>NW_012103732.1:3057264-3144791 GCF_000951045.1 Mandrillus leucophaeus | reverse complement strand
TATAATTTATATAGTATATATAAATGTATATTTTTAAAATATATAGAAATAAATATAGTTATTTCCAAACTCAATACTATTATATATCAACACTTGCCATCATGAATTAGTAATTTGGTTGCTTGCTTAAGTAAAGATTTTGTTATATGATTATGATAACTAGCTATATGTGCAGTTTATCCAGCTATTTCTGCAAGAATTCAAATGAATGCTCTTTTGCAAGGTTGTTGATTTCTTGAGCTACTACTAATGCAGTAAAAGGAATCTTTCCAAGCTCAGGAACAAGCAACAAAACCCTTAATTTGAATTTATAGCCTTCAGAGACAATCTGCAGGACAACTTAACTGTCCAAGCAATTTATTTTAATTAATATGATTTGTTCTATATATTTAAGTAGGAGAGTTATATACCAACAAATGAGACAAATAAGAATGCTAACAGTAACATTTTAAATAGTTATGGCTTAGGGAAAACATAAACGGAAGTATAGCCATCAGTAGTAATGGAATCTGAACCTTTTCTGTTATCAGTAAATCATCCACATCTCCATAGAGACTTCATTTCCACTAGTGGATCTTAAATAATTTTAAGAGTTTAGATAGAAGGCCAAGGTCATACTATTGGGCCAGCATTTAGTGCTGAGGTAGAAAAATGTCCCTTACTAAGAGAAGTGTCAGGACTACTATATACTGCCAGAACTATATTGCTGATTTTCTTCAGAGTAAGGTATAATTTAATGAATCGAAAGAAAAAGTGTATTTTTTTCCTGTTAAACTTGATATATCTGGAAATTTTCATGGACTATGCTCTATAGATACTTGGTGTTTATTCCGTATATATTTAACTGTTATGTTAAAAAGATACTTAAACTGTGTCAAGCAATGCTGCTCTTGCTCTCAAAATGATAAAAACAATTCCTTTTTCATCAGGAAAAGGATTACATATTTACAAATCTAAAGTTATCAAAAATTGAGGGGGATTTTACTAGCCTGTGTAAAGACAAAACCAATTTTTAGACAATACAGTTGTCACAAGGCCAACAATGCACTAACCTCTTCTGGAAATGAGAATCTGAATAAAAGTATCATTTAGAAACACACAGTGTATTAGCTGAAGAGCCTGTTTACAATTCTGTCATTCCAACTAACAGTAATGTTGTGTTTAGAAAGGATTTGAAATATAGGCCTGGCTCGTATTTGGATTGAAATTGACTAAGAAGTTAAATTTAAAACTGGCTGGGCGGTGGTTCATAACTGTAATCTCAGCACTTTGGGAGGCTGAGGCAAGTGGATCACCTGAGGTCAGGAGTTCGAGACCAGTATGGTCAACATGGTGAAACCCTGTCTCTACTGAAAATACAAAAATTAGCCTGGCATGGTGGCACATGCCTGTAATCCCAGCAATTCGGGAGGCTGAGGCAGGAGAATCCGTTGAGCCTGGGAGGCAGAGGTTACAGTGAGCCAAGATGGCACCACTGCACTCCAGCCTGGGTGACAAAGAAAAAACAAAAGATCTAGAATTCAGGAGAAAATGACAACTTTGTATGGTTGATGGTGCCTTTACCTTTCATTGAGTCACTGCCTGTATGTTCATATTCATAAAGATTCCAAAGTTCATTCTTTTCATTCTTTCAGGAATTATTTACTGAAAGACTACTATGTTCGGGGCACTGTAGGGGTTTGGAGCATGTAATAACATCAATAACAACAGCTAATACTTATTTAGCAATTGCAATTTCTGTGAGGCTCTATTCTGAGTACTTTGCACATATTAATTTATTTAGCCCTCACAATTTTATTTTTATTTTTATCTTTATTTTTTTTGAGACCGAGTCTTGCTTGTCACTCAGGCTAGAATACAGTGGCACGATCTCCGCTCACTGCAAGCTCCACCTCCCAGGTTTGTGCCATTCTCTTGCCTCAGCCTCCCGAGTAGCTGGGACTACAGGCACCCACCACCTCGCCTGGCTAATTTTTTGTATTTTTAGTAGAGATGGGGTTTCACCGTGTTAGCCAAGATAATCTCCATCTCCTGATCTCGTGATCTGCCTGTCTCGGCCTCCCAAAGTGCTGTGAGTACAGGCGTGAGCCACCGTACCTGGCCAGCCCTCACAATTTTGTGAGATGGGTTAACTATTATTATTGCTACAGACCAGGAATTACCCAAAGTCACTGGTCAGTGGTGCAGCCAGGATTCTAACCCAAGCAACTGGATCCAGAGTTAATGCTCTTTTACACATTAGGGTACATCTCCCACATAAGCTATGTCTCTCTAAGTCTCTAAGTTTCATAAAACAATAGTGATTGGGAGGCCGAGGTGGGCGGATCATTTACTTATCATTTACTTATCATTTTAGCTACTTGGGGATGATGAGACCCATTCCTCTATTCCTTTCTTTACTCCTGGGGGAACTAACGAGAAGTACTGCTTTCTCCAACTTTATGCTACATCAAGGAGGGTGAGAGGCAGGTCTGGCTCAGTGGCATCAAGTAGGCAGGTAATGTGGCTAGAAGGCTAACAGTCTGCTGTACAGATAGACTATAACTATTCCCAAGATAGGCCTAAAGGAAGAAGGCTGGAAAAAAATGAAAATGAAAGTTTCATTCAAAGTTTACCAAACACTATAATGTTGGGGGATTATGGGGAGCTGAGGTTTAGAGAAGTAAGTAACTTCTGATGTCACAAAACAGGCCCTGGATCACAAAGTGATCTTTCTGCCTATCATACCAGCTCCAAGGAATTGGGAGAAGAGCATTCTTGAACAAAAGAACTGAATTTTACATGGAATGTGTCTTCATCATGTCATTCATGGAATATGACATGCTTTCATCTCACTATGTTTTGATAGATCAGAAGGATCAAATTATTTGGTAAAAAGAAGCATTAATTATACAAAAAGAGTGGCCTAGGAAGCCAAAAACCCCTCTGAATCATTCAAAACCAGCACCAACATAATGGACTGAAATTTTGATAGGAGTATGATATGTTTTGGCTGTGTCCCCACCCAAATCTCATCTTGGATTGTAACTACCACAATTCCCACATGTCGTGGGACAAACCTGGTGGGAGGTGACTGAATTATGGATGTGGGTCTTTCCTATGCTATTCTCATGATAGTGAATGAGTCTCATACAAGGTCTGATGGTTTTAAAAACAGGAGTTTCCCTGTAGAAACTCTTCTTTTGCCTGCCACCATCCATGTAAGATGTGACTTGCTCCTTCCACCATGATTGTGAGGCCTCCCCAGCCTTGTGGAACTGTAAGTCCATTAAACCGCTTTTTCTTCCCAGTCTCAGGTATGTCTTTATCACCAGTGTGGAAACGGACTAATACAGAGTGCAAATGCTTTTGAATTTTTGTAAAATAACTTTGATATCAATTTGAATGTAAGTTGTATGAGGGTAAAGACCTTGTTTATCATGTTTACCACATTGTCCTTAGTGCCTGGAACATTGTTTGGCAAGTAATAGGTACCCGATAAATATTTGTTAAGTGACCCATCTTCAGGAACATGTCAGCAGAATTAACTTTTCTTCAAAACAAAATCTAGCTTTAAAAACTTTCTTGACCCATGCATGTATTTTACTAATTATGGAGGTCTTTAATTAATATCTCCATAATTAAGATTGTTTAATTAAGATTGTTTGCTATTATTGTAATTCTCTTCTTTCTGGACTCTTTCCTATTCCCTTGAAGGTGGTAGTGGCAATGTGATGGTTTACTCTAGCCAATGAAAATAAGTGAAAGAAATGCACTTATCCCCTTTTTTTTGGTAGAAGATACTGAGAGAGTGCAGATAAAACAGAGAGATCCTTAAGATATCCCAGTATTTGCAGAGGAAAAAAAACAAAAATGATACATCATAATGTGCCTCAATATATTTGAACATTGAATGTCTCATTAGGATTCCACACTGAAGATAGTGACATGAGATTCTCAGACGTTGGGGAAATATTTTGTTATAGAGTTAAGATAAAAGACATATAATAATAAAACTGATGGAAATAATTAAAAAGAAGATAACAATTCTAGAATTAAAGTAAATTAGAATGGAGATCTTCTGTGTACTCCTCCATTTTACAGAAACTGATGCCCAGGGAGTACAGTTTGTCACAGATCAATCTTGGACTTGAACTCAGGACTCTTGATTACTTGTCTGAAATTATAACCATGTCATACTAGCTATAATAGACTGATGCCCCCAGGGCTTAGGATCAGAACTATCAGTTTTGTAATACGTATGAATAGTTGCTTATACAGTGTAACTTCAGAATGCAGAGCTATTGACTGGCTACATACAGACTGATGACAGAGATATCTCATAGTCTACATATTAGTTATTCATTACTGCTGAACAGATTATCCGCCAAATACTCAGCAGCTTAAAACAATAAACATTTATTAATTCACACAGTTTTTGAGTGACTTAGTTGGTTAGTTCTAGCTCGCAGTATGTCATATGTTTGTAGTCAAAATGACCCACAGTTTTGTCTGGCAATATATGTAGAGCAAGCTTCCTTAAGTTAGAAGATGTATCAATATTTAGGTAAATGATTATTTCTAGAACTTTGTTTGACTCATCATTTTTTTTGGCTTTGAACTAACATCTATGGTCCTACTATACTTAACGTTCGTTGCTCAAATGCAATGGAATGTGGTAGAAGGTGTATGAAATTTTAGAGCCAGGTTAGATTCACTATTCTGATCTTGAGTGATGTAAATTAACCTCATATTGGCCTCAGCTTTTTCATCTTCAAATAAGGATCATAATACCTAATTTGTAAGGTTATTGTGAAGATTAAAGTAATTTAGGAAACGATTTGGCAATGTGCTTGGCACATGAAAGATACCTCATAAATGAGGGTTGGTATTTTACTGTCCCTCATAATACCTTGCTTTCTAGATATGAAGCTATTATTTTTAGTAATAAAATTGAATTCTGGAATAATTTACAGAAAATAACTATTTTAATTTATAAAAATAGATTAAGCAAGTGTGAGACAATTAGCAACACTTCTATATCATGCTCTTTCTATTACCAGGGCAAATACCATAGGAAACTAGGGAATAAGAAAAGATGCCCAGCTGTCTTCTCAGAGTTTCTGCTTAATACTTCTCTTAATGTTACAGTTGCTATTACACAATAAAGCCATTGGAAAGGTCACAGTGGGTAGAGTTTGTCTCTACTCCAGGATGTCTGAAAGAGATTCAAAGATTGGGAGACACTCATCTGAGGCGTCTTTATTCACATATCTAGTGGGTGATGTTGGCTATCTGAGGGACTCTCAGCTAATATGGTCATCAGGAGAATCTACACGTATTCCATATGGCCTGGGCTTCCTCATAACATGGCAGCTTCCCATTGGTTGGACTTCTGACATAACAGCTCAGGGTTCCAAGAACAGTGTCTCAGTTCAGTAGCTGCACTGCTTTTTATGGTCCAGCCTTGAAATTCATATAACACCACTTCTATAGTATTTTATTGGTTACAAAGGAGTCATCAGCTCCCAGATTCAAGAGGAGGAAAACGAGGCTCCACCTCTTGATGGGGGCATGTCAAGGTTTTAAAATAGTATGTGGGTGGGTAGGTGTATTGGTGCCATCATCTTTAGAAAATACAATCCACCACACTTAGAGAAGTGAAGTACACACCCTTAGGTGGGCAGGGCAAGCCTCAGAACAGGGAGAGCAGCATAGAGGCTTCCTGGACATGTTTACACACATACCTCTACAAATCATCACAACCTGCTAGTTTTCATTCTGGAGCCTGGACTCTCCAATTGTACTCATTTTATGGCCCTTAGGCAAGCTGTGTTGCCCTTTTCAATAGCTGCATGAAATGTGGAATACATCATGTATCCAGACCTTGTCTCTCTTTCTAAGATCTTGGCTTGATCTCTTTCTTGCTGTTTCAACTTAAAATATTTAATATGAAATCACCACTGCAATGTGGGGCTCCCATAGATAAATTTGAAGTTTTAATAATTTATCATTTCCACTTTTGAGGCTAGTACACTGTAAGTTAAAACCAAAAACAAAACAAAGCAAAGGTCAACACTTTAACCAATGGAAGTCTAAGCTTTGGAAAAATCCAGAAAAGTAACACCAAGTCCAAGATAAATTGAAACTCTAAGCACATTTTGCTTGCATTCCTTCCTTGTTTCTAATTTAATAAATGTTTTCCAGAATGGAGTTTGCAAATCCAAGCAAATATATACACACACACACACACACACACACACACACACACACATATTTAAAATGCTTATTCCTTTTTGGGTTCTGCGTCAATTGTGTACATTTCATAAATATAAACATAAGACATATTTGCTAAGGAATTACATTTGTTGATGTGGCAGCCTCATGGCTTAAAGTATAAAAAATTCATACTTTGTCAATTATGAATTACATTTTCCCATTTGTATAGAATATGGAACTTGTTTGAATACTAGCTAAAAATGTACGTGATACTATTTCAGATGTAAGTATTGCTTTAAAAATATCAAGCTTATCCTCCCTTAAGAGGTCAAACAACATCTGAAAACTATAACCCTTTTAAATAAAAAAAACTCTGTCCTTTGCTAATTTATTCAGCTTTCTTCCTACTACATCCAATTACCAACCCTATCAGTCCATTCTGTTTGATTTATCTTTTAGTCAGATGAGTGTCATAATAGGAAGGCAGCAAGAATACCCTTTAATATTTACGGATTTTTTTTTCAAATGTAAACATCTTCTTTTCCTAAGCAGAATTTATGCACTGACTCACTCTCACAGCTATCACCCTGGATGCCCTCTTCCTATTTCATTACCATGTTGTGGATGAACACATCATTGGTATGGTATTTATTTTGATAGGCAGCAAAAAAAAAAGTCTTGCCCCTAAAAGCTATGCCATGTTTCTAGCCCTTCTTTATGAGGCATCTTCCAGCAGCATTCTTATTGCAGAATTGCATGGAGCAAATGGTGGCCCATCTCAGATCACTGGTACTTTCCCTGAATGAAATCCTACATATGCTGTCAATTTAATTAGAAACTGGCCTGCTGTTTTGTCTTCCCAATTAGCTTACCCATTATCTCTCATATCCTAAAATCCTATCATTCTCCAGATAATAGGTTATTTCTTCAAACATCTTTGTCTCATTGCTTCCAGATAACTGTCTGTGACCTGTTTCCCCTTCAACTTCTTATAGTCATTTTAACATCTGTCATCACAGCTAAAGGTGTGATTATGTCTAATAATATTTTATTTTTGCAGTGAGTGCACCACAGTTATTGTCATATACAGAAAATTCTGACTGACAGTTCCAGAGCTTTTTGACACCAGAGAAAGTCAAGTGCTGTGTTACCTCTTTCTATGACTCCCAAGAGAATAACCCAGCACAACTACCCAGGATCTTGGAAGAAGGCCTTATGACTTTGGAGAGCCTTCTTTCTCACTTACACAGCCTTACAGCATTCCCCTGTATTCTCCTCTTCTGGGTTTCTCTCTCTTATTTAACTTCTAACTTTGAATGTAACAGTTGACTAACATTAAAATTAATTTCCAAAATAAGTTAATTAATTGAACAAGTTAAAGAAGTTCCTTGTATATTTAACTACATGATTTTAGGTTGAATAAATGTCATACTTTTAGGGAAATATCTAGGAAGCATTAAAAATAACAATTGACATTGAGATATTTAGTAAACAAAATCATTCTAGTTTCTTCTCTCTTGCCCCCTCCCATCCTATTTGCTATAACCTATAAATTTGGCCAAAATGCTGCAAGTCTAATTCATTTATAAGCAGTTGAGATTCAAAGGTTATCCTCACTGATGTCTAAATTTTTATGATGTGTTTCTGCTACTGTATTACAATTCTGAATTCCATATCAAATTTATTAATTTTTTTTATTGCTAAACCCCCTTGCTGTGGTTTGGCTGTGGTTTGCCTCTGCCGAAACCCATGTTGAAATTTGATCCCCAGTGTGGCAGTGTTGGGAGTAGGGCCTAGTGAGAGGTGTTTGGGTCATGGGGGCAGATCCCTCAAGAAATAGATCAATGCTGTCTTGCAAGGGTGAGTTCTCACTCTCATTAGAATGGGTTAGTTTCCACAAGAGCGGATTTTTAAAAAAGATCTTAGCTTCCCTGGTTTCTCTCTCTTGCTTGCTCTCTCACCATGTGATCTCTTTGCATGTATCCACTTTCTGCCATGAGTGGAAGCAGCATGAAGCCCTCACTAGATGCAGCTGCTCAATCTTAAACCTTCTAGCAAGAAGAATTATGAACTAAAGAAACCTCTTTTCTTTGTAAATTACCCAGCCTCAGGTATTCTGTTATAGCAACAGAAAACAGGTGGAGACACCCCTCATCAGTTCAGTAATATGCAATAGAACTGACAATGTCTATTGTTGATTAACATACCCAACTTTGTTGTGAAGTCAGTCATTATAAACAAGGTCTTTACTAGCTCTTTTCATTTATAAGCACTAGGAGATACTCAAGAGGGTCTTACCTAAACAATTCAAAATTATCATTAAAAAGCATAAAAATTCTGTCATAGGCCAATGCTTCTTTCACATTAGCTAGAACAGGAACTATACCCAAAGAGTACTTCGGGAATATAACAGATTAATGACCCAATGGAATAAACACTTGACCAGTAAAAAGCACCGATTTTGAAAAATTGCTTTAAAAAAAAAAAACAACCTAACCGTGTTTTATACAACAGAAACAGATTCATTACTGCTGAGATATGCTGCATCTCTAATTTCATTTTCACAAAACTTCAGTATACCTCCATAGAATTCAGATTAGTTCTCTCAGTAAGTAACTATGACATTACCATTATTAGTGTTCCTAGAAAGTTCCTATTTAAAAGCACTACAGGGAAATTAGTACAGAGTATCCCCACCCCAAGCAAACACACAAAACACCAGTGCACACCACAGATAATAAAACATTGGAAAATGATAGGAATAATCAAGAAAATGCTTTATGCGGAAAATTCAGTGTGGTTTAGATATTGGGTCAACTTTAACCAATGTTATAATATCATTTCATTATTTTTAAAATCTAGAAAAATGTCACCAATCAAATATAAAGAAAAATGTTAACCTAATTATAAAATGAAACTAAGCCATCAAGCAATGTAATACTGTGAAGCATCATTAACTTTAAATTCTATATTACATGGAAGCAGAAAGATTCCAAATAAATGACTCAGATTGCATACTGTCAAATAGTTCATTTTAACCTGCTCCTAGATTCTGTGGGTCTTTTACGGGTTCTTCCTTTTTAAATAACTATAATTTGTAGTCCATTCCCATTCATTTGCTACTAACCTGGCATTTCCCGAGGGATCTAAAAATTGAAATGAGGAAGTAAAATCACACTTTTCATAGAGAAGAGCCACTTCTAAAACCCCCTAAATTCCTCTAAGCTTTGAATTCCTACTGTTGTGGACTGTATTAATATTGGAGTGGGGAAGTGAAGAAAAATCATAATGCAGGACTGTGGGTATCTACACTTCAAACCATGAGCCTTGATGCTGCCTGTGGTCGAATGGCTGCGTATTATAATTTGTTAGGCAATGGTAATTAACTAGTCTAGACTCCTTTCAAAAATTACTAAGCTACTAAGTGAATAAGTCTTATAAGCTATACAAAACATCGTAGAACAGATAACTGAATACAAAATCAGTGTGTAGAAATACGTATTTTTGAGTTCCTACTATGAGTCAGCCAATATATTATAGACATAAGGGATAAGACAGTAAATATGACAATTATTGTCCCTTCTCTTATGGAACTTATAACAGTGGCAAAGACAAATTTTGGACAAGTAATCAAACGAATGAATTAATAAATGGCAGTATTGTAAAAGTCAGTATCCAAGTCTTCTATATTTCAATAAGTTTTACAGTTTTCTATAAATGGATCCTGCATATTTTAGTTAGGGTTATTCCTAGAAATTTTATGGTGTGTATGTTGCTGTTATCATATAAGATTTTCCTATCATCTCTGTTTCTTGCTGGGATATTGATATTTTTTGGTATTTTTCTAGTATTCCATAGCCTTACTAATTTCTGTTTAAGAGGATTTGACTTGGCACTTTTGGGTTTTCTAAGAAACATTCTCTGCAATTACTAACCTTTTTTCTCTTTTCCTTTCCATTAGTTAGTCCTTTCTATCAGTTATTTCTGATTTGTGTCTTATTGCACTAACCAGAAATTTTAGAATACAGTTAAATAAGGAGGAGATTGGGAATTCTGCCCCCCCTTGATTTTAATGAGGGTTCTGGTTTTACTATTAATATTATATGATGTGATCTGTCTTCTTAGATATCCTTTTTTATGAGAAGGAAGTCTCCTTCTTCATTTTTTCCCCGTAAGATTTTCTTAGAAATTGATTCCTTTGAGTTCTTAATTTTGATTTCTCTCTCAGTTAGCTAGAGTATGACTTTAAATAATTTTTTTTCAAGAAGGATATTTGGTGATATAAGTTTTGAATTACTGAATAACTGAGAATTCTGCTGCCATCATACACAAACAACATTTAAGAGGGCATAAAATTCTTAGGCTACCAATTTTCTCCTTACAATGCTATAGACAAGTGGGAATGCAAAATGGTGTAGCCACTTTGGGACACGTTTTGGCCGTGTATTAAAAAGTTAAATATACACCTACCATGTCACCTAGTTATCTTACTCCTAGCGATCTACCTAAAAGAAATGGAAATTTATATTCACATAAAAATATGTGAATGTTTATAAGAGCTTTATTCACAATAACCAGAGATTACAGACAATCCAGATATCCTTAAGCAATTTCATATCAATGATATGCCATTCAGCCCTAAAAAAGAACAAACTACTGATTTATACAACTTGAATTAATCTAAAATACATTTTTCTAAGTGAAAGAAGACAGAATCAAATGGCTACATACTATGTGATTTCATTTTACATGACATTCTTAACAAAGCAAAAGCATAGGCAGGAAAACAGATCTTTGGCTGCCAGAGGTTGAGATTGAGAGGAGAGATTGTCCAAAAAAGGGTAACTCATACTTTTGGGGAGTGATGGAATTGGTCTGTAGAGAAGGTAGTGGTGGACATGTGACTCTATGCAGTTGTCAAAACACATAGAACTGTACAAACACAGGGTGAACTTTCTTGTATGAAAACAACCTAAAAATCAACTAGGATTTGGAGGCAAAGATAGAATGCAGACTATGACAAGGAATCTAACTATATTACAATTAAATCACAAAGCTACACTGAACGGGATGGGGGAAAAGGGAGCTGACTTAAAAAACTCTGGAAAGAAGTTTTTTGTTTTGACTAGATACTTTAAGGCTGAAGAACAAAAGAACTGTGCATAAACACTGTTTGGTTTTGATGTGTGTGTCTGCATTAGTTAGTAACCACACATATATTTCCTCCCTCTATTCACAGAAATAGGCTTGAAACTACCCCAGTAGCAATGAACACAGATCTTGGTTTCTAAATTCCTTCTCCTATAAAAGAAACAGGAATCTCTGGAGAAATAGCTGATTCTAGGGGCTGGAGAAGGGATAATACAATATGAGCCTGGAGCATCTGAAAGTAAGGAAGTGAAGGGAAAAAAAAAAAGATGGGAGCATACTAAAAGGGATAGGAGCCACCTGGGAAAAGTTACCAATTGCCAAAGTTGAACAACTTGTGCAACAAAGTAATGATAGCATTGGATTATAACCAAATAATAAAATAAATATACATGAATCCATACTAATATAAATAAATAACTGAGTAAATGGGAGAGAGGTGACAATTATTTCTTATATAATAATTACAATTAAAAAATACAAGGAATAAAGGAAATAGAAATCATCATTAAAACACCACACAGTAACAATTGCCACACAATGGATGCAAAATTAATGGGTAAAAGTTTATGCAAAAATAGGATAATTTTATAATATCAAAGCATCTCCCCCAAAGTACTTAGTAATTATGAAAGAAAAATAGTAACTTTACAGTGGAGAATCCTAAAAAATACAAGCTTAACTAAATCACCAGTAATGAGACAAATGGACATTATGTGATCGCTTATACAATACATGGACAAGGGCGCATCACCTGTGTGGTTTCCCCCTCAATAACACATAACTTTAATCCAATCACGAGAAACCGTCATACAAACCAAAATTGAGGCACATTCTACAAAATAACTTATGAGTATCCTTCAAAAGTGTCAGGATCATGAAAAACAAAGACTCTTGTGCTGTCGTAGATTGGAAGCAACTAGAGAAATGACAACTACATGTAATGTGAGATTTTGGAACAACAAAAGGATGGTAATAGAAAACTGGTGATATCTGAAAAAGTTCTGTACTTTAGTCAATAAAATTACCTGCAACCAAGGTTAATTTCTTAGTTTTGATAAATATTATTTGGTTATATAAGATGTTAACATAAGGGGACTTTGGCTGAAGGGTATTTGGGAACCTATGTACTATTTTTGCTAAACAATGCTGTAGATATGGCACCATCATCCTATGGCATTTCATGTTTCAGAGAAGTTTAAGGTCAACCTAATTTTTGTCCCTTTTTAGGTAACCTACGTTATTTTTTATCTGCCTGAATACTTTAAATCTATTTTGTCTTTCTTGAACTTAACTAAGTCTTACATACTTTTTTTCAGTGTCAGAATACTCAGATACTTTTGTCTGGTCCCCATATTGAACATGTTTCAGTGGTTTTTACTTTTTTCAGAGTGATTTTACTTTCTTTTAGGCTGCAGCATATTTGGCCAAGCATTATTCGGGCTCTCTGGGTTATTCATCTTCAAAGTAGGACAGTGCTATTTAGACCACTTCCACCACTTGTGGTTCATGGAAAACCACTGACAACAGGTTTACTGATACACTGTTTTCAGAGTTGTGAGTTTTTACCATTTTTAGTACTCTCATGGTTATTTTATTGGGTAGTTTAAAGAGATTTATTAACAACTGCTGAGCAGAAGTCATTTTAAATCAGAAGCCACCCTATCCAAAATGTCTATATTTTTGAAATACTAATTTTAGCAATGTCTCCCAAGGTATTTCCATTAACGAAGAACATTTGCATTGTGAGCATTATATCTGGAGCTCCTATACTTCAGAATCAGAAAAGAGAATGTGAAATAGCAGTTAATATTTCACAAGATAATTAAAGCAAGAGATTTGGTATTCCTCTACAACAAAAATTACAAAGTTAGGTAGTGGCCTGGAAACCAGTGAAGCTGATTGCAAAATGAATATTTAAAAGCCCCTCTGATTTAATGTGCTCTTGTTTCCATTCCCTTTATTCTTTACAAAGAATCCTCTGTAAATATTGCTTTAAGGATTATCAGGCTTCAATTTTCAAATTCATCCAAAGGTCATAATTTAAACCATAATGTTGGCTTTACAAATGTAAACAGTGATTGAACCACTTCCTTTAGCTAATAGGAATGCCAATGAAATTAGAGTCAATTAAATAATTGCTTTATTAACCTAATATATTACTGCTGTAAGACATGCCATGGCACATCCAGCCGGGAGGATAGCTGAGAGAGAACAGGACTACATCAAGGTAAAGAAAATAAATAGCATATTCTAAAAACTTAATCTGCAGAGAAGAGTAAAACAGTGATTGAAATTTTGATTCATCGATTTCATAGTTTAACTATAGCTGAGGATGGAAAAAATCCTAAGAGAGTTTAAAGGTTTTCATTTAATTCAAAGGATACTTAGTGTGGGATAAATTATATCTTCGGGTTAGGTTTAACTTAGCTTCTCTCATCTCTCTACCTTCTGGACACCAGCTGCAGGGAACTGCCTTTGTCTGTGCAGTCTAAACCCTGGTTGCATCTCTTTAATGACTTTTCATTAGTGACTTACTACTGCTGACAAGATGTTTAAACTCCTTATGAACATATACAAACCTCTTTCTGACTGGGTTCCTGCTCGCATATCCAGCCCCCTCTTCTACCATTCTGCTCCCATCCTACCCTTCAGTAGGACCTTCAGCACTCCCTATAGACAATGCAGGCTCACTTCACCCTTTAGCTGTTCATACCAAGGAAGAGCTGATTATTTCCTGTGGATTATTCATCTTTCAAGACATAACTTAAATGTTCCTTTTTTTTTTTTTTTTTTTTGAGACAGGGCCTTACTCTGTCACCCCGGCTGGAGTGCAGTGGCGTGATCTTGGCTCACTGAAGCCTCTGCCTCCTGGGTTCCAGTGATTCTCCTGCCTCAGCCTCCCAGGTAGCTGGGATTACAGGCACATGCCACCACACCCGGCTACCTTTTGTATTTTTAGTAGAGATGGGGTTTCACCATGTTGGCCAGGCTGGTCTCGAACTGCTGACCTCAGGTGATCCACCTGCCTCGCCTTCCCAAAGTGTTAGGATTACAGGTGACAGCCACTGTGCCCAGCCATAAATGTCCCTTCTTATGCCAAGTTTTCTGTCCACTCTCCATCTCCAGTCTTGCCTCCTCCTTCCCCTAAGCAAGTACTGGTATTTTTGAAATACCTTTATGATATGTTTTTTTCCTTTATGATAATACAGAGGTATGTGATTATTTACTTCTAATATTGCATACCTTGAGAGATTATTTGCAGTTATTTTTTAAACTTCTGTGTCCCCCCTACCGTGTTGTCCCCTCTCTTTTTGATGGCAGAACTGAATCTATTATCTCAATAATTGCATAACCTAGTGGATTATTTGGTGATTCTGCTCGGCAAATATTTGAGGACTAAATGAATAGATAGGCAGTTTGCACAGTGGTATCTCTAGTAAGGTAGGGAACAGGTTCTTGGTAATTATGGTTTTTCTTGTACCTCACTTCCCAGCCTGTTCTGTCCCAAGTGGTTGTGTGTATCTTAGCACAGAAGAGCAAGGAAGAGAGTTTGTGGGTTTTGTTTGTGTTTCTTTCTGATTCAAGGTCAAACTACCACAAAATTCTGTACAGCCAGAGATGAATCCTTTGGAAAGCGTTATGAATTTTGTGACATAAGAAGAGATGTATATTTGGTCTCTGCCCCAGTTCCTGACACAGAGCTCCTAAAACCCTTGTAATTTCCTATGTGATAGGGATAATAGGAGCATGTTTTGTTGTAAATCTTTTGTTTTGGTCTTAGTCTCTGGTTCCTGATAAAAGAGCTTCTAAGACCCAGTGATAAGAGTGTCATTTTATATGCTAATGAGATGACTGCTGGCTGGGGTTCCTGAGTAGCTTTAGGATGGGGCTGGTTCTCAGAAAGACCAAGTCATGGTTAGAGGGTTGAGACTTTCAGCCCAACCCCTTGACCTCCCAGGAGAAAAGGGCTGGAAATTGAGCCAACGGCCAATGATTTAATCAATCATGCTTATGTGATGAAATCTCTATAAAAATCCTAAATGACAGGGTATGGGAGGTTCTAGGTTAGTGAACACATCCACATGCCAGGAGGTTGGCACATCTCAACTCTACAGAAGCTTTTGTGCTCAGGCAGGACCATTCTGGACCTCAGCCTATGTACCTCTTCATCTGGCTGTTCATTTCTACCCTTTATAATATCCTTTATAATAAAACTGTATAATATCCTTTATAATAAACAATAAACTTAAGTGTTTCCCTGAGTTTTATGAGCCGGTATAGCAAATTATCAAACCTGAAGGAGTTGTGGGAACCCCAGATTTGTAGCCAAGTCAGAAACGTGGTTAACTTGGGGACCCACCACTTGTGATTGGCATCTGAAATGAGGGGCAATCTTGTAGGACTGAGCCTTTAACCTGTGGGGTCTGCACTAACTCCAGGTAGCTGGTACCAGAGTTAAATTTAATTGTAGGACACGCAGTTGGTATCTGCAGAGAACTGGAGAACTACATGCTGTGGAGAACCCAAACATTTAGTATTGTAAGTGTTGCGAGTAGAGAAACCATTTTCCTAGAGATGTTAAGGATGAAAAGAAGTGAGGTAGCATGGAAGAAAGAAATATGACTATCCATCAGGTGCTATAGTTTCCCTTTCATATTTATTATCTCATTTATTTCTGAAACAAGTATTTAGTGTAAATATTATTATCCCCATTTTTACATTTTACATGGAATGTAAGGGCTCTTAAGACTTAAGCAGTTCTTTTGCCATTTTCATAGATGCATTCTCACTCTGAAAAGGCCAACCTACTTGCTGTCCATTTATGGTTTCTCTTCTGCTTTTAAATACATTTATCATTCACACAAACACAGACCTCATACTTTTTATATTAGAATGTTTTATCTCCTCTTTGTTCTTAGTCTAAAAGGAAGGCATAGACTGTATATTGTCTATATTCAACAAAACCTATTCCTTATAGATGCAAATATTTAAGAAACTTATGCGCAGGTTTTGTGCTACTATCATGTAAATTATTTTAAAGAAGACTAAACTTATGAAAATGCATATATTTATATATACACATATACACACACCGAGTCTTTAAAAATTTTTAGAGTTTAAATGCAAAGGCCAGAGGAAACTCAGTCTTTGATAGCTATTTAAATTCATCATTTCATCTCAAGTTTGTACCTTCTGTACTTTGTCAATGAAGAATCCACAACTCAGGCTGAAGTCATTTCCCATTATGAAAAACTGGCAACTGGGTGTATCCAGTTATCTATTGTATAACAAACCACCCCAAAACTTGGTGAATTAAAACAATACAATCAACTATTTCTCACAATTCTCTGGGAAGCTCTGCTTGTCTTGCATAGACTTACCGAGCTGATAGCTCATCTAATCAGCCTGGGGTTCTCTGCGGGTATTGTCTTTCATGTCAGTCTTCTTCACAGCATGGTGGGTTTCTAAAGGGCAGCCCCAGTGTACCAGTTTCTACTCTCATCATGTTTGCTGATCTCCCTTGGCCAAAGCAAGTCGCAGGACCAAGCCCAGAGTCAGTATGGGATCCTGGGACTTGTAATTTATTGGAAGGTCGTCACTGTAACAATCTACTGCACTAGGCATCTTTATGACACACTTCAAATTATATGTCATATACTTCTAGGGCTGAGGACATACTGTAATTAACTACATAGAGCCTTGAGGATGCTGAAGATTACTGATGCCTGCATATCAAAAGAATATGGAGTTTGGTTGAGAAATATTTGCATTGATTTAAGTGCTTCTTTGACTTAATGAAGCCACATATTAAACATTTCTATTCATCCCACTTGTTTTTAGATACCCACTACAGGTTTTACCTGTAGCTATTGAATTAAATGCCAACCTTTCCTTATTTTAAGTTTTCCTCAAATTCTAAGACCCTGGAAGAATTACCCCTGTGCTCTGGTCTTATTTCAGCAGTTAATATTCAGCAAGCTCTCTGTTCACCACAGTAAGCTTGCCAGTTCATAATGTATGGAGTATATGTTCTGGATACACATAGATAGGTCAGGATATATAAAAATTCGTAGTTACAGTTTATTATGATTCTTAAAGAGTAAAGATTCAAAACCATCTGTTCAAGATATTGGCATGGAAAAAAGGGCATAGAATTTAAAATTAGAAAATATGAGCTTCAGTTGTATCATTTACTAGCAAGTTACATAATTTCTTTGCATCTTAGTTTTCTAGTATAGAAAATGGAAATATTAATAATAGCTACCATAACATTATTTGGAGCATTAACTGAGATGATTAAGCAAAGATCTGCACAGCACTATACACATGTATTACACAATTCCCTTACCTGAAACCACTGAGGTCATTTTCAAAACTCAGACTTTGGAAAGGTAATACAATGCATTTTCTGTTTATTAAGTAACCTTCCCAACAGAGTATGGGGTAGTAATATACAACCAAACACGTTAATATATTTGCATATAAATATTCATTTCAAGTGGAATAAATTAAGACTATCAACTTATAAAAAAAGACTTTTAGTTTAAGAGTTTTGTGTGTTTCAGAATTGTAGTTAAGGAATTGTGAGTATTTTATTTGCATATAAGTTTAGTTTATTTTTAAGTTTTTAAAAGTTCCACATAATCTTTAATGGTTAGGATTGATCATAAATTTATATAGTATAGTATAGATGATTTTGATTATTGTTGTATAAATGCCAATATTTACTGACCTTTCTAAAGCAGTAAATAATATTTCCATTTGGAAGAAGTAAATAGATAAAAAGAGATTTGTAGGACAACGAATGACATAAGCAAGGGATATGTGATAATAAATAAGTCAATTTGTAGGTGTTTAGGTTATGATGTAAAGTAAATGAGCAAAGATATGGTGAAAAGTATATGGCAAAGTTAGTAATAATATGTACTATATGTCTTGTGTTGTATTTGACATTTTGAGTAAACAAATCCAATATAAGATCTGGTCTCTGCCTTTAGGAAGCACATAATCCTGCTCAGAGATAGACCAAACATGTGTACACAAGAAGGAGCTACTGAGAGCAAAGCATTCGCCATTCATTAGAGACTGAGAAAGGACATAGTTTGATAAGAGCAGGAGCTGCCAGAGTGGGTTTTGTGAGGGAAGTAGGACTTGAAGGATGCCTTCAGTTTGGGTAGAGAAAAGATGACCAAAACCCAAGGGAAGACATGAGGGTGGGCACATATGTTCCAGAGGCAGAGAAGGGTCAGTGTGTATAGAACAACAAAGGGATCAGAAGTCATATAGTAGAGCCATTTGCAGACAGACTTAGAAACTTACTGGGAATAGTTCAGACTTGATGGATGATATAATAGCAAATTACTGCAAGTTCTTCAGCCAAATAATGAACTCCTGAAACTGATGGTGAATAAAGGCAAGTTTGACACTGAAACACAGTGCAAAGGTGGATCGGAATTGGGAGAGACTGGGAACAAGGACACTGCTAAAATAATCCATGCAGGCACAAAATAAGGACTAAGACTGGGGCTGGGGGCTAGGGATTTGTTGAATAGGAAGAAGAAAAGGTAAATCTGAAAATTCTGATTAGACAGCTTGAAGACAAATGACAAAGAAAACTGGCATTTTTAGTCAGTTCAGATTCAGACAGGCAGAACTGTTGTAAAAATAGGGATGGTGGAAGCAGGAGTTCATTGGAAGGAAGGATAAAAGAGATGAAAAACAGAAATCTGAGAGAAAGAGAAAAGAGGTTTTGTTTGTTTGTTTATTTGTTTGTTTTTTTGAGACAAGGGTCTCTCTCTGTCACCCAGGCTGGAGTGCAGTGGGGCGATCTTGGCTCACTGCAAGCTCTGCCTCCCGGGTTCACGCCATTCTCCCGCTTCAGCCTCCCCAGTAGCTGGGACTACAGGCACCCACCACCATGTCTGGCTAATTTTTGTATTTTTAGTAGAGACGGGGTTTCACCGTGTTAGCCAGGATGGTCTTGATTTCCTGACCTCGCGATCTGCCCGCCTCGGTCTCCCAAAGTGCTGGGATTACAGGCATGAGGCATGAGCCACCGCGCCCAGCTGGGAGTTATTTTTTAAAAAGCAAATTCCAAGGCCTAAACTCCCTCAAATTCTGAACTGATGATTTTGTCAGCAATGATTAAACTTCAGAAATGATGGTAACTCTAAGTTAACACAACAGCCTCAATTGTCAAAGAAACCAAATGGAGCACAATGTACGTGCAATGGACCGGATGTTTGTATTCCTCCAAAATTCATACGTTGAAATCCTGACAGCCAGTGTGATGGTATTAGAAGTTGAGAACTTTCAAAGACGATTAGGTCACAAAAGTATTGCACTCATGAATTTGATTAGTGCCCTTATAAAAGGGACCCGAGAGAGATTTCTCATCCTCTTTCCACCATGGGAGGAGGTCACCAAGAGAAGCTGGCTGTCTTCAACCCAGAAGAGGACCCTCCCCAGAACCTGGCCAGGCTAGCACCCTGACTGTGACTCCCAGCCTCCAGACTGAGAAATAAGTGTTTGTTGTTTGAGCTACCCAGTCTATGGTATTCTGTTACAACGGTCTGAATTAAGACAATACACCAGAAAATAAGACAGAACACTGTAACACATTTTATAAAGTGTTGATACTTTGAGGCATTTATTGTAATTTGTAAGTATTTGGACCTCTCTATTTGATGAAGACTTCATATTTAATTGTGAGAAAGCTCTTTCTTATGCCATACTGACAGCTCTTTAATACATGTTAGTAAAAATAAGTTTTCTCATACCCCTTTGCACTCAGTAACGTTCCCCAGTTCTGGATATGCTTTCTGTCATTATAGTTTTACTTTTTCTAGAATTTCATATTAATGGGATCATATAGTACATAGTCTTTTGTCTTTGGTCCTTTCACTTAGCATATTTTTGAGATTCATTCATATTTTTCAGTTATTCATATTTTATTATTTTTATTAATGAATAATATTTGATAGTAGAGGTATACCACAACTGTTTATTCATTCAACAGTTGATGGACATTTGGGTTGCTTCCCACTTTGGCTGTTATGTATAATCCTGCTATAAATATTTGCAACCTCATCTTTGCATGGACATGTATTTTTACTTGACTAAAATACCTGGGAGGGGAATTGCTGTGTTCTACGGAAAATATATATTTAACTCTTCATAATGTACTGTCAGATTGATTTCCAAAGTGGCTGTTCCATTTTTCATTCCCACCAACACTGTATGAAAGTTTCAATTACTTTACATCTTTGTCAACACTTATTATTGCCAGTCTTTTAACTTTTAGCCATTCTTCAGTAGGTGTGTAGTAGTACCTTACTTTGGTAGTAATTTACATTTCCCTGAGATAACTATCAATGTTGAATATCTTTACCTGTGCTAATTGACTATTTGTGTATTATCTTTTGAAAAGTATGTGCTTAAGTATATCCCTATTTATGAAATTGAGTTTTCTTATTGACTTGTAAGAGTTCTTTATACATGCTGGATTCAAGCCTTTTGTCAGGAATCTCCTATAAAAAATTCCTTCTAGTCTTGACATGGCTATTTGTTTTCTTAAGTATGTCTTTTGGAAGAAAAAAGTTTTAGTCTTAACAAGAGTCCATTTTAACTTCATTTCTCTTTTTATATTTTTTGTCTTTTGTGTCAAGTTTAAGAAATCTTTGCCTAACCTAGTATCATAAAGATTTTCTTTCCTATGTTTTCCTGAGAAGTTTAGTAGTTTAAGTCTTCATATTTATGTCTAAGATTCATTTTAAGTTAATCTTTGTGAAAAGCTGTGAAATAAGGATAAAAGCTCATATGTTTCCTTATGTAAATATCCAGTTGTTCCAGTATCACTTGTTGAAAAGACTGTTTTCTTCCTCCATTGAAATAACTTAGTGCTTTTGTCAAAAATGAATTGACCATATAAGCATGGATCTATTTCTAGACTCTTTATTAAGATTCATTTTTCTATGACAAATGCCCATTCTTTAGTCAGTTCTACACTGTCTTGATTAAGGTAGCTTTATAGTAAGTCTTTAAATCAGGTAATGTAACCCCTCCGAATTCATCCTCCCTTTTCAAAATTGTTTTGGTTGTTCTGAATCCTTTACTTTTTAATATAAATTTTAAAATTATCTTGTCAAATAATCTTGTTTGAATTTTAATTGGGATTGTGTGGAATTTATAGATCAATTTGGGGAAGATTGTAGTCTAAAAATATTGAATCTTCAATTCATTAACATGAATTTATTCCCCCATTTATTTACTTACTTCACGTTTTTCTTTTTTTGCAATGTTTTACTTTCCTTTGGCAATGTTATATAAATTTAAGTGTTCATGTCTTGCATATCTTGTTATTTTTATTCTTGAATATTTTTATGCTATTTTAAATTGAAGTTTAAAAATTTTTATTATTAACTGTGTTTTTTTTTTTTTTTTGCTAACATAGAAATACCAGTTTTTATATTGACTTTGTATCCTGCAATCTTGCTAAATTTATTCATTAGATTTAATAGCCTTTTTGTGGATTCCTTGGGATTTTCTACCTACCTGATCATGTCATTTGCAAAGAAGGACATCTTTACTTCTCCCTTTCTCATTTGCATGCCTTCTATTTCTTTTGCTTGTCTTATTGCACTGGCCAAAATATCTAATACAATGTTTAAAAGAATTTGAGAGAAGACAATCCTTGCCTTTTTACTGATCTTTGAGTATGGTATTAGCTGTAGGTCTTTCATAGGTGCCCCTAATCAAGTTGGTATGTTCTCCTTTGTTCCTAGTTTACTGAGAGTTTTTATTATGGAATGGTTTTGTCAAATATTTTTCTACATCTATTGCAATGACTACATTTTTTTTCTCCTACACTCTTCTGATATGGTGAATTGAATTGACTGTTTGTTTTCCAGGAACATGTAAATAATTGAACCTAAACTGAAAAGTGAAGGATAGAACATTTAATGATAATAGTATCATTAAAAATGGCAAATAAAAACATGTGTCTTAATATTACTTAATGCACCCTTTTAAAAAAATCAGCAGAAAAACACCAAATGCTGGACATCTGGGTTAGTATGGGTAGGAATGGGATCGTTCAAAGAGGAGATATTATCTAATGTTTTTCTTTCTTTTCTGATTTTTAAATTTTTCATGTTTATTGAAACTACTCATTTTTGCTTTGACATTATATTAAAAAGTTGACAACTCAATATTAAATTCCATTAAATGAATTCAAATCATTTGCTTAAAATCATGTATTTTTTCTATAGAAAAAGAGTTTGTCACCAGGTAACTTGTTTGTACCTCGTGTAGGAAAACTGTATCACCAGCTAAAAGTTTTAGCAGTGATTCATTCTCATTTACAATAAAAACAAAAATATTTCTGTGATTAAATTTAACTGTAGTATTTGGCTACATCCTGATGCTTTTGATTCCATGAATGTTTAATTTCATTCTAGAAAGAAAACATTTGGGTGATTAGGGGCAGGACTAAGCACCCATACTCACAAAAACTGAACACAAAATGAAACAATTCATCATGCAGAAAATAGTCTCCATAAAAATACAGTTTCAGTTTCCTGAAAGGTAAATTATAAAAGTATGCATTTACCCAATCATTTTAAATGCCATAATTATACAGGCTGCTCATCAAAAGACTTTTAGGATTCATTAAAATCATAAAACAATTCTAATTAAATCCATATTTAAATTAAGTTTCTATAACTAACCTACATGGTACTTCAAATCAAACAAAAAAAGTTGTATAAAAGATCCAATTAATTGTAAGTTTTTGTAAGAATTAAAGCCTAATTACTCTATGATTAAGTTTCTCCAAAATGTAATCATCAATGGCTCTATTCAGAAGAATTAGCCTTCTGTACCCCAGATGCCAGCGGAGTGCTGCAGCCCGTCTTTGACACCAGCAAACCTATTCATCTGAAATCAGCATGACTGTGGAAACTTTACCTCCACCCCCACTGGGGATCCAAGTGGAGAGACCAAACAAAGCTGCATATTTTTTACAGATAAATGTCTCCCTATCTGCAGAGTTCCCTATCTGATTAAATGGATTCATGTTCATCAGTGAATTAAAAAATCCATCGTCAGAGCAGGTTTTAGAAACAATGGCTATTTCAAAGATTCCCAAGTCAATGGGAAAAGATACACAAAAAAAGAATAAGATTTGCAGCTTACAGAGAAAGAGAACTAGGCGTTCTAACTCTATGCAACTCTTCTTTCTTACTTAGCTACTTGAAATGTTTTTCATTTTTATTAGCCCAACTTCCCACGGGAAAGAAAATAAAAAAGCTCTGCGACATCGCTGCCTCTTGTGTGTTTTCCAAAACTAATTAACCCTATGAAGTTATTAGGGCAGCATCATTTTTTCTATGACATCACACAAGGTGAAGGTCACTTGTATAGTATTCTTGGCTTCATTCATGTAGTGCATATCCCACAAAATATAATTTATTGTAATTTCCCCAGTGCCCTGATAGCCAAGTGATTAGTTATTATGGTACATAAAAAGTTCAGACATATTATATATGATTTATAACCTTTATTTCTGATAATCTAATTTTCTTTTATGGTAAAAAGAAATATACTATGTGTGTTTTATAGATGGTTATTTTTAGGAAATCACTATTTAAAGTATCTTTTTATATGGATTCTGCTGATTGCAAGGCATCTGGAAGCTGAAGCACCCAAATGATTGGGATATAAGGGTAGTTCTTTATCTACTTTACAATACATTTTTTTTTTTAACTACCCTTGCCTGTGCCAGTGGCTGAATGTTTGTCTGGTCACAGGCTAAGTCAGGCCAGCACTACCTGCCATCCACCCTGTAGACATTAGTGAAGAAATGATGGCTCTGGATGAATGCAATTGCATATACAATCTAGCCACAGTGGTTATTTCCTTCCCCTCAGGTATACTCTCCCTGACTGAGAAAACCTCTAGCTCTTTGCCACAGAAACCTTACCTTTTTACATGTGGAGTCAGCTTTCTCTGCTTTTAGAGAAGGGATTTTTAGAGCTATAACACATACATTTCCAGAATGCAGTTCCGTTCTCACCTCCTCTCCCCAATTACTATATTATCTTCATTTTTGCTGTGATCAAATTACGTTACATGAAGGCTAGCCTCAGTTGATTACATTAAAATGGTTTCTATAATACAAGAAAGCTCCCGCTCGTTGATTTGAGAGATTCACATACAGTTATCATAGAAAAGGGTAGGTCTCAAAAAGGAAATCTGAGCAGCTTAGCTAGATGAAAGAAAGGACAGTCCCTTCATCCTGTACATGACTGGGAAGAGGTGAGCACATGAATGAAGCTGCACCTACCATGAGGGCCTGCCAGGATCCAGGAGGAGGCCTCTTTTTCCTCTGTATCAGCTATAAAATGGAACAGCATCTGTGACTTCTAGTGATCAGAATGCCACATTGAAAAGTCACACAGCTAATAATAACAGCTGTTAATTATTAAGTACTTACTAAATACATGTATTGACCCTTGAAATCCTCACACTTATTAATTACTATGATTTTCCAACTTTTATAGCTGATGAAACTGAGGCCAGAGGGGTGAAGTAATTTGGCCAAGGTTACACAGCTAGCAAATGGCAGTGTGGAGATTTGAACTCTGGCAGTCTGGCTCTACTGTCTATTCTCTTAACCATTCTGTATCCTGTTCTTTCAATTCTTTGCACTCTGTGCTTATTTAATAGCAGATACTTACATTGCACTTAAAATATTTCAGGCACTCATCTAAGAAGTTTATTAAATCTACTTGGATCTCACAACAACCCTATGAAATATGTATTGTTTTTATTCTCATTCTTCAGATTAGAAAACTGAGGCACAGAGATATTGAGTACCTTGCAAAGGTTATGAAGCTAGGAAATGGAAGAGACTGGATTCAAACCAAAGTGGCCTAGTTCCGGAATCCATGCTGTGTACCACCTCCTGTTTATTTTCTTGTCATCTCCTAGCACTTTGTGAAGTGTCTTAAAGATTTAGTCTGCCCCAATTGATCTAAAGGGGAATAAAGGATAGCTGTTTGTCCTGTTGAAGCCAGAGCACTCAAAAGCATATTATTTGGGGATAGGGCTGGGAATGTGGAGGCAGGAGATAGGGAAGAGCAGAATCATGATCACCTGCGCAAACAAACCCAAGGTAAAGGTCAAACTAATAGAGACAGAACAGCTGGTTCAGTTTCCCTCCCTAGACAAAGGTTCTCCTTCCAGGGCCTGCTTTGGAGATCCTGGTTTTATTTTTCCTAAGAGGGGAAGCAGCTGCTTGCAGACAGTGTCTCCTCTCTGCCCTCCCCAGGCTCCTGCTAACCCCTCGTGCTGAAAGCCGTTCTTTCATTGGCCTTCACACCACTCTCCTTGCTTTTCTTCTCATATCCTGACCACCCCTCTTCGTGGGTTTATTTCTGATTGAGTCCCTCTGCCTTCCACTCTATGACAGTGGATAGCATTCTCGGTAAATTCAGTCCTTGGTATGCTTTCTTCCCTCTCTCTCATTGGGATCTCACTGGGTTTAACTATCACCATGAGGCCAGTGACCCCCAAATAGTAGTCTCTTCAGAATACCTGCCCCCTTCTCTGGCTATGTAAGGTGTATTCACTCAGCCATCTTCTTGTCACTTCAAATTCTACAATTCCAAAGTGGAGTGGATTTTCCACCTCCAAGCCAACCACTGGCCACCCTCCTGTCTCTGTCAGGGGCACCACCAGGCCTCAGAGGGACAATCTGGATCTGATGGGCCTTACCTTTTCCTGCTTTGCCGTTATTCGCTCATCCTTGCTGCTTCTTTTACCTATCAAGATTACATCTTCTCATTCCTCTAACCTAAATCCTTCACATATTTCCGGACCCATATTAAATTTCCACAAAATCTCTGATTACTTTGGCTTGCAGTTATCTCTCACCTCCTTTGCACTTAATGTCTGCACTGCAAAATGTAGCATTTAATCACTTCTGTCTTGTATTTTTTGCCATGTATTCACCTTTTCTTAAAGCTAACTCTAGCTAAGTATATACTGCACTGCATGTCAGGCACTGGGGTACTGTCCATACATTGTTTCACCAAATCCTCATGATAACTCTGTGGGGTTTCATAATATTCTCCAGATTAGAGATAATGGTGCTGAGATTAAGAGAGATGCGGTAACTTACTCAAGGTCACAAGGCAAAACGGAGAAGGTAAAATTCTTACCCACTTCTGTCTAACTACAAATTAACAATCTCTGTACTCCCCGTGCTGACCGACTGAATCCAATTCCTTTAAACTAATTTTTCAAATTCTTGAGTTTGATTTCTTTCCCTATGAAGGAATCTGGGTTATAGTCAAATCCTATTCCAAACAAGATAAGGCAGAAATAAATAAATGATAAGTGTAACATCAATGATTTCTATAAACCAATCCAATAAATTCTAATAAAGATTTTTGAATTGATGATTTCATACCATCAATACAGAACACAAAATTAATAATTGCCACAAATTTTAAAAAATTAACTGTTTTTCTTCTAAAATAGTTTAATAGCAAATAAACAAAGGAAGGTACCACACTTGGCAGATACAAAATGACTTTCTGTCTGTGCTTGTGCAATTAAAACAGGTTTAGGTTCCCTGTTGGGACAAAAGGAAAAACACACACAAAAAAAGGAGATTCCTTTTAAACATATGCTCCCTGGCTCCAAACTTGTAACAACATATTTTTTTTCTTCTTCTTCTTTTTAAATTCACTACAGAAACTCTGATTAGGTAAGAAAAGTGACAAGAGCTCTTCTTAACCTTTTTTTTTTTAAATTTAATTTTATCCAGTTTGAAACATTTGAGAATCACCAACAAAGGGACATATGTTATAGTCACAAATAGTAATACAAATTTGTATAAAATTAAGATTTGAAAGAAACATTTAGTTACCAAAGTCATAATTCTTAGCTCTTTTCTTCAAACTTTTTCTTCTTTAACAGGATATGGCTGCATTACTACCTCACTAGGTAGTAATTTTACCCATGGATACATTAAGTGACAACAGTGGCAGATGCTGTTGGAAATCTGCTCATGGCCCCTCAGTGCCCCTTACCATTTCTGTGCCCTGCAACCCGACCACCAATGGCCAGCACCTGCATCTCTGCAGGAGGGTTACTTCCAGGCTGTTGGAATCTACTGTGTCAGGGTAGATGGGATTTAATATCCCCTTGTGGTAGCCCTTAACTGAAAAGGAAGGTTGTGGGGATATACCTAAGCTCCCTTACTCCTTAGCCAGGTTAATTCTGGTGTGTGTTATACTATTTCCAAGGCATTCCTTAAGGAATGAAGCTTCACTTGCCCATTGGGTAGCTGGCTTAATTTTGCACACTACTGGCTACATAGTTTTTCCTGTATCAGCTCTACTCCCCTGCTAATGTCCCTGTACTTCCCATATAACCTTACAATTTAATCCTCATCTTGAGATCAGCTTTTGGAGGAATCCAACTAAGTCATCAAGCATAATAACATACAATATCAAAATATTAAAATCATCACAATCTTCTTTTACTTCTAGTTATATTTCTTATAATTTCTGTTCCACTTTCCTTTATTTCTACTTTATTTTCTACTGATGAAACTTTTTTTTAAAACTTTATTTTAGGTTCAGAGGGTACATGTGCAAGTTTGTTAAATGGGTAAATTGCATATCATGGGGGTTCGATGTACAGATTATTTTATCACCCAGGTAATGAGCATAGTATCAGATAGGTAGTTTTTCGACCCTTATCCTCCTCCCACCCTCCCACCTCAAGAAGTCCCCAATGTCTATTGTTCCCATCTTTGTTTCCACATGTATTCAGTGTTAAGCTCTCACTTATAAATTAGAACTTGCAGTATTTGGTTTTCTTTTCCTGCGTTAATTTACTTAGGATAATGGCCTCCAGCTCCATCCATGTTGCTGCAAAGAGCATGATTTCATTTTTTTAACAGCTATGTAGTATTCCATAGTGTACATGTACCACATTTTCTTTACTCAGTCTATTGTTGATGGCCATGTAGATTGATTCCATGTCTTTGTTATTGTGAATAGTGTGGCAATGAATATACAAGTGTGTGTGTCTTTTTGGTAGAATGATTTATATTCCTCTGGGTATGTACCCAGGAATGGAATTGCTAAATTCAATGGTAGTTCTGTTTTACATTCTTTGAGAAATCTCCAAACTGTTTTCCACAGTGACTGAACTAATTTACATCCCCACCAGCAGTGTATAAGCACTCCCCTTTTGCCGCAGCCTTGTCAACATCTGGTGTTTCTTGACTTTTTAATAATAGCCATTCTGACTGGTGTGAGATGGTATCTCACTGTGGTTTTGATTTGCATTTCTTGAATAATTAGTGATGTTGATCATTTTTTTCATATGCTTCTTGGCCATGTGTATGTCTTCTTTTGAGAAGTGTCTGCTCATGAACGTTGTACATATTCTAACGGGATTGTTTGTGTGCGTTTTTTTGTTTGTTTGTTTGTTGATTTAAGTTCCTTATAGATTCTCAATATGAGACCTTTGCCCGATGCATAATTTGGAAATATTTTATCCTATTCTGTAGGTTGTCTGTTTACTCTGTTGATAGTTTCTTTTGCTGTGCAGAAGCTTGTTAGTTTAATTAGGTCCCACTTTCTATTTGTGGTTTTGTTGGAATTGCTTTTGGGGACTTCATCATGAAATTGTTGCCAAGGTCAATGTCCAGAATGGCATTTCCTAGATTTTCTTCTAGGGTTTTTATAGTTTTAGGTCTTACATTTAAGTCTTTAATCCATCATGAGTTAATTTTTTTGTACATAGGGAGAGGAAAGGATCCAGTTTCAATCTTCTGCATATGGCTAGCCGGTTATCCTAGTACCACTTACTGAATGAGTTCTTTCCTCATTGCTTGTTATTGCTGACTTTGTCAAAGATCAGATGGTTGTAGGTGTGAAGCTTTATTTCAGGATTCTCTAATCCGTTCCATTGGTCTATGTGTCTGTCTTTGTATCAGTACCATGCTGTTTGGTTACCATAGCATTGTAGTATAGTCTGAAGTCAGGTAGTGTGAAGCCTCTGGCTTTGTTCTTTTTGCTGAGGGTTGCTTTGGCTATTTGGGTTCTTGTTCAGTTCCATATGGATTTTAGAATAGTTTTTTTCTACTTTTGTGTAAAATGACATTGGTAGTTTGACAGAAAGAACACTGAATCTGAAAATTACTTTGGCAGTATGACATTTTAATAATATTGATTCTTCCTATTAATGAGCATGAAATGTTTTTCCATTGGTTTGTGTCATCTCTAATTTCTTTCAGCAGTGTTTTGTAATTTCTATTGTAGAGATCTTCATCTTCCCTGTATTCCTAGGTATTTTATTCCTTTTGTGCCTGCTCAGAATAGGATTGCGTTCTTGATTTGGCTCTCAGCTTGGATGTTATTAGTGTTTAGAAATGCTACTGATTTTTGGAATTTGATTTTGTATCCTGAAACTTTACTGAAGTTGTTTATCAGTTCTAGGAGCCTTTGAGCACAGACTGTGGTGTTTTCTAGGGGTAGAATCATATTGTCTGCAAAGAGAGAGATTTTAAAATTCTTTTTTTAAAAATTGTCTACCTTATTTTTGTCTGCCTGCATTGATTCAAAGGAGTGATCTTCCATCATCCTCAGCAAACAAACACAGGAACAGAAAACCGAACACTGCATGTTCTCACTTATAAGTGGGAGTTGAACAATGAGAACACATGGACACAGGGAGGGGAATATCACACACTGGGGCCCGTCAGGGGTGGGAGGCAAGAGGAGGGAGAGCATTAGGATAAATACCTAATATATGCAGGGCTGAAAACCTAGATGACAGGTTTATAGGTGCAGCAAACCATGGCACATGTATACCTATGTACCTAGATAACAAACCTGCACGTTCTGCACATGTATCCCAAAACTTACAGTAAACAACAACAACAACAACAGCAAAGGAGTGGTCTTTAAGCTCTGAGATTCTTTCCTCAGCTCAGTCTATTCTGCTATCAACACTTTCAATTGTATTATGAAATTCCTGTTGTAAATTTTTCACTTCCAGAAGTTCAATTTGGTTCTTTCTTAAAATGACTGTGTTGTCTTTCAACTTTTGGATCATTTTACTGTTTTCCTTAGATTGGGTTTCAAACTTCTCCTGTATCTTTTTGAGCTTTCTTGCCATCCAGATTCTAAATTCGGTATCTGTCATTTCATCCATTTCAGTCTCGTTAAGAACCATTGCTGGGGAGCTAGTATGATCATTTTGAGGTAAGAAGACACTCTGGCTTTTAGAGTTGCCAGAATTCTTGTGTTGGTTCTTTCTCATTTGTGTAGGCTGATGTTCCTTTGATCTTTTTGAATGTCCTGGGATGGGGCTTTTTGCTTTTATATTTTTTGTGCCCTTACTGTAGTATAAGTTGGGTTTAGTTGTTTGTCTTAATTTCTGGATGCCTCCAGGGGGCCAAGGCTTATCTCCGAACTCCTGAGCTGTGTGCTGTAACCCTGTGGGGCAGAGACCAGCCCCTAGCTTTGTTCTGTGGTCCCTTAAGATCAAACACCTGTTGCACTAGAGGAGCTAAGGTACTCCCAGTCTTCCGGCAAAAACACTCCAATGAGGGCTGCCAGCAAAAGTGCTCTGGTGGGGAAGGGGGGTGTGGGCAAGTGTGCACCAGTGAGGCAGCTGAGGGTAACTGCATACTGAGAGTGGTTGGGGGGCATGGGTGTGTGCACACCAGTGGGGAAGTTGGGGGACCACACACATATGCACAATGGTGGGGTGGCTGTGGGCGTGTGTATATCAGTGAGGCAGTGGTGAGTTCCCCCATGCATACCAGTGTGGCAGTGGGTTATCCACACTCATGTGCTGGTGGGATAGTGGGAGGAGCCTGTGGGTGAGTACATGTCAGCTGGGGGATGCTGTAGGCAAGTGCCTGTTGGCAGGGGAGGCTGCAGCAAAGTGCACCAATGGAGGTCTGTCTGCAAAAGCACTCTGATGGGAGGGCAGGGGCTACCAGCAAAAGAGTTGTGGTGGTGGCCACTGGAAAGTGCTTTAGTGGGGAAGCTGAGGCTGTGCTGTAAGTTGGGGCAGACAGGGACCCTAGGAGAGACTGGCAGACAGAGGGGCATTCAGACCAGACTGGCCCAGGCCTGCAGACATGACAGCACTATTCTCTCCAGGTCTGGCAGCTAACAAAGGCTATAGCCACCTAGAGAAGAGTGGTGAGTCTTGGGGTTGGGCACCCATGGCCATGTTCCACTGCAGCTGTCCCCATGCCAAACCCCCTAGACTACATGCAAACTGGAGTTGTCTCTGCCAACTCTCCGGGTAGTTCTCCCTGCCAACTCAAATGTCTGTGTGGGTCATAGGGGTCTCCCACAGCTAGGATCCTGGAGATCCATGATGAGAGTGGGCTGCTCCATACCAATTTTACTCACCCCTTTCCTGAGGAGCTGCTCAGGGCCAGGAATGAGCCCTAGTGCTTGCCAACCTGGTGCAGGGTTTCTAGCTTCTTCCCCTCTCAGCGCTGTGATCTGCCTCCTTCCTCTATCCACTCTCAATCCCTGCTTTTTGAAGATGTGATCAGAGTGTCAGTCTACTTGATGTTCTTGTCTCTGTTGGTGGGAGAAGTTCTTCCTAGTTGCATCCAGTCAGTCATCTTGGCCCTTTGTCCTTACTGCTAAACTTCTGATATCATGACCTTTCTATGCTTATAGAACTAGGCAAAAGGAAATAGGAAATATCTGAGGGAGGGGGCAGGCTACTTAAGGTAGATAGGCAGTCATCCAAATAAAACAGAACCAGCACTAGAACTCAGGACCCTTGACCTGCAAACTGGTTGAAGTTACACCTCTCATTCTACTATTTATCCTTATATTTCCTAAAATGAAGCAAAACAAACCAAACTAAAACCAATTCACAAAGAAGAACAACTCTCATACCAATATAACTATTATCTCCTACTCCTACTCCTTAAATTTCTGCTCTCTTTTATGTTGACGCTCCTTCTTCTTGATTTCTCCTGCTATATTCCTCACTTAGAGGACACAGGTCTATTTTTCCTCAAAGCTGCTATTTCTCTAGAAATATATATATCAGGACCTTAAGTGATTAATTTCTTTAACTTTTTAGATCAAGTTCTTTTTATTAGACTGTAGCAGTATCTGCGTAAAAGTACTTTGTGGAAGCATAATATGTAAAGCATAAAAAGTAGACCTATTTTGGTTGAAGTGGAGGGAGCAGATGCTTGAGACTCTGAGAATGACCCACAGAATCCTCAGCTGTAAAAGAACAGGAAGCAGTGGTCATCTGGGAAGATGTATTTCTTTAACAAAATGCAATGGGGCCTCAGTATCCACAGCCTTGTTCTTAGTCTTGCCAGGAGTGGTGTTAATAAAAAAAGTTCATGGCCAACTGCAGCCTTGATCCCTTGTGCTCGAGTGGTGGTCCTGCCTCAGCCTTCTGAGTAGCTTGGAATACAGGTGCATGCCACCTTGCCTTGCTAATTTAAAAAAAAAGAGTCTTTTTGTTTTGTTTTTGTTTTTGGTAGAGACGGGTTGTTGCTGTGTTGCCCAGTCTGGTCTTGGATTAAAGTGTTGGTATTACAGATGTGGGCTACCATGCCCTGTCAATGAAACTTATTAAAGCTCAGTAAGGAAAACTTTATTCAGAACCATTGTGATCAGTATAGGGACCACTACAATGGGGTCTTGCAGTGCAGGACAGAGATTGGGCTTAACTCCAAATACAGCATGGGCAAATCAGAATTTATAGCAAGAAGCAGTGTGGGGGTCAGTGGATAGATAATTACTAAGTGGAAACATCAGGGGTACAGGGTAAACTGACCTATCAGGATTCTTGCTGAAGACAACTCAGGGTGATCGGATGTCACTTGGTGGATGATGGGTAGAGGATGAGAGTATCTAGGACAATCAGATATTAAAGATGGGAGGTTCTGGCTAAACTGATTTAGCAGGGTTCTTTTGCTAAAACTGGATTTTACAAGGAAATGCACATATGGATCTAGGAGAATGTTCAGAATTCTGACTAAAATTTGGCGAAGCCAAAGAATATTTGGTCAGTTGGCTAGCATCTGCATGACTGTACAACACATAAAAGCCACTGTTCTTCTGCAACTGACACACAAATGTAAGGATTACAGAAATGAGGAAGGATGAAGGGGAGGAAGAACAGAAAAATCACAAGGGTAGTGGTGGGGAAGATTAGAGGTCCTAGCCTGCTACACTGTATTTGAGGGACATGAAAACAGGGTGAGGATGCATCTCTGTGTACAGTTTTACCTGTGCTGGGCTTAAGAAATCAACATTACTGTGTTTAAGAGATAAATTATACCAGCAGTGTGGCTAAGGTGGTGATCTTTGCCAGTGTCAGGGACCTGGCTAGCAGCAGGAGGAATAGGCTATTAAGATCTGCAATGCTTTATGCTTCTGAGTGTACAGGCTTCTGCACCAGGAAACACCAAAGCAGATGCTAGGGACTGGGGAAAGAAATATCAGTTCCTGAATAAACCTGTACATATGACTGGGGCTGGTGCTATCTTACGTATTCTTACTGCACCCAGTGATCCAGGCCAATCTGGGAAAGAGCCTCAGCACTATCATTATTTCACCTGAAGCTCTGCTGCAAATGGCATTGCAGTTTTGTTGTGAACATAGGAAAATTACCCAGTGAGGCACATGGTCTAGACAACTTGACTAGCCACAAATGATCCCGGATATGGTAACCTTGACTAACAGGATCTATTGTTATTGATCATTCTTTCTGAGAGCCTTTTGTTCTGAGATGGTGATTTTTCAATTCAGAGCACCATTTCATATCATTCCTGAGACACTGGTACTACTCTTTGGTTTTCTTAGAACTGTCCCCCTATCTGTCCTCAGGTGAATGAAGGCCCTAGTTTTAATGATGGCATCTATGTCTACACACAGAGAGACATGTAAAGGGTTCATTATTCCTAATGGAACTACAGAAACTTAGAGAAATAAAGCATTACCTGCCATTTTCATGATCAACATTTGCAATAGAGTGCATAAATGCTTCAGTTTACAGAAATAGCTAGACCTTCCTGAACCCTCCCAGTGATTAATTAGAAAGCCTGTCTTACAGATTTTTCTCTCAGGTGTAGTAACCTTGTAGCCCTTACCATTAAGAACTAATAAATAAATGCTTGGTTAAGCATAAACAGGGTGATAGGCAGTGGAAGAGTGATGATCTTAGTTTTTATGCAATATGCTCACTCCGTCATTTCACCTTGGAGGACAAAATAAGATACAAAACTAAAAGTTGCAAAAGCAGCTACAGTGAGCAGTGTGTGATTAACCATTTAAAGAGTGTTAATATAGCCCTCACTGTGGATGAGCATCTTTGTGATTACATCATGATTAATTTTAAGAAATAAAAGTTCATGATTTCAGGAAAGCATTTCCAATCTTCAATTAAACTGAAGATATATACTGGGTAAAAACATCTAGTGGGTGAGGGACCAGATGTTTAAATTTACTTTTAAAAAAAGAAAAGGAAAAAGTAGATTAGATCATAGGTAAGTATTCACAGTCAAATGGAAGGCTGCCCATTTAACAGATACTCGAGTATCTGATTTGCACAGATATTGTAAATTACCTATCATATTAAATACAGCTCCTCATCTCCTTCCCATATATTTTATGCTAACAAACTTCTGTAACAGCTGATTCCTTCCATCATCCTCTCTTTTTAGATACACTTTGAGAAATAATATGTCAAACTGGGAGCTTTGACAATCTTGAAATGATATCATAACCTTCAAAATTTCAGCTTCTATCATGAAAATGTTAATAAATAAAAATGTAAAGTTAACCCCATTATAGCTATGCAAACAGAATCCCACAACATGACAGTGTATTTAGAAAAAACATCAAACTGAATGACTATAAACAAACATTTGGATAAATACATCTGCGAATAATTTAGCTCAAAATTATCTTTGGAGGTGTAACAAATTACAAAATCTAGGCCACAGTATATGGTCAAATCATGAGTTTTTCTTATTGGGGAAATGGGGGTTCTTCAAATAGAACAAATTTGTACTTCTTTGATAATTGCTAATTCAAAGATTTCCTTTAAACCAAAATAGCGACTTGAGACAAATAGCAAAATATATTCTTAAGGCATTATAGTTTTGGTTGACATTTTTCTCTTTCAGAGTTCAAGCTCACATTAAAGTAGCTACTGAAGACTCTGCCTCACACTTTGAATAATTTCCAAAATGTAAAATTACTCGTTACTTGGGTAAGAGAGCCATGGATTATGTGTGAATGAGGAATAAGAGAGCTACCTAAAAAATCACCATTTGATTCTTTGCAAGTCCTTTTTCTGTCACACTAAGTTAGCATTGCATTCAAACAAATGAAAAAAACTAAAGACTATCAAGTTAAATTGTAAACTATTTATGGAAAAATAAATTCCTTTAGCTTCCTTTGTAATTCCCTCAAAGATTAACAGTGTGCCACTGTGAGCATCTTGCATAAGCTGATTGAATGGTTTTACTTTTTGTTTTTCCTTCAAGAGAAATGAAATGGATGGATATACAAAAGACAGCATCAAAAAGATACCTCATTTTTCTGGGTATTTAAAACCGTTCTCTGACTAAACTGTTTATATGCCCTCCTCTCCTCTACAGGGGGCAGTTAATCATCACTCAAAAGTTCCCCATTCAGGAATAACTTCAATATTTGGTGAACATCTTTCTAGACGTCTGTAATACTAAGACAAAGAGAAGGAAATGAAATATCTTTTAAAAGTGGGACAATTTCATAGATTCTGGCTTTAATAATAGATAATCAAAGAAAAAAATGAAGTGAAAGAAAAATTGTTGGGAATTCAGAGAAACGTTTCTTCACTATGAGTTGTTAGAATTCCTTGAAAATTCCTCTAAATGTAATTTTTAAAACACCATGAAAGAACTGTAAGTGGCTGAAACATTAGTACTTAAAACAGGATCTCCTGAGAGCTGATTGTAAAAGATGTACTAACATATCATGGTTTTTCCTATCACTCCCCTTTTTCTCCACCCTTGGGTAGTTGGTGTTTGTGTATCTGTGGGTATGTGTAATTACTTTTACACTCTCAGGATTTATAACATTTAACTATGATTTCCGTGATTATTTAATCATATATATATATACACACATATATATATATATATATATATTTATTTATTTATTTTGAGACTGAGTCTCGCTCTGTCGCCCAGGCTGGAGTGCAGTGGCGCGATCTCGGCTCACTGCAAGCTCCGCCTCCCGGGTTCCCGCCATTCTCCTGCCTCAGCCTCCCGAGTAGCTGGGACTACAGGCGCCCGCCACCACGCCGGCTAATTTTTTTTTATTTTTAGTAGAGACGGGGTTTCGCCGTGTTAGCCAGGATGGTCTCAATCTCCTGACCTCGTGATCCGCCCGTCTCGGCCTCCCAAAGTGCTGAGATTACAGGCATGAGCCACCGTGCCCGGCCCAATCTTAGATATTTTTATATAGTATTTTACTTTGATTCATCTCTTGCTAATAATTATCATGGATGCCATAATCCCTAGGCTCTTACTTGCTTGAGAATGTTGTCTTTATATTGGATCATATTTTATTGCCCTGGAAATGTTGCCATCCACCCATTGCTATGTAGAAATTGCTGCTTTGAAAAAGTTTAAGACACACCTGATTTTCCCCCATTCCATGACTTGCTTTGTCAGTTAGGATGCCCATATAATTTTATCCTTAGAGAACAGAAAAACTGTATTAGCATATGTTTTAACATTATTTTGTGTTAAGGTTTTTTCAGATATAAAGGACGCTTGCACTATACAGATCAAATCTTTCTTCAGTAAAGTTTTCTTATATGTTAGTTTTTTTGTTTCATTATTTTCTTCAGAAATAGTAATTTTGTGATTCTTGGTTCTCCTTTTTCTCTCTGCTGCATCTATCATCTCTATAGTAATTTTTACATAGTTCTTTTAACTTAATTTGGTTTTTGAGATTTATTTTCTTTGTCTTTATTTCTCAATTCTAGCCTCTATGACTTTGTTTTGAAGAGCATATATTATAATTTTTATTGCCTTTAATGAGGCTTTTATGTTTGTTATGATTTCCAGTTTCTCCTTCATTTCTTTATGAGTTTTCCAGATCAATTTTCATCTGCCACTATTTCGTTGTATCACTTTTTTGAAGTCTTTTTAGATTGTTTTCTAGAGGCTATGTTGTCTGTAATTCCTTAGAGACTCTGGAGAACTATTTTTTTGAATACTTTCTGTGTTTCTCTGTGCCATTCCTCTTCAGATTATGTTCTTCATTTGCCTTTTGTTTATAGTCCCTTTTTCCTTCAGGTTTTATGCATAGGTCAAAGTTGGTTTCTTTTTGCTGATACAGTAAGCAGGATACCTTGTACAGGACAGATTGATTCTTATTTGTTTATTTGTGCTCTGTGGCTTTTTCAAAGAAGCCTGTATGTTTATTCTTATTATCTTCTTCAAAGGCTCTTCTGATTCTTGCATCATGAATATTATGAGGTCAGTGTTGAGAACCTTTAATCTAATGTCCAAATATTTCTTATACATCAAAGGTTTCCTGAAACTCACACCATGGTTTCTTTTTATCTCTTTCCCTGTCTCAGTGCTTGTCTGTCACAGTCCTTCAGTCTCTCCTATAAGGTCTCATCACTTTACATCAACCATTTATGGACTAACTTTTCCTTCCTTCCACCCTCAAGTGACATAGGATGTTTGCGAAAACAGTTTTAGGGCTTATATACACTGGGAATAGAGGAATTCGCAGAAGATCAAATCAATTCTGTAGAAAATACCACATTGCTGTTCTTTTCTGGTTTGGGGAGGTGGAAAGCATATTTCCAAAACAGTATCATTTTTAGTTATTTATTTTGAAATGATTTTATGTTGTTATATGAGGAATTATGTTTCTTTTACTCTCCAATTCAGAAATTGAGCCAGCAATGTTCTTTTCTCCTAATTAGGTTTTAGTTATATCTAGGGGCTCCCTAGGTGCCCATGGCCAGCAATTCTAATATAAATAAAAATGCAGTATCATACTCTGTTCTATTACAATCATCAACTGAGTTAAAGCAGAACCCACTGAGATGTCTACTAAACAGTGAAGGAAACATTTATGAAATGTGTGGTCCCCAGAAAGCACTTTTTACACTAGTTCCAAAACAACCCCAGGTGTTGCAAAGAGGTAAGTTTATATATCACCTTCTTTTTGAAATAATCATTTCCCATACCTTCAGAACTTTTCCCAGCAGCCCTGTCCTGGTTCTAGTCTGCCAGAGATCTTTGGCACTCAAATAAAGTGGGAGGCATCTCCTCAGTGCCTACTCCTCATCAAGAGTGTTTGTAATTGAAGACCAAGACAGATAAAGGACTATTCTTCTGACTAGAACAGGTTTAACTCAAATTGGCTTGAATTATTTTATTTTTTCAAGTATATGTTCCCAGGTATCCTGGCAACATTTCACCCCTATGTTTCCGTGGTGTTTAAACACACAACAATATCACAATAACATAGAGGTAAAAAGGGGCTTTTAAAACAATTACAACATGGATTGAGCAGACCATAATACTTTCAAGAACCTGGATAAAACTGATAGGATTTGCCCTGTATCTTTCAAATCTTTTTTGTGCTTCCAGAATACAGGGGGGCTCACAGTCAAACACTTCTTTACCTTAAAGTCAGGCCGAACCTGTTCCTTAGGTTATGAAAAGCCAAACCATGGCTTCCATGCTTTATGCTATATTGGGGTCTAAGACATTAGTCTTAAGTTAGGCATAGTTGAACAATTGCAGAACTGTTCATTAATCATCATATAGAGCTATCAAATATTTTTGGGCATATAGTTCCTGTGTTTTTGTTTTTTTAAGCCCATGAATATCTGAAATATTTATAAAACAAATGGTTTATAGGCCAGGCGCGGTGGCTCACACCTGTAATCCCAGCACTTTGGGAGGCCAAGGCGGCGGATCACGAGGTCAGGAGATCGAGACCATCCTGGCTAACACAGTGAAACCCTGTCTCTATTAAAAATGCAAAAAATTAGCTGGGTGTGGCGGCGGGCGCCTGTAGTCCCACCTACTTGGGAGGCTGAGGCAGGAGAATGGCATGAACCCGGGAGGCGGAGCTTGCAGTGAGCCGAGATAGCGCCACTGCGCTCCAGCCTGGGCGACTGAGTGAGACTCCATCTCAAAAAACAAAACAAAACAAACAAACAAACAAACAAACCAAATGGTTTATAGTAGCATGCTGTAAGGTCATTTATTTTTTCCAGCAAATTAATGCACTTTACATATCTGTTTCAACTGAGGACTTAGAATGTCAATAAATATTCTTTCAGGGAAAATATCATTAAAGCCAATATAGAAAATATAAAGCAGAATAGCATTTGACAGACAAACTGTATATAAGTAAAACAAACAAACAAATAAAATTTAACAGACCTCATTTATTTTTGCTCACAGGTAAACTCAGTCCAAGATGCTAATGAGAATTCTAAGCATAAAGCAAGGGAGAACACTTACTTCCCAGACTGACTTAAAAACATAAAGCTTACGTTTGAATTAATTAACATCTGTTTTTCAACAATTCAATTCCACAAACATTTACTGTACATATAGTATAAGGCAATGAGTTAGATGCTATGAGATATTAACAGACATACCAGACATGAGTCTGACAGAGTGAACCATCTAGTAATTGGGAGATGAAGCACGTATACAGGTAACTGCAATGAAAGGCAAGTTGGCAATGCTACAAAATGCACAAACAAAAGGCTAAGACAGCACAGAGACCAGAATATTAACATCTAGCTGAGAGTTACAGAGAAGGCTTCATGTGGGAGTGAACATTTGAGCTGAATCTTAGAGGATGGGAAAGATGGAGCTGGGGCTGGAGATTGGGGAGGAATTCTAGATGAAGGGCGCAGCATGATCAAAGGCATGGAAATGTGAACGTATTAGAGTGTTTGTGAACAAATGGAGCATAGCTTGTCCAAGAGGGAGATGTGTTAGACAGTGGTGGAAAGAAGCAAGTGTTTGAACTTGAAAATGGGCCAGGGCTTATTCATACAAGAATAAGTAGTTTTCAAGTTTTGCTGTACATTCAGAATCACTCTGGGGATCCTATTAAAATTCTAGTTCTCAGGCCCATCCCAAAAATGTGTATGCAGTAAGTCTGAAGGATATTGGTCTGTGCATTTACATTTTCCGTGAGTGCTCTAGATCATTTTGATGTTTGTGGTCCACAGACCAAACTTTAAGAAAAACCCATGTGGGGATTGGAAAGGAATTCTTCAGGATTTAAATTTTATAATTTTAGGTAATGGAAGTTTTCATGTTTTTGCTCAGTGAAAATTTGGTCAGTTTCAGTAACTCTGTTTGAATTTGTTTATGGCATTAAATGTTTTTTATAACATGAAAACAGACAATGAGCTTTTTAAAGAAAACCATATTGATAAAATATAATCATAGAAACACACATAACACATACACACACCCCGAACAGTCCAGATTCTAGAAATCTCTATTCTACCAAAAACAGTGTTCAGAAAATGAAGCATGCAAGTCTAAAACTTCTGTAGTTTGAAATGTTGGTATTCAGAAGCAGGGTGAGACATCAAATGCTTTGCACATCAGTAGGTCCGGTAGAAAAGAAATTTAAATAAGAGATGAACTATGCTGTGGGGCAGTAAGGAGGACTTACATGTAGCTGACCTGTCAGTGTTAAGTTGAAAAGGGGTGTGCTCATGCTTGCATAAACCTCCATGCTGCTTTTACTAATTAACACGTGTAAAAATATTAGGAAAATTTTCAGTAGGGTAATGACTTTCTTTACCTGTTTATAATTTATTTTTCTTCTAAGCTTTTTTAATGGTGGCTAGAATCCTGCAGTAGACATCACATTCTTGATTTTTTTGACAGCATTGCCACATTTTCATCCTTTTGGTGTTTCTTAATTTCAAACTCTGCATTTTGACAGCTCAACCCTGTTGATTAATGTCTTCTAGGAACCCCTATATGGCCTGCCTGTTAGTGATCTAATTTTGTGCTGGAATGCCTGGGCTGGTATGTTGAACCGATTCACCACCCAGGTGGCTACATTTGGACTAAATGAGCTGTGAAGGGTTTCATCTTTGCCCATCACAGTCTTCCTTCGCGGAGCCCCACAGTATGCAGCCACTGCTTCGACATGATTTGTCACAAGCCATCAATAGAAAATAAATTATTGCCATTCTCACTTGTCAATGGGCTTGTCTTCACTTCAGCTGGCCTAATGATTGGAAGCTCAAAGGGAACATTTCCCATCTTTGCGGAGCATGATTATGACCGAATGCACTGCTCCCCTATGCATCTTGGCCAGTAAAAACACGTAGGGAAAGCAAATTAATTGGCTGTTTTGCGCCAGTGATTAGAACATTACACTGAAGTCTGCAGCAGAAACTGGTATTAGGCAAGCAAGATTAGGTCGGTTCTGAGTTTTATTTGCTTAGTGCAACATGATTAGCAACTGCTTCATTCAAGGCTAGTGCACTTGCTGCTGCAGTAGAAAATCCTTATAACATAATGATGCTGCTTACTTTTAAGCTGATAAGCATGTTCCAGGCAGAAATCAAAATCTCTTTGGGAAGGAAGCAAATGAGGAAATGTAACAGAGAACTCATCAAATGGCTTTAGAGTCATTCTTATGTCTGGTACTTTTGAAAATTACGTTCTTAGGAAACTGGCTCTGCAAGCTATATTTGCAGAATGTAGAGGTGGTAATTGTGTCAGTTCAGGAGACAAAGAATAAAAGGACCCAAGGAGCAATAAGAAGTAGAAGGTGACACCTTTCAATGAACTAACTAAAAATGAGCTTGCTTTAAAAGAAACATAAAATTCTTTTTTTTACAAACTACAGAAAGAGCTAGAAGAGCAAAAGATACCACGGCATCAAGTCAGACCTCATAATTAAATACAGAGATGCAATAGATCAAAGAAGAAACTGTATTAAAAAATTAGGTCTAGGGTGTGGATTTAGTTTCCCTGTTAACAGCTTTGCCTGGAGTATAATGACAAGAGGCTTTATCTAACAGAATAATAAACAAAGATGTAGTGTACAAGTAAAAGAATGCCTGACACTTTAATTATTTTAAACATGATAGTGTTTTAGATTTTGGTCATGTCTCCAAAACTAAGCAATTTTTATTATTGCCCCATCTTGTCTACCACTACCCAGGAATAAGAGAGACAAAAATACTAGCAACAAAGATCAAAATCTGAGTTCCTGGCTTCCATTTTCTCTGGCCTTCTCAGTGGATTATTTTTCCATCTTTTTGTCTGTTCTTTAGCCTAGAGATGTCTCAAGAACACAACTAAAACTTCAGATGATTTACAGTTTAGAAACACTAACAGTGTAGTTTCATGTTCATTTAATTTAGCTTGGGTTTCACCTGTGACACAAAGAATGACACCTGTGGTTTAAGAACACTAAACTGCTCCTTCGTGGTACCAGTAACTCAAATGCATGGAAGTTTCTCCACATGTTATAGACATTTTGGTTTACAAACTCTTTGTGGTTTTATTCCTCTCCCCTTCATATGAATTACTATCTTCTGGTATTTAGAAACATAGGGTTATTAGGCTCCCAAGTCACCCCTTTGGTGTCTGGATTAAGGTCTCAGGTTATCACGCGGATTCCTTCCTTCACATGGTTAGTGTTCCTTGCTCTAGGAAGGCTTCCCTGAACAATGCCTTATTTGCCCCCATCCTGAACTGTATTTCCAGCTTCCTCTATTGAAGTACACTAGATCTTTTACTTCTCCTTCAAATTCTTGTCTTAGATTATTAAAGTAAGATCTATTTTCTGTATACTTTGTCCACTATCTTGAGTCCTACCTGCAATTCATTTTTTCTCTTATCTTTGTATTTTGCCCCTTTTTTTTGTAGTTTGCAGACCATGTTCCCTACTGGATATTATCTGCATCTGATCATATTGGATCCAAGTGAACATTCTTCATTTTATTTAACTCCAGGATCATCATATTTTCTTACAAAGCATATCCCTAACTATGTTCTCAGATATAACTAGGTATTTTATACATATGTACCTGAATACAAATTGATGCCTTTTAGAAATTATGTGCCCATACCTGAATAAACACTGGCAAGTTAAGTGAGAGATTATCTGATATATATGAATACATGATGTTACTCTTCATTAATACATAGGTGGAATTTGCTAGCCAATGGCTGCCTTAATCTATGCTATTTATTCAATGATTGCTATTAATATTAAAACTATTGTATGATTTCAACATATACTTGTGATACTTAATATTTATTAGATAATGAGGATTTATACAATAAACATTTGTCCCCCATGGATTTGTGCCTGAAACAAGAAATATTTTAAACGCAAAGTAACCTCGTGTTTCTCAAACTTTTCCCAAACAAATAAGTGAAACGATCGAATTATTCAAAGTGAAAATAAACACTCTTGTTTCATACAGTTTTGTTTATATATTGCCCATAATTAGATTTATGGAAAGCGTTCAATGTCAAGACTGGAAAATGGTGTCTTACAGAGCCACTGTATCAAGGTTTTACAACATACATGTGAACATTTAGGAGACAACTTCATCAAGAAACGTGAAGAGTCTGAGATTTTTCCCTTGCTTTTAAGCTAACCAGATAGCCTGCTAAGATTTAATAAATGCCAGCAGAAGACATAAGGCTATCAGGAGAGAGGCAAAGACCTTAATTACTCATGGCACTGTGGGCAACATAAGCTTCACATTTACATTGGATACCCTTGGTCACCCCACTCCCAAGTCTCACAGGAGGAATGCAGAGTGGCCCAAGTGGATACTGCATGTACAGTGAATTTGTGTCACGGCTAAGGAAACTCAGTTTGGGAACCCCAATCTTATTAGGGGGCTACTAGCAAACCAGCCCGACCTTTGCCCAGGAAGGAGTCATTATCTTTATTATCCCATTAGAGAAATAAATCTGCTTTCTGCCCTGAGGGACTCAATATCTTGAGGCTGTCTGCTATGCAAAGCTCTCTGAACAGATAGTCTGGGACAAAAACCATCACAAGACATGTAAAAATGCCATGGAGAACTACCATCTTAACAAAGTTTTAAATAATATGAATCATATTAATTATTAAGAGTACTTATATGATCCAGATTACTGTGTAAAATATGTTACGTACATTATCTCATTTAATTCTATCAATAGCTCTATGAAATAGGTAATATTATCCCATTTCATAGATAAGGAAATTGAGGCACTCTAAGATACGTAACTTGACCAAAGACTTAGGATTGTAACTCCTGTTTGTTTGACTCTTGGGTGTTTCACAGGCTCTCTCCCCACAAAAGACTTTTTCTCTGGTGTTCTCCATCTCAATCAATGACAGCATTCATCCAGTGGCCATAGGAGAAATTTGGGCATCATAATTTTCCTTTTTTTCTGGTTTCATAAACCTCCAAGTCCTGTTGATATTTTCTAGTATATAATAAATATCTCTTGAATGAGTACTTTCTGTTGGTAATATAAGTTAGACTACCATTATCTCTGGCTAGAATGGCTGCAATAGTGACTTCCAAATTGATATTGCAGTCTCCTATTCCACCCTCCTAATACTACCTCTTTTAGCTAGAATCAGCTCTCTACAAAGCAATCTGATGACGTTATTTCCCTATCTAAAACCTTTCAATGATTCTCCATATATTTATCCTCAGGTTAAATATAAATTCCTTGAACAGCCCACAAAAGGCCTTTATGATGGGGCCCAGACTCATCTTTTATCTACTTAGCCCTTCGACTTTGACTTCCCACCATAAACAACATTGCTTATGTCTGGGAAAGTCACATTCTCACTCACCTTGAGTGATACAGGTGCTGTTTTCTACTTTGGAATATTATTTCCATCTTCACCTTCACTTCTCTGCCCCTTCCCTCCAGCCTGGCCTGGCCAACTCCTATTAAGATGTCTTTCCCACTGTGAAGTTTGCTGTTGCTCCTAATCTGCATGGAGTGCCCTTTCCAGGAAGCACCTGTACTTCTCTGATCATGGCACGTAACACGCTGGACTGTAACTGCTTTGTTATCTGTCCATGCATACTACTTTCAACTCCAGGATGATAGGAACTGTGTCTTATTTACCGTTTTATTTAAAATGCCAGAGTACCTAGCACACATCACATACACAATGACTTATTTTTATTTTTAATTTTTAGAGATGGAGTCTTGCTAGATTGGCCAGCTGGTCTCAAACTCCTGGCCTCAAGGGATCTACCTGCATCAGCCTCCCAAAATGCTAGGATTACAGGCATGAATCACTGCACCCGGCCCTGGATAATTTTTTAATTAGTACATGGGTATACACATAAATGAGTAAATGAGTAGACAGAAAATATTTCGTATATTTTTCCCTGCAATTAGTGTGCTGCATGGAAAAGAGGATCTCTATAAAGATCATATCCTTCCCTCCTATATCAAGTAATTGGAAAAATATTTATTTGAAAGAAAATAAAAATAAAACCCTCGAAAAAATAACCAAAAGGAACCCCTTTTAAATAGACTTATTCATTGAGGCAAACCAATGATATAAGAGAAGTTTCTTTTCATTTTACCCTTGTCTCACTTCAACATCCTCTCCTGATGGTAGCATCACCCTTCCCTTCCCCCAATACCTGAAGTGTTCGGCTGACTTTAGTTGCTCTGAGCCCTCCACTCTAGTGGCCCTAGGGCTTGTATTCTCTGGGAAACTCCTCTGGTCCTGAGCCATCTTTATTCTTGCCTCAATCAAACCAAATTTCTTCCTACCCTGCTTGCAAATATAACCCTGTCTGATGTCTTAATGGCTCCTCATGGCTTAAGAAATTATTTTAGCATTTTAGAAGTTAAAATGCCTCAATTCAATTGAAAGGTAGATAATAGTAAGTACTTGAATAACTGTGACCAGTTACTGAACTTTAAGACACCCTTCAAATCATATTTTCCAGGCAAACTCTTTTCCCTACATTCATGTGAGGGCCTAGCCTGAGTTTTGAGAAAAAAACAACCAACCAACAAACAGCAAAACAAAATAAGAAAAAAAAAAAAAGAAACACCACTGAAATATTTTGAATATACACATGAAATTCAATATTTGGTCAAGATGAGGATAATCTAAATCAAAATATTAAAGTGACATTAACTTGTTTCCTATTTATATTCATTAATGAAATACAGCAGCCAAGTTTTTTAAAAAGACAAGAGAAAAGTGAAAGTTTCAGAGGGGTGGCTTTGGAAGTTGACAGCACTAGGTGACAAGTGTTCAGGGGATCAGACAACAAGAGGGAATGATGGTGAAGAAAAGGAAAAGAAGGCTCAAAAGTGGCAATCAAGAGAAGATAAAGGCAGAAAATAAATCTGAATCTATTACCAAAGGAAAGCAGAAGCTAATGAAAGTGGTAAAAATAAAAGATAGACCAAGTGTGCATAATGCAGAAATGTCCATCTGGCAGGTACATTGCACATAGGCCAGAGGAGAAAGCAACATGAGAAACACATCAGGACAAAGAAAAGGCCAGTGGTTGGGAATGGAGAAAAGGGATTCAACAGAATAAAAATTTGGCCTTAGGCTTAGTGTGGGAGTTGTGAAGAGTCAAATACATTTTTTTTCAAATTGATAAGTTCAAATATTGACAAACAATGTAGAAATATGGTTTTGTTTGGAGATAAATATGAGGTGAAGATGGAAAGAAAGATTGAGGAATAAAAGTCTGTTCTCTTTTATTACTGAAAATCTCATTTGCCTAAGTAGTCTACTTGCTTTCTGTACTTCTCTCTTCCGATTTTCCCTTTTTAATCTTAATCTAACTTGGCCTTGCTGAGACTTAAACTGGTGAATGGTTCTTCTTTCCTGAAAAGCTTTCCTCGCTTGATTCCTCACACTCTTCTCTCCTGGTTGCCCTCCTACTCTTAGCTCCTCCTCCATCTGTCTCTAGCCCTCTCCTCTTAACATTATAAACCCATCCTTGGCCATCTCATAACCTCACATCTCATAAACCTCTAAGCATCCCTAAGGGGTTTCTTCCCTGATAAGCTCTGAATCCATATTTGTTATTCTAGACAGTTTCATCACTATGAACTCCTGGCACTTCAATGTCCAGACTAGTACTCATTATCTCACTGTCCACTTCCTGTTCCTGATGGTCCCATGCCGGGTTCCTCTAGTATGATTTTGGTGTGTCTAGGAAAGATAACCCAACTCATCCCATAAAAAAGTGGCTCCCTTCCAACGTGCTTTCTTTAGGCTGGTACAACACCCCCAACACATCACCTTAACATTATTGTTAGTTTGGAACTATAGATGAGCTGGTTTATTTGGCCCTAAGTAAGTATTGGTTCTCTCCAGTTGGAGAGAGAAGAAAGCAGGGTAAGAATATGGTAAAGCAATGTAAATGACTATGGTAAAGGAAGATCACTGTGGAAGTAAATGGAAGGGATTTGGCCTGAATCTGAAAATTCAGTCTGGGACTCTTTAGGGGTGAAGGGGGTAGTGGGAATAGAGATGAGAAAAATTTGTACGCTGAGAGAAACATTGGTGGGATGCTGTTCCATTCAGATGGAGTGGAAGGTAGGTTTAATTGCTGCTATTGGGCTTTTTTACTTGATTTTTAACAGGAGGAATCCAGGAGGAATAAAGGGATTAGCCTGTGATAAGAGGGGATAAAAGGCAAGGATTACGTAGTCCTGGGGGACCCAGGGCTCCTTTTCATACTAAAGGGCTTGGTCTATCCTGAACAGGTTAACATCAACACCACTAGGACCATATTTGGGGAGGAGAGCCATTTTTCTCCGTCTTCTCACTTCCCCCACATAGAAAAGATTCACAAGAATTGTCTCTAAGAACTTCTCAATGCAGCAGTATTGGATTAGACAAGCCACAAAGGAACAGGAAATAGCTTCCTAATTTTTTTTCACATATTTAATTCTCTACCGTTGCCCTTTATTTGGTGATAGTTTAGGAAAACTGAAAAGTACAGAAACAGATTAGATGAAAATCCATATTTAATCCTCCAGTTGTCAAATTTCCATGAATCTGTTAATTAAATAACTTGAATCAGGTCCTCATTTACACATTTACTCCTTAATTATTGTGATTATCTTGACTTTAAAATTCTGCATCAACTGGAAATGAGTCCCACAAAACAAAAAATATTATGACATATCCATGTTGACATAAGAGGAAAATATGAACATTTCAAAGGATTTTTTTCTCTTTTACTATGTATACATGTAGGAGGTTGAGTATGAAGTAACTATTCAAACATTTCAGAACTCGAATATCTTGATAACCAAAGGAAGCATTTAAAAATTTAAATTATTCATATCTTTCATTTTCTATCTGGTGAGTGTAGACACCATTTTCAAATGCCTTGCATGTCATTTAAAAAAACTTTCCTTAAAATGGAAATAAATAGCATAGTGAAAAAACTTAGCAAGAGAATAAAAGACTTTTACTCTTACAAATATACATTCTCAGTGGTATCTGATTTCACATCTTTTGCTTCCATTACAGCTGAGCAGAGCCCCATAAATGAGAAGCCACGAAGACTTGAGGTTATACAGTGATCCACAATTGCCACAGAACTGAGCAGTGAGTGAAACCCTGGTGTCACACATGCTATTTCATCATGGGTTGAACTCCTGGTCCACTGAGCAGCATATTTAGTCATACATACCCATACTGTAGATAGCCCTATATTTTGAAATGACAGTCTTGATTTAAGTTTTGCTTTCTGAAAACGTACTTCAAAGATAGAGAATTATTAGACCAGGGCAGAGAAGATAGAAGTATAGTCCAGGAAGAACACTTTTGCTATTCATATATTTATATCAGTGTTTTTTCAAAAGGGACACACAAATAATATTATAGAGATTTAACGTGCAGTAGTGAGAACATAAGAACTATTTGGGACTGAGAAGTATTTAATACTAAGGGATTGTGTGAATAATACTTAGATTCACTTAAAGGTGATACGTTTTTTATCAAAATAAGAAGGTGGGGATGCTGCAAACGTCTCATTGTTGGGCCTTCTTATAACTCTTGGGTATATTGCCCAACAGTATTACAATCATAAGGCTCATTGAGTCAAGGTAATGAAACTCAGGGAACATTGAATATATGCAATGTTTGTTTACAAAATCATCATGTTATAGAATAGCAATAAAACACAAACATGTAGGTATTCTAAAAATGAAACACCATTAGTAACTCCAGAGTTAGTAAAGGATGTCGGCTTACCAAGAAAGCCATATAATTATATTTATATCTCAGTTTCACATCAAAAAGCAAATACTGGAGCAGTAATGACACTCCTTAGAAATGACTTGAATGAATGCTTCTAGAATCCTAAACTTCTTATAGTTTCCCAAGCTCAAATGGTGTTTCATACCTTTTGCTCATGCTTTTCTTCCCTGTGCCTTGAACACCTTAGCTTCTGTTTTTACCTAATTCCTTCTCGTCCATCTAGACTGAATTCTAACCAATTTGTTTTTGGAAAGTCTTGACTGACTTCACAGGCTGGGTTAGGGATGCCTCTCCATCCAAAAGCATTCCAAGTATATTTCCAATCATGATAGTTCAAAGGATTTGCCGCACTGTAAGTGATGTGAGGGCAAAGAATGTGTATACCTTTTTATCTTTTATTTCCCTGCTTCGGAAGAGTGTTTGTCACTTAGTGGGTATCCAAGGAAAGACTGTTGAACTAAACCAAACTGCAGCAGCAAACATTCCAAAAGTGTGAGGAAAAGGGAGATTGCCAACATACCATAGAGTTGATTTCATGCTATGATTAAATTGGAGGGCCTTGTCCATGAACTTACTCCATGTATCCTGCTTCTACCCTCTAATTTATGCTCCTTCCTCTCCACTGCATATTTCTTCCCAATGTCACCTGCTAACATCCTACTTATCTGCTTCCAAATCTCCACCAAATTTCTTGTTCTCCATGAATGTATTTTCCAACTGGATACTATTCCTCCGCTCTTAACCTATAGATTTTTTTTTTCATTCCTTCCTATGACATTTACCTTATTCAGCTTTGGGGTCTTATTATTTGTATGCTTATCTCCTCTCTATCTTTGTGCTTTTGCACTGGCTATGGCTAAGCTTTATGCGTCTTAAATATTCCATAAATAGCTCATAAAGGTCCCCAAACTTTTTGGCACTCGGGACTGGTTTTGTAGAAGACAGTTTTTCCACAGATGGGGGCAGGGAGGAGAGACAGTTTTGGAAGGATTCAAGGGCATTACATTTATTGGCACTTTATTTCTATTGTTATTACATGGTAATATATAATGTATATACATGTATATATTATTATGTGTAATATATACAATGACAAATCATCAAACATTAGATTATTATAGGGAGTGTGCAATCTAGATCCCTCGCATGCACAGTTCACATAGGGTTCACATTCCTATGATAATCTAATGTTGCCGCTGATCTGACAGGAGGTGGAGCTCAGCTTCACTCACTTGCCCACCACTCACCTCCTGCTGTGCAGCCTGGTCCCCGACAGTCCATGGACCAGTACCATCTGTGGTCTGGGGGTTGGAGACCCCTGAGCTGTATGAACAGATTATAAAAAATATATCCCATGTTCACAATATTTAAATACAGTTATGTACTGCTTAACAATGAGGATACGATCTAAGAAATGCATTGTTAGGCAACTTCATCAATGAACATCATATAGAGTGGACTTACACAAACCTAGGTGGTAGAGCCTACTACACACCTAGGCTATATAGTATAGCGTATTGCTCCCAGGCTACAAATCTGCACAGCAAGTTACTGTACTAGAATACTATAGGTCATTATAACACACTGGTACTTGTGTGTCTAAACATATCTATACATAGAAAAGGAGTAAAAATACCATATGAAAGACAATGGTGCACCTTTACAGGGCACTTACCATGAATAGGGCTTGCAGGACTAGAAGTTGCACTGGTGAGCCAGTGAGTGAGTGGTGAATGAATGTAGTGGCCTAGGACATTACCATAGGCTACTGTAGAACTTACAAACACTCCACACTTAGGCTACACTACATTTATTAAAACTAGTTTTTTCAATAATAAATTAACCTTAGCTTACTGTATTTCTTTACCTTTATAAATGTTTACATTGTTAAACTTTTGACTCTTGTGATAACATTTAGCTTAAAACGCAAATACATTGTATAGCTGTGCAAAACATTCTTTCTCCATATCCTTATTCTATAAGCTTTTTTCCTATTTTAAAAACATTTTATTTTTTACTTCCGAATTTTTTTTTGTTAAAAACTAAGACCGAAACACACACATTATCTGAAGCCAACATAGGGTCAGAATCATCAATGTCACAGTCTTCCACTTCTACGTCTTACCCCACTGGAAGTCTTTTGGGGCAATAACACACATGGGGCTGTCATCTCCCGTGACAATGCTGCCTTCTACAGTATCTCCTGAAGGACTCACCTGAGGCTGTTTTACAGTTAACATTATTTTAATAAGTAGAAGGATTACACTATAACAATAAAAGTATACAGAAGGAAATATATAAACCAGTAACACAGTCATTTGTTAATATTATCAAGTATTATTTACTATACATAATTTTATGTGCTATACTGCACTTTTATATGACTGGCAGCACAGATTTGTTTATACCAGCATCAACACAAACATGTGAATAAGGTGTTGCACTACCACTTTACGGCAGCTATGATATCACTAGGCAATAGGAGTTTTTCAGCTCCATTATAATCTTATGGATTATATAAACAGCATATATAAACTTATATGCTGTTCATTGTTTACTGAAACATCATTATGTTACAAATGACTATATAGAGACAATTAACTAAACAAATCCTGTGAATCCTGATTCAGATTCCATACATTAAGAATTTGTGATAAAACACTTGATCTGGTTCTTTTATACATTCCATGTACATGGTGAGCCAATTTAAGAGGATAAACTGCACTAAAGGTCTTAGACCTATTTTATTATGGGACTGAAAACTATTAATATTAACTTATTTTAGCCATCACAGCAGACTTGGAAACACGTATGCATTAGGATGACCTAGAGTTTAGACTCCTCAGTAACCACTGATTCATTTTTGTGGTGTTTTACATGTCCCTTCAAATTTGATTGTTTCTCTAATTTTGTAATAGAAACATTCAAGCCAGGTTGTCAGAATTCTTATCATTCATTTTCTCTCTTCCAAGAGTGTTAAGTGTTGCATTTCACTTTCATCAAAAGAGGATGCTAGTCCTCCACAGACTACCAGGTGTGACCCTAAGAGTCCCTCTTTGTGGCCTCAGGCGTAGAGCCTGCCAGGATTCCAGAAAGAGCTGGAGTTAGGGTGACCAGGAGCAGGAAGTGGCCAACTTTCATCTTCCTCTAGGAGCTGCCCCTTGACAAGTCATTCCTATTCAATCCACAAAACTTTACAGACTCCAAGTAAATGATTTGTATTTCTATGGTGTCCTTACAGATGGCCACAAGTTCCACCAAACCATGCCTGTGAAGGTTACTTCTGTAAAATCAGACATGGCCGATATATGCATCCGGACCCTCCTTCAGCTGTCCAAGGTCAAGAGGTCCTCAGCCAAGACAATTACAAGATATGCTCTCCTGAGTCTGAGTCTTCACAGGAACCTGCCCCAACAGGCAAGAATGAGGGGATGTTTTGTGAGGAATTTCCTGAAAATCAAGGAGTAAGACCCAGGGGACAGGGGCAGTCTCTGCTCATTCTCCAGCCATGAGTCCACTCTGTCACAAACAGGCCTGAACTCATTTCCTTTGCTGCCTGAGCTTTCAAGATTTCAAGATCATAGAAAACCTAAGTAGTCCCTGGGAATGAGGCATTTATGTCCTTATTCTTTGGTAAGTTCCTATTATTGAAGGAACAAATACAGAGGTCTCTGTCTTTATCTCCCTCCCCAAAGAACCTTGTCTTTTCTTTGGTGAAATCTACTTTCTCTCTCAGTAAGACTCCATGTAAGGGTTAGGAAGTTAGGATGTTTGTGACTTGTTAGATATTGCATCAAGACCCATTTTTTTCTCACTCACACCTTTGCCCTCTAGTTCCAGGCAAAACAATGAAGTGCATAATTTGCCCCTACGATCTTACTTCTTCACGGTCATTTAGTAGTCTCCCTTCCTTTATCTCTCAGGGCACCCCTTGGCGACACGGGTCTACTTGTAATAAAATATTTCAGAGTTGAAAGGAACCTTAAAAATCACCGATTATAACCACTAAACAGCTTCTCCTGAAACCCTAGTCCAACTTGCCCATACTGAAAGCTAACTGTTTTAGCTAATCAGATAAAAGAATCCATGCCAATAGCCTGTAAGAGAAGATTAAAGGAGATTCTTGGGCCTTTCTCTCCTCTCCCAGGCAACCAACATATATTTTAATTGCGATTCACTGGAGATAATGTTTCATTCAATATTTCAGGTAAGGAGAGAAGAAAAGAAGAGGAGAGAGGATGGCATAATGAAAGGATCAAGGAGTGCTGTTATTTTTTGAGCAAGTGAGACCATTTGTTTATTCTATACATAGGCTTTGACTCCATTTATTATTTTGAACAATCAAGAAAAATAGCTTTCTTGATGGTGGCAGAAGAGTGATATAGAAAAAGCTTTCTTGATGGTGGCAGAAGAGTGATGTAGAAAAAGAGCAAGGATTTAAGAAGCAAGAATGTTGTTCTCAAAATTGAAACCTAACCTAGAAAATCACATTTGTGACCAATGATTAGAATGTCACTATGTATTTCTTTGCAAAGATACTCTCTTGCATAATTAGCTCTTAACAATCATAAAAGCAGGCATCTTCGAATTTATTTTTATATATGATGGTATATGAAAACAAGTTATACTTTATTCATGCATATGCCAGATACTCCTCATTTCTAAATTGTCAATGTTTTTATTGGTAAAAATCATATGTATTAAAGCTACATTTTTTTGTATATATTTAATATATACAATATGATGCTCTGATATACATTGTGAAGTGATTACTATAGTCAAGCAAATTAACATATCCATCAACTCGCACAGTTACCCTTTTGTACGTGTGGCAAGAGCATCTAAATTCTACTTTCTTAGCAAAAAATCCCAAATTCAATACAATATTAACTGTAGTCCTCATGTTGTACTTAGATCTAGACTTGTTCATCCTACATAACTACAACTTTTTATCCTTTGACCTACATCTCCACATTGCCTCCCTAATTACCTCTTCCAAAAAATTACCTTTTTGTCCAAACAATGCTTTATCTTTTTGTTGTTGCTGTTGCTTTTAACTTTCAAAAGTTAATTTCACATTTCATTTTTACCATGTTACAATTCTGTGAGATGGATGGCACTACTAATAAAGAAACAGCTAAAGAGACACAATGAGACTTATCCAAGTTCCAGAGTTAGTCAGGGACTAACTAATTATCTGTGGTGCCATATATGAGCACGTGTCTCCTGGGTCCCATATCTGGGCTCCCTTTAGCCCAAAAATATAGCCCAAAAATGAAGTCTACTTCACGTAGACTATATACCTTTTTGTGGGCTCTCATTTGGGTCCCGATGATGGTCTTCACAGAACAGAAACTAATTGCAAAGGAATCTGTTACCTGTTCTCATCAGTGTGCCACATATTCTTCCCCTACAGGAAACAGAAGCCACAAGTGCAACTGTCATGTTAATCACTTGACAAACATTTTCCAAGTGACATGAATATGTTAATTCCACTTCCATACAGTGTTTTAAGTATTCCTATGATGTACAAATATGCTAAATCTATCGAAGGCTGTTCTGGTGATCCAGAAAGTATTATAAAAGGAACAAGGGAAATGATATTTTCTCTTTCAGGAAGCATTAAAGATGTCTTCTTTAATAATTATTACAATAAAGATTCTCTAACAACATATGCTAGGCAATAATTTTTGTCTTATAGAAATATGAATGTTTTCTAATGGAAGACATTTAAAATGCCTCAGTTGAAGATTAATTCAAAGAAAAGCCCTCTTTGGGATTCATCACAACATCTATAAGGTGGCATCATTTTTCCGGTATTCTTTTACTCTATCCTCTGCATTCGAAAGAGTGTATGTCCAACCTATAATTATTTTCTGCTAATTAGAGTAATTCATGGTTAATTATTCAAAATGATTTCTTTTCAAAATCAACTCCATTTCTTTTTCTTTCTTTCTTTCTTTTTTTTTTCTTTTTTTTTTTTTTTTTTTTTGAGACAGAGTCTCGCTCTAGAGTGCAGTGGCGCTATCTCGGCTCACTGTAACCTCCACCTCTGGGGTTGAAGTGATTCTCCTGCTTCAGCCTCCTGAGTAGCTGGGATTACAGCCACCCACCACCATGCCTGGCTAATTTTTGTATTTTTAATAAAATTTTGTATTTTTAATAAAGATACATGTTGGCCAGGCTGGTCTCAAACTCCTGACCTCAGGTGATCGGCCCGCCGTGGCCTCCCAAAGTGCTGGGATTACAGGTGTGAGCCACCGTGCTTGGTCCATCAACTCCATTTCTTGCCATGACATTAAAAAAAAGATACCGATAAAATATTATCAGAATGAAAATTTCTGTCAGGGGAGAATATACTTTTTACTTTCCTTAAATAGCACTAGAATCTTTCTTCACTAGGAAAGGTCCTATGAATTCCTACTTCAATTCATTTGGATTAGAGAAGGGCAAACTGAATCATGAGGTGATGACTATAAATGTTTTTGCTAATAATTAAGGATTAGTTGTATTGAGTATATAGGAGTAAGTAATTTTACTATTAATATATTCTTAAAGAAGAGTTATAAAGCAATAAGACCTAACAATGGCTAAGGGCTAACAGTAAACACAGTAGCTTGGGACCCTGGATGTCTTAAGATGTACACTGACTAGACAGTGTCTCTTTGTGGGCTCTCATTTGGGTACTGCTGATGGCTAAATCTCCCTTTTTGTCCTGATCTTGATCCCTCTTTTCAAAAAGCAGCTTCTTTCTTCTTTTATCTGCCTAGGAAAGTCCTGGGCCTTCATCTGTCTCTAACTTAAGAACATGCTTGCCTGCATCCTGACACTTTCCCCATTCTGACCTCACTTACTTCTCCACTTTGTTCTATTCTGATTGTCATAAGAGACCCAACTATCCCTCCTAAGAGGGTGAGGTGCTCCTCTGCCTAAATTTTTCTTAGGTAATAGCCTCAATATGCATCTGCTCTGCATATTGAGTACCTTCAGTGTGCAAGACCTAAAGTTATATAATCTCCTAAAATGAAGTAAGTTGAAATGCCAATTGTGTGTGACACAAGTAATTCCATTGGATTAAAATGAACAGAGGAGAATAAAGTTATTGATGCATAAATTTAAGAGTAAAAAGGATTATTAAATTAGAAATGACATCTACTTCTAGATTCAGAAGACAAAGGAGAAAGTTATAAGTCTTGGAAATACTGAAATTATTGCTAAAATAAACTGCTTCCGGTTTGACCAGGACTAAACAATGTCTTGTTCTTCATATTTAATGAAAACTTTTCAACTTAGTTTATTTGTTCTTCCCCCCTGTTATGGACTAAATGTTTGTGTCACTGCAAAATTCATATGGTGAAGTCCTAATGCCAACGTAATGGTTAGGAGGTGGGGCCTTTCGGAATTAATTATTCATAAAGTTGGAGCCCTCATGAATGGGATTAATACCCTAATAAGAAGAAATATGAGTTTGCTGTCTCTGCTCTGCTTTCTGCCATATAAGGATACAAAGAGATGCCATCCATCTGCAATCCAGGAAGCTGGCCCTTAGCAGACAATTGATCTGCTGACACTTTGATCTTGGACTTCCCAGCCTCCTCAGCTGTGAGAAATAGCTGTTTATTGTTTAAGCCACCCCAACTATGGTAATTTGTTATAGCTGCCTGAACTAAGACATTCTCCCATTGGGAATACAGCTCAACTTTTATAACAAAAATTGGTTTTAAAATCCCTTCCTTACACCTTACATAAAAATTAACTCAAGATGGATTAAAGACTTAAATGTAAGACCTAAAACCATAACAACCCTAGAAGAAAACCTAGGCAATACCATTCAAGACATAGGCATGGGCAAAGACTTCATGACTAAAACACCAAAAGCAATGGCAGCAAAAGCCCAGATTGACAAATGGGATCTAATTAAACTAAAGAGCTTCTGCACAGCAAAAGAAACTATCATCAGAGTGCATAGGCAACCTACAGAATGGGAGAAAATTTTTACAATCTACCCATCTGACAAAGGGCTAATATCCAGAATCTACAAAGAACTCAAACAAATTTACAAGAACAAAACAAACAGCCCCATCAAAAAGTGGGTAAAGGATATGAACAGACACTTCTCAGAAGAAGACACTTATGTAGCCAACAGACATATGAAAAAATGCTCATCATCACTGGTCATTAGAGAAATGCAAATCAAAACCACAATGAGATACCATCTCACGCTAGTTAGAATGGTGATCATTAAAAAGTCAGGAAACAACAGATGCTGGAGAGGATGTGGAGAAATAGGAACACTCTTACACTGTTGGTAGGAGTGTAAATTAGTTCAACCACTGTGGAAGACAGTGTGGCGATTCCTCAAGGATCTAGAACTAGAAATACCATTTGACCCAGCAATCCCATTACTGCGTATATACCCAAAGGATTATAAATCATTCTACTATAAAGACATATGCACATGTATGTTTATTGCAGCATTATTCACAATAGCAAAGACTTGGAACCAACCAAAATGTCCATCAGTGATAGACTGGATTAAGAAAATGTGGCACATATACACCATGGAATACTATGCAGCCATAAAAAGGATTAGTTGATGTCCTTTGCAGGGACATGGATGAAGCTGGAAACCATCATTCTCAGCAAACTATCACAAGGACAAAAAACCAAACACTGCATGTTCTCACTCATAGGTGGGAGTTGAACAATGAGAACACATGGACACAGGGAGGGAAACATCACACACCGGGGCCTGTAGGGGGGTTGAGGGCTGCGAGAGGGATAACATTAGAGGAAATACCTAATGCAAATGATGGGTACAGCAAACCAGCATGGCACATGTATACATATGTAACAAACCTGCACATTGTGCACATGTACCCTAGAACTTAAAGTATAATAATAAAAAAGTTTTTAAATTTTTCAGCATTTAGATTTTCACAGTAACTGTGACAGAAACTAGAAGGAAAAAAAAAGGATCTAGTTAAGTGTGTCTTAGTCCATTTATGAAATAAACCTTTATTCTTTTCTGATTTGAGGAATATGTAAATTCTACTGGCTATTTTTGAGACTTTGACATCAGGATTTCATTTCAATGCTATCATCTCTTGCTTTTTTGGTAACTTAGAGTACTTTAAATTAACATTGTTTTATCAGAGTAATACATGCACATAGCTTTAAAAGTCTAAATAATACATAATGGAAAACATGTCATTTTCTCACCCTTCCCCATACCTCAAAGGCAACAAGTATGCACAAAGATCTGTTTCTTCTGATATTTAACTCCATATTTCTAAATAGTCTTCTAATATTTCTATCTCTTGACTCATCACTTTTAGATATTGATTATTTGCCATAGTGTAGCCACTTTTAACCATGAGGGGAAGACACCTCAGTATTACCAAGGACTCAGGCTTCCTTCCACTTCCTGTTCCTCCATTCTTAGTGTATGAGTCTTAGCTCCATGCTCATGATTAGCTGCTTTTCCAGAAGCTCTGCTCAGCAGGTTCTACCACATCTCATTGGCCAGAACTAAGTCACATGACTACATCTAGACACAATGGAGTTTGGAAAAATCAGTACTTCAGGTTTTCAGTCCCTACCCTAAATAACTCAAAGGAAAAGAGGGTTGTGAATGGCTTTTAGGTATCAGTCCACTGTCTGCCACAGTAATCATCCATGAGTTTTTCAAATGCTCTCAGTAGATCTGTTAAAAGCCTATCATATTTTCTGAGTGTTTCAGTACATCAACGAATATATCAGAATGCTTTTCAGTATGTTCTGTGTCATGGCACACATTGAAAATAATATTTTTATGGTTCTTTGTGAGAAATGAGAGGATGGAATTAAAGGCCTGAGGCCACTGGCCTGGGACTCTGACCATTCCAGGCCCCACCCAGACATTCCAAGGATGAGAGAACCAGTTTCCCCACATTTGTAACCCATTCACAACTCTGGTCTTTTGGAACTTGGAGATTTCCTGTAACCTTTAATCCAGACTGTCTAGACCTACAACACAGTCATCATGCTGGGACTTTCCTGTGCTTCCCTCCTATGTTAGATTTCCTGCTTTCTGGATCTTCCTCTTTCTTGGTTTGCTCCATTATTTTGCCAATGCAATATTCTGGTACTTTCCTTTAAAACGTGTTTATAAGAGGTAAATATTTTGAATCCTTGTATGTGTGAAAATGTCTCTATCATGCTCTCTGAATTTTGAAAGCAAGTCTTTTGGTTTTCAATGTTGCTTTTGAGGTGAGCAATGGTATTCTGATTCCCAGTGCTCTCTATTTAGCCTGCTTCTTCTTCTCGTGTGGATTTTAAGATCTTCTCTTTATCCCCAGAGAGTTATAAATGTCCATGATGATGTACATTAGTATGAGTCTCTTTTTATGTATTTTACAAAGAACTTGGTGAATCCTTTTAATATGGAACTGGTCCATATTGATTTTTTTTTTTTTTTATGTTAGATCTTTGGTAATCTTCTTTCTGACAATTTTTTCTGTTCTCTCTCTTTTTTTTTTTTTTTTTGGAAGGAGGGACTCCTATTATTTGGGCATTAGGAAGACATCTTTAATTGTTATAGTTTCCTATATTCTACATTTTTTTCTTTTTGCCTTATTTTCTAGCAGAATTTCTCAACATTATCTTTCAAACTGCTATAGAATATTTTAATTTCTTGTTTTCTTATAGGTCATTTTTTATTAGTGCCTTGTTTTTGTTATAAGAATCCAATAGCTATTCTTAATTCTCTGAGAATATTTATTATAGATTTTCTCCAGTTTTCTTCTGTCATCTAATGCAGGTGTATCTTTAGATCAGATCATTAGATCTCTAGATCATTAGTGATAATGTATCTCTAATTCCTGTGGGTTCTTTTTTTTCTATTTCTCTCTTTTGATTTATCTTATTCATGTTAGAGATTTGCCTCAAGCATGTAGGCTATCTAGGTAATTCTAGGCTATCTATTCATATTTAAATCCAAATCCCTAAAGAACTCTTTGGAAGATGTGTGTTCGTGGGTATGCATGAAGGAGGTGGGGCTGTCAATTGAGGGGTTTCACTGGAGCTGGAGTTTTTGTTTGAGGACTTCCAAATTTTAGTATTTGAGGCTCTTGTCTCTAGGGCTGTTTAGTTTCTTCAGAAAACAATCTCCCACTTGAAAGGTAAGTTACTGGCAGGTAACCATTCTAAGGACAGGAGGGGCAGATTTTCATTTCTTCTCATGTTTTCAGTTCCATTAATCACTCTCAACCTAGAGTGTTCTTAATTGAATTAGTTTTAGAAATAAGTCTTCTATCTCCTATGGAGGAGGAAACTGTGTACTCAGAAACTTCCAACTTTCTACTATTCTGCCTTCCAAGATAGCCAGTGCTTCTGAGTCTGGAGTCTTTCTGGAATTCTGTTGGGTGAATCCACCTACTTCGTAAGATTCTCTTTTGCAGATACGTAAGTTATAAGCTCCACTTTTTCACTTGTTTTATGTTTTTCAAATTCCTGATGTCTCTCAACATTGTTGTCTTCTCTCCCATTCATTTTGTCTTTATAGGTTTATGCTTTCAAAAAATACCATTTCTGTTATTTTTGTGAAGTCTCAGAAGATTCTGTCATGTCTAACAGTCTGCCATATTTAACAAACAGTTCTCAATGAACTTTAAAGATTATTTAAATAAAAGCAAAGATATGTATGGGCTCCTTAGTTTCTTTTAAAGCCATGTAAACCTACTGAGCTCAGTGAAACATTTAGGAAGCATGGACAAAGCTAGGCACTGTGCCACTCACACACATCAAATCTTCCTCACGTCCTTCCCAATATTTTCACTGTTACATGCAACATAAAATGTTACTGTTTTACTCTTTCTGGAATTAGTTTAGATTAGTTTAAATTGTTGTAGCCTCCAAATAGATATTGATGCCATGAAGCCACAGGTGTTCAGAAGATAGGGATAATGAGATGGAAGATGGGCCAATGAAAAATCTTGACAGTTTCCCTTTAGAAATAAAGCTAGGAAAGAACACATGTCTTCCCTTCACCCCATAGAAAGTTTTCCCATGAAAAATTCTCAAATTTTTCCATTCAGGATGTTGTAGTAACTGCTGCTATGAGGAAAGACTGCATAATTTTTATTTCTTTAAAAGGGGGAACTGTAAAAAGTTCATAACATTAATCAGTGTTGTATGTATCTCAACAGGGTGTCAAGATACATCTTGGTGTTGAATGAAGTTGTTCCATATGGGCTCATTTCTCAGGTAAATATCAGAATAAGTTTATGTGGGCAGTATACTGATATATCCTCAAACACCTGTCACCATTAATACATAATACTCTTTTTGTGTTTGAAGAAGACATTCGATATCTTCCATATTTGGGAGATAATCTGAAATACTGCACCCTGTTTATTAGGAAGGTAGTTTCTTTCCAACATGAATCGAACAGTTACTAAAAAGACATTTGCATTACTTTGCTTTCTGTAGTTCACTAGGTACATAAAGAAGTAAGTTCACTAGGTACATAAAAAAGGCTGAAGGTAATAATGGAAAATTTTTTTATCTAGCTATCTGGAAAAATGCTTTCTTATGTAACTATGAACATTGTTCCTGATCTTTGGTTTGTATTTTTGGTTTAAATATTGAAAATATTAATGTTCTACTAATTACATATCTGGATGGATGTTCAAAAAGCTAAAGAATTTTTATCATGACATTATTTAGACAAAATATTAGCAACTAAGTAAATGTCCAGTTATAGATTATTCAAATAATATATTTTGGGACATCCATTCCATGAAATAATTTGTGGACATTTAACATGATAATGTAGAACGATAACTTTCAGATGGAATGTGTTAACACTTGTTTGTCTGGTTAGAGATGTAACCAACATGTTGGGAACTGTGTATAACTGGAAGCCTATTGTATCTATACTACAACCCGATTGTCCAAATCTGAGCACACCCTTTGAATTTTTTATATGTTGCTTTGGGGAAGAAAATAGACAACTCTTAGGAACATAATGTTTAATGATATGGCAAGTAATACAGAATAACTAAAGACAGAAGAAAATGAGCTGGATTGCCAACTCATGGCAGCTACACAGAACTGTAAGCATTCATTTAAGAAGGTACATTAGGTATCAGACAAATGGTCAAAGAAGCTTACCACTAGTACAAATATTAAAGAACATAAATTGTTTGAAAGCAGAGAATTGTCTAACTTGCAGCGCAGTTATTTTTCCATATATACCTTTGTGAGGCTATATTTTCTCAAGTGTTATTTCAGTTGTTGGCCTTGGAATTTGTTTCCCTTTTCTTCCTTTGTTACTTTAAAGGAATTAAGGTCAGCTGATGTATTTTTACTCTCCACATTTGAATTTGAGGCAGAACAATTCCCATGGAGGATTCTTGTGGAACTTCATTTTAGTTATGTTTTAATAAAGTCTTATTTGTATTGACTTCTGGGGCAGCATGGCATTCCCTAACTGATAAACTACTTGGGTTTACTTTTTTATGGAGGGATTTTAATTTAATATGATAGATTCGACTGTTGTTTTTCAGGTTTTATATGCATGCCTGGAAGCCTTTTAATAACTTGCAATAACAAACAAAATGAATGTGACTTTTAGGGTAGACACTTTTGTAATTGATATTTTTATCAACTCAGGATGTTTATTTGTTTTGTCAAAAAATGAAGTGCATTTTTTTCATCCTTGGGGAATAAAAAGTAATGGAATTGTAATTTACTAAAAAGTTGTGAGAAAGATTCCATAGTTGCAATGAAAAAAATTCATACAGATATATTTCTTGCTCTCTAGACATAAGATTCTTGCATAACTCACAAAAAGTACAAGATTTTTTTCCCTTATCTTAATAAATTCATTTGCCTTCCTGTATAAAGTAGTTAGGGATCAAGGAGTAATAGAATATTTTAAAAATATATTAACAGGAAGTAATTAAAGTTTGCATGGACTAAAATACTGCATAGGAAATTATATTATTTTAATTTAAAAAATTATACAGTTTTTAGTACTGAAGAATGGGATTTTGGACACAGAAGTGATCTTGATGAGTAACAGAATTCTGCCGAAGGCCACATAAGAGGCAAAAACAAGGAACATAAAAATAGAGAATCTACAAATTAGCATGTTATAATTACTCTCTTGCATAGCATTTAAGGACATCTTTGAAAAGATCCAATGTCCTCAGCAACTGTATCTAACTAGCATGTACTATAACTCAAATTGACATGATTCCTAAAGAGAAGCGTAGGGACAACTCTTCTATAGTGATGAGGCATTACTGAACAATGTTTTTAGTTGATAAACAGTAATAGAAATTTGGGATTAAAATGGCCTTTTCAAAGGAGTAGGTCACTCCGATGAAAATAATAGGTACCTAAGTTTATCTCTCATTTCTTGATATTGAGCCTGTTTGTGCATTATTCAACTTGACACTTCAAGGATCCTTAATTTTTATGAAGATGTTAGCATGCTGGTAACATTTTTGAAATACCTATATTTTTTAAAGCCTGTATCTTACTTTTCCCCAAGACCGAATATACGTTGTCACGATAGTTACAAGGCTGATGAAATACTGAGTTATGGGAGCAGTGGTTGCAGCAGGGGTTGCATGGTGAAGAGGAGGCGAAGGAATATGAGGATTTCAACAAGTTGCTACAGTGAATAGTGCTTTGTCTCAGCCCTCCAGAAACAAAAGTGATAGCTGGTATTTATTAAGATCTGCTGATAACTTGGAGAAATAAAATTCCTGAGTTTGTTTATTTGAAACTTATGGCTCAGTGATTTTATTTCTGCAAGTTCTTTCTATATATACATATAGGCTTACCTGTTTTATTGTGCTCCACAGATATGGCATTTTGTTTTTTTCTAATGACTTGAAGGTTTGTGGCAACCTTGCATCAAGTAACTTTATTGACACCATTTTTCCAACAGCATGTGCTCACTTCGTATCTCTGTACCACATGTTGGTAATTGGCGATATTCAAAACTTTTCCATTATTATCATAATATGTATTAAAGTGATCTATGACCAGTGGCCTTTGCTGTTTGTATTGGGCCATTCTTCCATTGCTATAAAAAATTCCTGAGACTGGATAATTTATAAAGAAAAGTGGTTTAGTTGGCTCATGGTGCTGCAGGCTTTACAGGAAGCATGATGCTAGCATCTGCTTGGCTTCTGGTGAAGCCTCATGGAGTTGTCAATCATAGCAGAAGCGAAGGGGGAACAGGCACATCACATGAAAAAGGCAGGAGTGAGGTGAGGGAGAGATGCTATACACTTAAATGACCAGATCTTGTGTGAACTCAGAATGAGAGCTCACTTATCATCAATGGGATGGCCCAACGAATTCATGAGGGATCCACCCCCATGATCCAAACACCTCCCACCAGCCTCACCTCCAACAACGGGGATTACAATTCAACATGAGATCTGGGTTGGGACAAATATCCAAACTATATCAATGTTACTATTGTAATTGTTTTGCAGTGGCATCAACTGCGCCCACAGAAGATGGTGAACTTATTTGATAAATGTTACGTGTGTTTTCTGGCTGCTCCACCAATCAACTGTTCCCCTGTCTTTCTCCCTTCCCTTGGGCCTCCCTCTTTCCTCAGGTAAAAAAAAAAAAAAAAATTGAAATAGGCCCATTAATAACCTTACAATTGTGCCTTAGTGTACAAGTGAAAGGAAGAGCTGCACATCCCTCACTTTAAATCAAAAGCTAGAAATGATTAAACTTAGTGAGGGAGCATATCAAAAGCCAAGATAGGCCAAAAGCCAGGCCTCTTGCATCAGGCAGCCAGGTTGTGAATGCAAAGGAAACATTTTTTAAAAAATTAAAAGTGCTACTTTAGTGAACACATGAATGATAAGAAAGTGAAATCATCTTATTGCTGATATGGAAAAGGTTTTACAGTCAGGTAGAAGATCAAACCACCACCAACATTCCCTTAAACCAAATCTTTATCCAGAGCAAGACCCTAACTGTCTTCAATTCAGTGAAGGCTGAGAGAGGTGAGGAAGTGTCAAAAGAAAAGTTTGAAGGTAGGAGAACTTGGTTCATGAGGTTTAAGGAAAGAAGCTGTTTCTACAGCATAAAAGTGCAAGGTGAAGCAGGAAGTACTAATGGAGAAGCTGCAGTGAGTTATTCAAAGGATCAAGCTAAGATCATTGAAGAAGGTGGCTACACTAAGCAGCAAATTTTCAAAGCAGATGAAACAGCCTTCTGTTGAAAGAAGATGCCATTTAGTAAATACATAGAGAGGTGAAGTCAATGTCTTACTCCAAAGCTTCAAAGGACAGGTTGATTCTTTTTTTATGGCTAATGCAGCTGATGAGTTTAAATTGAAGCCTATATTCATTTACCGTTCCAAAAATCCTAGGGCCCTTAAGAATTACGCTAAATCTCCTGTGCTTGTGCTCTATAAATGGAATAATAAAGCTTGAATCATGGGATATCTGTTTATTGCATGGTTTACTGAATATTTTAAACCCACTGTTGAGACCTACTGCTCAGAAAAAAAGATTCTTTTCAAACTATTACTGCCGCTTGACAATGTCATCCAAGAGCTCTAATGGAGATGTACAAGGAGATTTATGTTGTTTTTGTGCCTGCTAACACAACATCCATTCTGTAGCCCATAGAACAAGGAGTAGTTTCAACTTTTAAGTCTCATTATTTAAGAAATACATTTTGAAAGACTATAGCTGCCAAAGATAGTGATTCCTCTGATGAACCCGGGAAAAGTCACTTGAAATCCTTCTGGAAAGGATTCATCAATCTAGATGCCAATAAGAACATTTGTGACTTGCGGGAGGAGGTCAAAATATCAACAATGAACAGGAGTTTGGAAGAAATTGATTCCAACTCTTTGAGATGTTTAAGACTTCACTGGAGGAAGTAACTGCAGAAGTGATTGAAACAGCAAGAGAACTAGAATTAAAAGCAGAGCCTGAAGGTATGACTGAATTGCTGCAATCTCACGATAAAGCTTGAAAAGATGAGGAGTTGGTTCTTATGAATGAGCACAGAAAGTGGTTTCTTGATATGGAATCTATTCTTGGTGAAGGTGGTTTAAACACTTGAAATGACAACAAAGGATTTAGAATATTTGATAAATTTAGTTGAGAAGGCAGTGGCAGTGTTTGAGAGGATTAAGTTCAATTTTGAAAGAAGTTCTACTGTAGGTAAAATGCTGTCAAACAGCATCGCATTCTACAGAGAAGTCTTTTGCAAAAGGAAGTCAATTGATGTGGCAAACTTCATTGTTCTCTTATTTAAGAAATTGCCATAGTCACCCCAACCTTCAGCAACCACCACTCTGACTAGTTAGCAGCTGTCAACTTCGAGACAAGACTCTACACCAGCAAAATAATTATGTCTTGCTGAAGGCCCAGATGCTCCTTACTATTTTAAAGCAATGAATTATTTTAAAATTAAATATGTACATTGTTTTTCAGACATAATGCTATCCCATATTTAATAGACTACAGTATAGTGTAAACGTAACTGTTATGTGCACTGGAAAAACTTTCTGTGACTCCATTTATTGAAATATTCATTTTATTGTGGTGCTCTGGGACCAATCTGACAATATCTCTGAAGTATGCCTAAATAGGCTATATATATGTGTGTGTGTGTGTGTGTGTGTGTGTATGTGTGTGTGTAAGTTCTTTTTATGTATAGGTGATGCGGATCTCACAGATTACTGTGAGGATAAAATTATATAATATATGCAAAAGCCATACCAAGTTAAACTATGCAAAAGTATTCAAGGCTTACAATCCATAGGTATACTTTCATAAACTGAGCTACGCTGAAAAATCTTGCAGGATTTTTGTCTTCTTCATGTGATGGGCACACTAAAGAGAAAATGTTGTGTCATAAAAATGGAGTAAGATGAAAAGAAACACTGCTTAATGTAGATGTCATCTACATCATCTGAGACTCTTGGGATGTCATACATTGCAAAGCAGGCAAAGGGGGAACAACTACAAAGTCTGCACTGAGGGTGCAAGCTCAGTATGTTTGAGGAAAGAAAACAAGCCAGCAAGGTAAAAGTGAAAGATGAAGTTGAGGGAGCCCTCCCGTAACATGCCAAGATATTCTTACCACTTTCCTCTAAACACCCCTGGCATTTTCTCTCTTACTCACTTGGTTTCTAAGTATATAATCTTGTATCATCCCACTTTAGTTGGTAGTATACAGTTTTTACCACAGGCTCTTTGATGGACTCCATATCTTGGACTCTATATCTTAAGGTTCCTTATGCTCTTCACAGCACTCAGTGAAATGCTTTGCACATAATAGGTTCACAACAAGTAGTATTATAATTGTTGATGAAGCCCAATTATATAAACTATTTTTCCTAGCAAAACAGAATAAACTTGAGACCTGCAAAAGTGAATGTCCTAAGTAGGAGGTGGCCCTGTAGATTAGCTCAGTCTAACAGTGGTGAGTAGTTTGAAAATAGAGCGTTTGAGTCTTCTGTATTCACTGGATTTCATTTAATGTCAATATCTAATAGAGCTCATTATGTGGCTGAAACTCATTAAGGTTTGCTGAAATTCATCAAATGGCACACGTAAGATTTGTACATTTCATGATATGCAGATTTCTCCTCAGAAGAAAAAAAGAACTGTAAATAAATTTTGCCCTCTAGTTAATGATAAGCACACTGAAGGATTTCTGGAAAAATATAACGATGGCTGTAACCGACTTTGAAATGCATCAAAAAAGTATATGGATTGATGGATGGGTGGCAATATGGACAGGTATATGCAAAGGCAAGTGTAGCAAAACGGTAGATCAAGATGATGGGTGTTCAGGTATTCATTGTAAAGTTATTTCAACTTTTCTATAGGTTTGAATTTTTTATAATATGGAGGAAAGTCAGTTGAAATTGATAACTGAAAATTTCTATTAACAAAATGATTCAGTTTATAGGCAATGTGCTCTCAGTTTTATACATCTGAGCTTTCAGAAAATCTTCTGATTCTTATATAAATCCAAGATATGGTCTGTTAATTTATGATTTTGAAAAGTACCCAAGGAAGTATTGCAATCAATTCAACTTATTGCCTTCATAATTTAAGAGTTTTGGTTATGTTCACTTATGTTTTTCCAATCATGGCTGTGTCCCTGATAAAACTTTCTAATCTATAGTGAAAAACTGTAGTCATTTGTGATGGTTAGTGATAATTGATTTTTAACAATCCATATTACTTACTGAATAGTACATCCTTACCTTAGCATTTCACCACGAGCGAAGCCAAAAAGTACAATCAACAGAATATATCAATAGTCCCTCCCTGTCTGTCTCTCTCTGCCTGCATTTCCATGTTTGTCTTCCCCCATTTCTTTCTTTTTCCTGAGACAGAGAAATTACATAGCTTAGGTAAGCATGACATTTAAATGGGAGGGAATATGATCAACATTAGTGCAGACTAAAATTCTATAACTAGATTTATCTTCTTTTAGAATGAAATCTCTAAGAAGCTACAGCACATTTGTGCCACTGTGTAACATAAAGTTTAACAATTTCTCTCAATTTGCAGAACTTTTGGTTTCTACCTTTATCATCTAAGTTCTGAACAGTTTATTTTAATGTATTCCTTTTGTGTATGATAAGTTGTTCTTTAGTTTTTCTGTTAAAACAACAGAATGCACTCTCACATTAACACTTTTGTAACCTAGGAAGAGTGAATAGAATGCCTGTCTGAAGTATACTTCTAACTTTCATTTTGTATTCCTGACAATTTGTATCTTTGAAGGAGACTTGGAGTGACAGCACTATAGTATCCCCGCTTCATCGGGGCCAATTTAGAGAAAATCTTTGAAATCAGTAGAAGTTCTAAGTTTTGAAAAGGTCTACACAGGTGTCAATAAATGTGAGAAATGGGCTCAGAGTTTTGTGTAAATGAATAGGTTGCATGTATTTTAAAGCAGTCTTACGGGAACACATTGAGAGATCTGGCATTCTTAAAATCAAGCATATGTCATATCAACATTCCTAGTACAAAGTATTTTGTTACTGTTTCTGCACTCTAAATAGCCCTGTGTAAAGGCACATCATTGAACCAAAGCATATGGAGGCAGCTATTCAGTTATGCTGAGCTATGCTGCAATATCTTTTTGCTACTGCCTTACCCACCTATTTCTACACATTTGCCAATAGAAATTTCTGCTCTAGAAATTATACCGTGGCAAAGAGAAAAGTAAATACATGAGGTCTGATTCCATTTCTCAAGGCATATCAATATGAAACAGTGCTATTGTCTGTTTCCTGCGACTGTTGAATCAAGAAAACATATGCACCTATGCCTTAAGGAAGCAGTAACTCTTTAAACTGCCCTTTTTATTTATAATTACTTAATTACTTTATTTTGTCAAAAATAAAAGTCATTAAAATCATCTTGAAGCTTGACTTAAATTTCAGAAGTAGCCTGCAAATAGTTGTACAGTCTTTACCTGTGTTCCTTTTAACACATTTAATAGATGTAAAAGCTCACAAGTGATGATATAAAGGATAGTTTACGCTTGCAATGCATTTTTGTCCAATTAATAGATTGCCTGTGTATTGCATATTTTGCATGACAAAAGAGCAGAATATTAAACTGCCATTCATAATGAAAATGCACTTTGCAAATTAAAAGTGCCGAAACAGAAATTTTTCACCCTGTTTAGGAAATAAACAGTCCTTAACCAATTAAACTGCATTGTAATAATTCTATGATTTATTGCAAGTTGTTTAACTTTCAAAACTCGGCTAACCCATATTAAGGTCACAATCCATCATGTCTTGCTTGGAAAGCCAGCAAATAATGGCTGTTGTATTAGCTGCTTTTGATGATAGTATGAAAGAAGTATTAGCACTTGTCAACAAAACTGCTTACAACATAACATTAGCATGCATGGGCTGCTGTACCTATTTATTATTCTGGCAGCTTCACACATATTGTTACAAGCTTATAAAACATTTTGTCGGGTGGAAACCGAATGTACACTGTTTGGTTTTCTGATAGACTGGCAGCATAAATGTCTGGGCTGACTTAGTTTAGTTTAAGTGTAAATAGAGACACAAATTCTTCAACCTGTTCTCTTATTGATACTGAAAAGTGCTGAATTATTCAGCATCCAACTCTTCTGTTTGTGTCTATCACAGTTATCAATTACCCATCAGTCTTCTTGTCAAAACAGAATGGATTAATCTGGCTGAAAATAAGACAAATAAATGGATACTATAACAGGGGTGTGGGGTTGCCAGACTGTCAAAGGGAAATCCAGGCGCACTGACATTTGCCGTCAAAAATGGGATCTCTGGCTTAAGTGAGCAAATGATTCCCTTTTGCGAGCCAAGAATGCACTTAGCTCACCGTAAGTAAATTAATCTGCCTTCTTCAACTGCTAATGCATTAGCACTGAGGTAGTAGTTCCATTGCCGAAATTCCTTCATGTTTCAATAGTTTTGGTCATTGCTATTGTTTCTCACAGGAAAGGCAGATACATTCAGACACTTTATCTTGGTAAATAAAAGGTTGCCTGGTAAATAAATGAACCCATTTAACAACGAAGTTGTTGCTGATAGTTTTGTGCCACTTCATAGCTCTCAGCTGATGTGACACCAAGTAACTCTTTGCACAGATGGCTGGTGGAATCCATCCAGCATCTGCAAAGTCCATCCCTGTTTTCTTTCCCAAACATTTTATTTGGAAATCTTGTTTGGCAGACTTCCTGAGACTCTGCCTGGCTGTTCAAAGTACATATTTCCAATCTATCTCATTTGGCCCTTCTAGAAAAAAAGAACCAGCAAAGTGCCTTCTGATTTGGCACAAAAATTTCAGCCACAGACTGAAGCAAGTTTTAGGTTCCTGGCCAAAAATTTACAAGAATTTTATCTTAGATGCTTCCATACTGGACTGTTTTACATAGTCATCATTAACATCTGAAGCCTTCACATCACGACAGGATCAAAGCCTCCCAATCTGTATCATCTGATAGCTTCACTTTGCCAAAAGTTCCCTCTTGTTCTTATTTTCCCAGACATTTTGTGTAGTAACGATTGCAGACACTGTTCTTACTGTGGGGTGGTGAGTAATTTAAGGACAGCTACCTGCTGGAAAATGGTTCCATTCACTTGATGATGAATGAACAGATTACTTTAGAATGAATCATCATCTTTTTTCTTTTTCCAATAGATTGTGTAAAGAATCTTAAGCATTTAAAAATAAAAAACTCTTCCTACATTTGGGGAGTTTCAAAGAGGTCATACTAAAAATTGAATTCTAGGTACAACTTCTGCTGTCCTCTTAAAGACTTAGACAGACTGGAAATTTCCATCTCACATTCCCAGAACATTACCTCAAATTTCTCCTCAATGTAAATCAGGTTCCCAGAACTTCAACATTAAAAAGAAATGCACTAATTGGCCCAGTCACAATTTACTTTTGCTAAATCTCATTTGCTTTGTATATAATCCCAAGGTTACTTCATAGAAGCACTGCTTGAAATAAGGCAGTGTTTTTATCATCAGTAGATTGTTTTACTTTATCTCTCTCTCCTCCTTCCTTTTTAAAGCAAATAACTCACTTATATAGAAAGGTAGCGTTCTACAAAATTTTGCATGGTCTAAAAGTGTTTTCAAAGTTTTAATTTTTTTCTAAAATTAATTCTTTGCCACACTAGAAACTAAGTTGATTGACAGGTGTGTATAAAGAACTTGCTTCCAAATTCCAGATGTCATTTCCCACTCTTGAGGAACATTTCAAAGTATATGGTTGCCATTTCAGATTCAACTTGTCCCAGTCTAAACATTTTCTCTCTCTGGTTCCCTTTTTCCAAAATCCCAATCAGTTACTAAATTCTGCAGTCTGCCTTTATAATATCTCTTCTGTTATTCTCCTTTCCATTACCACCATCAGCATGCTTTCATTCCACGCTGATTCATTTGGATATTCATGCATGCACCAGCTCACTTATTCAACAATTATTTGAGCACCTAATGTGAGTGGTCTCTCTGCCTCTAGCCCTTCTAGCATTCTTCCCACCCCAGCCCTCAGCCCTCATTCTGAAATGCCCTCCACCCATCATACCCATTTTTAAATATCAGTTCAAATGACATCTCCTTGTACATTTTTCTTTCCTTGCCTCCTTCTTTCCTTCCTTCCTTCCTTCCTTCCTTCCTTCCCCTCTTCTCGTCTCTTTCTTTCCTTGCCTCCTTCTTTCCTTCCTTCCTTCTTCCTTCCTTCCTTCCTTCCTTCCTTCCCCTCTTCTCGTCTCTTTCTTTCCTTGCCTCCTTCTTTCCTTCCTTCCTTCCTTCCTTCCTTCCTTCCTTCCTTCCTTCCTTCCCCTCTTCTCGTCTCTTCTCTTCTCTTCTCTTCTCTTCTCTTCTCTTCTCTTCTCTTCTCTTCTCTTCTCTTCTCTTCTCTTCTCTTCTCTTCTCTTCTCTCGTCTTGCTCTGTTGCCCAGGCACTCCAGCCTGGGCAACAGAGCAGAGTGCAGTGCTGCCATCTCAGCTCACTGCAACCTCTGCCTCCAGGGTTCAAGCGATTCTCCTGCCCGAGCCACCCAAGTAGCTGGGATTAGAGGTGCCTGCCACCATGCCTGCCTAATTTTTGTATTTTTAGTAGAGATGAGGTTTTGATATGTTGTCTGGTCTCAAACTCCTGACCTCAAGTGACCCACCTGCCTTGGCCTCTCAAAGTGCTGGGATTACAGGTATGAGCCACCTGCCTGGCCCCTTGTACATTTTTCTTATTGTCTCACTCATATGGAATTTTTTAGTTCTTCAAGTCTGTTGAGCATTTTTCTGTTTCCTTTATCATAACTTGGTAGAAATCCTGTTTCTGACACTTACTATCTGTGTGGCTGTGGGCAAGTTATAGAAACAACAGAAACCTCAGTTTCTCCTGTAAGACCTGAGATATTATCACCCCATGGGTTGTGAGTGTTAAATGAGCTAATGCATGTAAAATACTTAGAACAATGCCTGGCACAGTGAATGTTCATCAAATTCTTGCTTGTTATGTTAACGCACACAGTAGGACTTGGAAATATATGTGTTTTAACCTTTGTGGGTTGAGAGGTAACAACCATAATTGCCTTTGGTAAAGGAGCTTAAAACTATACTTATGATCCTGGGTGGCAGGCCTTGCAGGGTATAGCATCCTGGGCTGAACAGTCTGGAGCCATGCTGTTTGGCTTCATATCCTGGCCTTTACCATTTGCTAGCTTTGTTTAAGTGGGAAGGAAGGCAGCTGAAAGTTTCTATATCTTGTAGGTAGTTGTTAAGATTAACTGAAAGTAAAATGCTTAGTAGAGTGCCTGGCCCATAGCAAGACTTCCATTAAGTGTAGCTGTCATTACACTAGAAGAGTTCCAAAATGTTCCTTGATGTGATTTTATGTGGTGAAAAAGGACTAGTTAAATGAATGCACAATTCCCTGAATTACTGTCACTTCTCCTAGGTTCATAAAATCTTAAAGAGAGTGTTTCAAAGAGGTTACACTCATTTTCTGGCCTTGTCTCTTCCCTCATACTCATCCCTCCCTTCCCTGCCCCACACATCTAGGAACATCCTCCCTGTTTACATCCATCTTTCTGAGATTAAGAAGCTTGTCCCTACCACAGACTTTCTGACTAACCTAGCCCTCGAAGATTTATCATCTAAATGCCTGAAGCATCTAGCAGTTTTTACCGCAAAATTGAGCTCTTAATTATAAATTGTCTTGCAGAGTTTCCTCTGTGTTTGATTTGCCTCTCCAGAGATATTTCACTATCTTTCTGCTTCCTAGCTCTCCTTTTTCAGGAATCCACAAAGCTATCTGGATAATTTTCCTGGCCTGTCATGGTGACCATGCCACTTGTCCTCCAGGTATTAGCACAGGGTTCTGGTTCCAGCCAGGCTTCTGGGCTTGATTATCTTTAACTTAACCATATGAAGAAGGTCTTGCAGCATGAGATAGGCCCTTGCTATTGGCTAAGTCTGTGTTTTTGCACCGGGAAGAATTTTCCTTCTTCGTAAACTATGTTTCTCCTACCTCTTAGAATAAACCATATCTTTATTCTACAGACAGCCTTATCTGACTGAAGCAGCATTATGTTGTGTGGGGGAAATCATGGACTTGGAAGTATTCAAGTTTTGGGTTTGCATCTTGGTTTTTTTGTGAGGAGGGAACAGGGTCTTGCTCTGTCATCCAGGCTGGAGTGCAGTGCCATGATCATAGCCCACTGTAGCCTTGAACTCCTGGGCTCAAGTGATTCTCTCACCTCAGCTTTCTGGCTAGCTGGGACTACAGGTGTGCACCACCATGCTGGCTAATTAAAAAAATTTCTTTTTCTTGGAGACAGGGTCTCAGTAGGTTGTCCAGGCTGGTCCTGAACTCCTTGTCTTAAGCAATCCTCCCATCTCAGCCTCCCACATAGCTTGGATTATATGAATCTTGGTTTTGTCACTTACTGTGACCTTTGGCAAGTCACTTTTCTGAGTTTTGTTCAGGTATAAAAATATCAACCTAGCTCACAGAGCAGACATGTGGATTATCTGAGATAAATAACATAAAGTGCTTGACGAATAGTAGGGAGTAAACTTTAGGTACCTTACCCCTCCAATTAATATGAAATCATATTAATAACATCAACAGTTTATCCATATTATATATAGTACCCATTGACACAATTATGATTACTCTACCTATAGTTTTACATTTACATGGGATACATATGCTTCCATTTAACATTTCTCTTCAAACAATTGTCTGAGTAAAGTATATACTGGATATATTTGTAAACACAACTAAGTGCTGTGATATGCAACCTAGCAAATCTAGAATCTTAAAACTTACTAATTGTTCAAAGTTGATAGGTATTGAAAATTATCTTTTACATGAAACACTGGTATCTTATCTTCTTCACATTTGAGGAAATTGGAGGCCAAAGGCTAAACTGTCCCTTGGTTAAAGATAAAATTCAAGGGAGTGGAGCTACCATGCCCATGGCTTACCTTCCAATATTTGAATTCTAGATATGTATTTCAAGAAAGTGAGGCAGTGTTTCACAAGACAGCTTCCCTCTACAGCAGTCTCAATTATCATGCCAAAATGAGTCTCATAACAGAATTTACCTGCAAATTTTTAATAAATCCCTCAGCGAATAGTTGTTCTGGTAGTGTATATCCAGACTTTGATTGAGAAATGAGAGATGAATGGTTTAAAACTGAATCCTGCTTATACGCAGAATTTCTGAGTAGAGAAATCACAATAAAATATCTAATTCCTAGGTTCAAATGGGCAGCCTGTTTGAACCTACTTGCTTGCTTTCTCTCCCCTTTACCCCTTTCTCCCTTTCTGTTTTTATTTCCTTCTTAGCAGTCTGAATTGACCAAGTTCTAGGCCATTTATTGACAAGTCTGTTTCTAGCTACAAATACTTCGATCTTGTCAGAGGACAATCTAACCTCTTGAGTCAGAGTTAGCATGCAGGGGTCAAATTACCTCTATGAGCATGATACAAAGACAGGAAATTCAAAACTTAATATGACTGATCAATGACTAAAATGAATATGATGGTAGAGACAGTTCTACCCTCATGGAGTCATCTTTAAGTATAAAAAAGGTCTTGAGAAACCACAATTCTTACCATCGACTTGGTGGGTGAGTGGCGAGCAGGCAGGAGATATTTTTCTGTTTCCTCTTTAAACTCTTAATAGAGGACTGTTGAGAGGTCCTGACTCAGCAACTTCCTAAGTTACTCAGTCCTTTAAAAAGGTTGAAGTGTGACCTCAATTCTGTGTAACACAGATCTATAATCTGTCTTCAATTTGGAAAGCCTAATCTTTAGAGAAACTGAGAGAATAATATCACAATAATGGTATCTCAGTTCGACAATAAGATTTTCTCCCACATAGATTAAAAACAGACCTAGGAACAATCTTCAAGAACATTTTATTGTTTTGATGAGACAATAAAATATGAAGTTATCATAATAACAGTGAGGTACCTTTTCTTCTTCTGGCAGGAAGAGGTAAAGCAAAATATTTTCCAAAGTGGCGAAGTGGACAAGAGTTTCTCTTTGTCCCATGTATGTAGTGACTAGTTTTAGAAGTGGGATTCCCACAGCGATGGTTTCTACTGCATGTTTTGAAGGAAGTTGATGATATAACTTTTGTCTGAGAATATTAGTACTGACAAGCTTATGACAGGGAACCAGGTCTCCTCCTCTACTCCTTCTCCCCACTCTCTTTAATTTACCACACTGAAACTGGAGTGGGCACATGAGTGCCTTGGGGGAGTGGGTGGGTCAGGTGGGGTGCCACGCACTGAACAAGCAGAGAAGATTCCACAGGAGTCTTCTCAAAGGTGAAAACCGTTACATATGTATTACTTTGTTTAGTTTTATAGTAATTGTTCCCTTTGTTTATAGAATATTCTAGTATAAATTTGCCATTATGGTGATCACTCCAAAGCTATAATGCATACATAGAGCAGATATGAATTATCTCCCATAATTCTCTTGTCTGTTCAGTGGGCTAGGTATTGATATTTTTATGTCTGAACAAAACTGAGTCTCAGAGAGGTTCAGCAAATTGCCTAAAGTCATTACAGTTAGAAAGTAGCAAAACCAAGATCCAAACCCAGAATTTTGTGACTGCAAAGTCCATGCTCCTTCCACACAGTGTCAGGCTGCCTCAGTTGGTAAGGTTTGTTGTGAAACAAAGATGTGATTTATTTTAAGAAGTGACAGATATACAGTTTGGAAGGAAAGTGGAAGGAATTTGGTCGTTTCTTCTATCTCCTCTCTTTATTGTCCTTACCTTCTTCATTCTCTTCGTCTTCACTTTTGCCATTCTCAGAATAAATAAGAAAGTTCGTTCTTGAGGTAGAAAATGGTGGCAAAGTATGCAGCTGCCTACTTAAAGAAATATGGGGGAAGCTCCTTGCCATTCACTTGCCATAGCAGCTGAAATTCCTACTATTAGAGAGTTGCTTCTTTGGGAACTTTGTGTACTTCTTCTCTAAAAGTTATCTTTGAGTTTATGATGTAATTGACTTTCCCCAGGATTTTTGTGCCCAATGTAATCATCACAGAACATACTACTTTTGATTTGTAATGAAGGAGCATAAAATGTTTAAACAAGCGCTTTGTAGACAAAGAACAGAGCAAGTTCTTTGGGAAAGAAAATCTGAAAGGTGTTAGAATTCAGGAAGGAGGATCTTGGCATGGTGCTCTGTGAAAAGTCATCTTAATTTTATTTGCATCGACCCAGGGGAAATGAGGCATGTGCAGACCTTAAAATAGGTTTAATTTCAACTTAGATGTCAGGAAACCTTCCCTGACTCCCTGAGACCAGGTTGTGAGTCCTTGCCCTGAGCTTTTATAAATATCTGCACTTCCCTTTATCCAGCACGTATTTTGTTGTCATTGTCTGTCCAACTCCATCACTAGACAATAAGTTCCTTGAGAGCCTTCATTCACTCGAGGAATATTTCCAGGGCTAGTGTAAAGTTCAGAAGAAAATGCAGATTAAAATATCCGAAAGAGCTGAATCTTCTTTACTTTTAACTTGGAGGTCCTCAGTAGCATGGGAAAAAGTCAAACATACTCTTCTATTAATACTTTACAATTGTAGAGTTGAGTAAATAAGGTGTAGTCATCTTTCAGTAGAGGGCAATGGAGATTTACCAGGAAAATATAAGGGAGGATAATAAATATATTTTAAAATGTTTTGAAGGGAAGACTAAAACTTCTTAGGAGTTTTTCATTTTTGCTAGGTTACTAAGAATGGAATTCATGATCTCACTACTGACTCAAAAAATGTGTAGATAGGTGTGTGGTTCAAAGTGTGAAAGATTTAAGGAAAAGCAAAGAAAGCAATAAAGTGCAAGAAATGGAATGTGCAAGTAGAATAATCATAAATGAGTGGGATTTTAGGGTATTGCTAAAATGCAAAAGAGTATCAGGTAAGAAGCTACTTGACAGTGATTACTTAGAACCAGCAACCTTTCCAAAAGATAAATTAAGAAGCAAACAACAAAAGCCTCTCATTCAAAAGAATTTTTTTTTTTTTGAGAATTTGCCAGCTCGTTACCTGTCTGGAATGACAAAATCTCCTCTTTGTCCTGATCAGTGAAATTGTGTCCTGATTTGACACAATTAAACCTCTGCTGGCCAGATTCTGTCACAGGACCCCATAATTCATTGTACTTAGTAATCACTTGGCAAATTATCATGGTCATCAACACAAATGGAAATAGATTCGCCTAGAGGAAAGGTCACCAGTGAATAATAGACCAAAGCCTTGTAACCTGTTGCAAGTCTGAGCTACTGCTTGGCCTTGGGTCACTCACATGGTAATTCCTGGCAACTCATCTCTCTCTGTAATACAGAACATAGTATAGAAAGTGGATGTCAGTCCATAGACCCCATTATGGGGAGGTGGGTGGGGGGAAAGAGGAGAAGTTGCTGACTGGCAGAAAGGCCTTGCTGCAATGTGGATTGACCACTAAGGAAACCAGCCCATCAGCATGAACCTGACAGCAGTGTGCACTGTGGTGCTCTAATGAACAACCCTGGACTACTTTTTTCCCCCTCTCTGTTAAGTAATCCTGCAGGGATTACAAATATGCTTCTAAGATTTCTATTTTACTTCCTTAAATAAACCTGCAATTTCTGCCTGCTATGAACCATTGAAATTGCCACTTTCTAGGTAACAAATGGTTGCATATAGGCAATTGTACATGATTCAACCTAATTGTTAAATGGTCACACAGATTTGGTGCTATAACATAACTGTGGGAAGAAAGAAAGAATTAAAATGTGAACACCAAATATCTTATTTTTTTCCCTAAGGAAACCCGATCGGGTTAAAAGAGAAGGCAAATTCCTTTTAGCTGCAATTATTGTTTGTAGAATATCTAATCACATGATGCTGTGAAGTGTACACAATACACAGAAGACACCAACATTACCCTTGAGGAATTTATCATCTGTATGTGAGGCTTTGGCTAAATATAGAACAAAAACAGTGTTTCCATTTTCCCACCTAGCAGACAAAAATGGCTGAATTGTAAAGTGCAATTAATCTCTCACAAAGTATACTGATGCCAGTGCCAGCCATATATACCCAGAAATATCACCACTGGCCTTATTTTGCTGCCTGCTACAATCCCCTTCCACCCCACTATATTCTAGATATATTAGCCCTCTTTTCTGGACTGACCATGTAATTTGCAAGACCAGTGTGAGGCCTCTTGTTAAAAATTTAAGAATTTCATGATGGTGACAGCAGAGCCTTAAACTGGGGACCCTTAAGCATAGGGCCATGTGTAACACCCAGGTTGCATGTCCATGAAGCCAGTTTTGCTTCTTTCTGTTTCTCACATATGCCAAATTCATTCCCACCCCAGGGCTCTGGTACCTGCTGTTCTCTCTGTTTGGAATGCTCTTCTTATGGCTAAGGGCTCAGCTCAAAAGCTTCTTCCTCAGAGAGGCTTTCCTTTACAACTCTGTTTAAAGAAGGTTTTTTTTTTTTTTTTTGGTCATTCTGTGTGACATCATACTATTTTGCTTTTTTTCCCCAATATTTCGTTCTGCTGGTTTTCTTGCTAATTTATTTCTAGACTTATATAAGTTATCTATTTCCTCTCCATTAAAATGTAAATTCTACAACAGGAGGACTTTATCTTGTTCACTTTGTCTTGTTCAGATGGGCTCCTAAAACAGTACTTGGTATTAGTAGATGTCCAGTAAATATGTTTTTGATGAATAAAGGAACAAACTAGATTATTTAGAAGATATTTCTAATTTATAAAAAGTCTTCATTGGTCTTCAGGATTTTATGTTTTCCAATAGACTCAGCTAGCATACACACATGCACACCAATACATGAATGAACCAATGACTGAAGTTCAAAACTTTAGTCAATACAATACATCAGAAATGGAACCCTCATTCGGCTATGATTACTAAGTGATTTATCTTTAAAAATCATACTACATTTTAAAGATCAACAGGCTGTTAAACTTAATTCTACTATGACTCTCATAACTCAACAATTTTAAAGTAAAAGTCCAAAGTTGGCATATATTAAAATGTTGATTGACAGTATCTTGTAAAATAATTTCTAAGAAAATATGGTAAATGTTTTCATTGCAACTATGCCTATTGCTGAAAACAGAATATAATTATTAAGATATTATTAAATGCTATGAGAAAACTGAATGCAGCTATAATTTTCCACAAAGTTAATATTCACTTTAGAGTAGTTATATAACAAAAAAGTCAAAATAATTATACAAGGGCACAAAAACTAGGACTTTGACCCCTGGAAGAAATTGCTATCTTGATACAACCTTGGTTGAATTAACTGGAAACTCATGTTAGATTACAAAGCCTCCTGCAACATACTAATTTAATTATATCTTTTGAATTTAAGAGTCAAAGATAATGGCCCCCTCAGACTTGACTTTGCTTTTCATGGCTCAACTGGTTCTGGCTAGAGAGTTGGTACTGCATGCAAATCATCTTTTTGGTGGTTTCATACTTAATAGCTACAATTAGAAATTAACAAAACAAGTTATAAGCACTGACTGTTGAAGACATTTCTACATATCCAATGAGATATGCAATGCAAACTAAATAGAAGAACATTTGCAATTTAAAATATAATTCTCCATAATGAAAATGTAAAGCAGTCGTTCTGTTTCATTCGGCATGGCAGGTTAGGAATCCCCATGAAGCTACATTGAAGCAAAGAGTAGATTAATAATTTAATTTGGTTCAGAAGTGTGCAGTGGGGCACCACAACCTTTTATTCCGTAACCAGCTGCTGACCCTAATATGGATGAACCAATTAGACATCTCTATTTCATTGTTGGGTGACCCAACTAAAACTCACCAGGAATTTTCATTTTCAGCAACACTCAACAGTCTGAAAGAATCCTAGTTATCCCCCTGGTGAAGATGGTTGATTTGATAGAAGCACACAAAGGAGTTCAGCAAACAGGGGAAAAACTGCAAGATCATTTTAGACTGTGTTCTGTAAAAGAACATCTTAATATAATGAGCCTTTTTTCAGTCTCCCTTGGCGGAACATCAGCCCTCTCAGATAACCCCACACAAAGCAAATACTATTCGTCTGAAGTTACATTTGCTCCTTGTTATCACAACTTATGCCACTTAATTCATTATTCAACGAATTCACTTTCTTGTTTATTAGATGCAAGGTAGCCGCTTATCCCTAAAGGCCATGTATGCAAAAGACTGCTTGTAATCCTGTCACTTCAAACCTCTCTAGACTTTTACATTGCTTCAGGAATTAGGAGGAAAGAAGCAAACAATTTAGATTTATTCCTGATGATATTAAATCTGTATATGATGAAAGAAATGAGAAAGAAATGCTAACCTGAAATTTGTTGATTTGGAGAGTGGCTTCAGATGCTATCTTTACTTGTAAAAGTCAGCAATTCACTTGGTTCTCATATTAAACACCTTGAAACATTCTTCTTACATTAAAGAGGAATAAATGCATTTGTTTTTTTGTATAGGTTGTTTGCAAAAAAGAAATAATGTAATACAGTGCACAACTGTATTTCAAAGATGCAGGCCAACTTGACATTTCATGTGCTGAAAACAGGTATTAAATATACTTTGTAATCTAATACCTGATACGTTATTCCATTTGGGTACCACTCTCTAAGTATATTTAATGTTGGAATAAAAACTGAATTGAAAAGTTTTTTCATTATGGATATTTTAAGATTCCTTTTGGTTGTCATTAACAAGATGTGATAAATATATTCTGTATAATATAAAGCAGTATGACTATTTGAACTCTTCACACAACATAGTATAATGGTCAGAGATATTTCAATTTGATTCGATAATCTTATGCTATTAAAATCATTAAAATGTAAATGAATTACTGAATTAAACACACTTTCACTGCACTCTTAGCACAATTAATATTGTATAAAATTATCTGCATAATTATACACAGTATGTTTACATAAAACAGCCAGGAAAAAGCTACAAATCAGAGGCTGAGTGTAAAATATTTTAAGCTGTGTGCTGAAGTCTTCTAAATATGGAAATCTAAGTGGTTGTTTTAGTATTGGTGCTTTATGTAACTGCAGACTGTTCTAAATTTCATGCTTTACTTATTTAAATGCTAAATAACTCTATACCTATTTTTAAAATTCTCATAAATATATATACATGTACATATATGTGTGTGTGTGTGTGTATATATATATATAGAGAGAGAGAGAGACTGAGTGTATTTTAAACCTGTGTGCATTATTCACAAAACTAAAAGGAAATTATTTTCTTCAATTAATTTACATTATGAGCTAACTATTTGAGATTTAGCGTTGGTTCATCAACAAAAGCCACAGTGAGCATTTTAATGCAGCATAGGATATACAGATATGCCTAGGACAAAAGACTCAACATCTCCAGAAAATAGGAACCATTTACAGGGAACCTCATTTTATGAATAGAATTGTGACTAATAAAATAATGTTACAAAATTACCTGCAACTATTCTAAGGAAAGAAATACTATTGAATGCTCACATACCTAGCAACTGTGGATATTATTGTAATTATTGCCATTCTTCCCAAGCATCACTCATTACTATAGTGATGAACAGACTGATTCACCTGAATAATTAACCTTTACTACAGCATAACTACCTTCGGTACAGATTAATGTTTTCTATTCAGCTTAAGACATAAACCTACATGGGAAATCACACTTATTAAAAATGCTGCAAAAATCAATTGTTTCCTACCACTCTGAGGAATTAGTATCAACAATTAATTTGTGCAGTATTTTTAAAAGCTTGTATTCATCTGTCTGTGCCCATTAAACAAAAACAGAATAGAGCAAAATGAAATTAACAAAGAATACTAATAAAATACAACTTTTCTGTTGATATCTTAGATATATAACTTTATTCATTATTGTACAACTCTTGGTTTTTTACATGTGGGAGATTTAAAAAGTCACCCAGTGATTTTTATAGTGCAACCGTATGCTAGATAAAGATATTTAAGCTGTCAGTATAAACTGCTTCTGTTTTCATTTTGCATTTAATTTCAATGCCAGACTCAAGGCATAAATTTTTCATCACCTGCAATGCTATGAATAAAAGATTAAAAAAGGAACTGAGAAGAAATTCTAACACATGCGGTGCATGCAGCACATTGTGCAGACGCAGTATTCATAACTAGATGTTTAATTTCCATCTTTTTTTACGTCAGGAACATTATTATTTGGGTTAATACATCATGGAACTAATTTCCAGTATTTTAGCTTTGCAGAATTCAAGTTTACCTAGTTTGAGCCAAATAGGCCATTCATTCCACTTGAAATCTGAAGTATACACCCTAAGATTTACATGCTACTTTGTTAGCACTGCAGGGTTCTATTACTCTCATATTTCTAGGAAGGGAATATTTCAACATCATATATTTTTGTTTGGTTCCGTGAAATAGCATGTACATTAACCTTGCCTCAAAGTTCAAAGAACTAAGAATTACTGAAATGGTCCCGCCTCATATCAGTTCCTCGTTAAGGCTTGCTTCATGTTCTCTGCCGAAAGATATCATCAATCCCAAGAGGTAAAGTTATGAGCTCAGTGTTAAGGCATTTTTTATTTAGTACTTAGGACTGTTTTCTGTAGCACAGTGCATCTTCATTGTCACTTTATTAGCCTCCACAGGACTCACAGACTAGAACAATTTCTAATTCTTGCCAATAGACTCTCAGTGAGCAAGAGATGCGTAAGAGCCATTCCTAATCTCATCAGGAGGGCCTTGGGTTTATTAGCCTTGTCATTCTGAAACGTCACTTTCTCAGGGCAGTCAAGAGCCTGCTGAGGACTACAGGCCTGTTGGGGACAGCAAGAGTTATTCCCTTGGAGGTTAGTGGCTTCTAATAATGTCTAGCTTATTGTCTTTGGCTCTAATTACTCAAACTAATTTTTTATGGTTATTGAAATTAAATCTATGGAAAGCTTTGGAAAAAAATAAACCAAACCATGTTTTGATACATTATTATCAATGTAGTATCCAATTAGCTTAGTTGGTTAGCAGATAGTGCTAATGAGACCTAGGTCATTGGTCCAATTCCACAGGGACCAGTTAGCTTTACTTTGTTCTGTGGTCACAGATGGATACCTCATCCTATCCAGCTGTCTTAAGTGCTATTGGTCACCAAAATAACCAAATGAGAGAGCATGGACGGATTAGTTTAAATCCACCTCTACAACTAGGCTCTAGAGGGCATCAGCATCATTTTTTGTGACAATTATACAAAAATGAGGTTTTTAAAATGAGACTTTTTGATTTTTTTGCTTATTGTTTATGACTGTAAAGCAAATAATTTGTATCTTCAAAACATGCAATGGGCTTTAATGAGCTAGACTTCATAACATCTCTATGATATTGACAAGTTTAATTAAGCTTACTTTACAGATGAAAAAGCTCAAAACTGAAAGGTTAAGTCCCTTGTCTGAGGTCACATAAAATGTCAGGGGTATTTCTCAGATTAGAATCCTGGTCTTCTGTATCTCATTCCATTGTGGTACCCTTGAGAGTGCTCTGCCTCTATGGAAATAGCCTGAAGTCAGAGTAATATGTCACGATATTATCACATTATTTTTCATTATGCTAGAAGACACAGCTTAGTGAAAAGGCACAGTGAGTCAAGGATTACAGATGTATTTCTCTTTAAGCAACATAAATGTATGGAAACTTGGATTTGCTAAACAGATAAATTAGAGAGTGTCGTGTATCACCTAGTCTGTGCTTCCTCATATTGTGATTAATCTTTTTTTTTTTTTTTGCATAGCCTAACTTCCCAACTAGACAGTAAGCACAGGGACCATGACTTATATCTCTTTGAATCCATAGTAGATATTAATAAATATTTAGTCATGACAATGGCATTTGATTGGAAGGGGATAGGAAAATATATGACTGTGGACCCTATGGAAAGGGTAAAATAGGGGAAGAGATAAGCATCATGATATTGGACAGGCATGGATTTTTCCTGTTGGGCCTGTATCATTGCAGCAATTTTAGTCTGATGTATTATACAAACAAACTTTATAAGGGTGCCTAAAACATACCCTAGATACCAAGCATGAAGAGGCCTTACAGAAATGACATACTTAAGGAAAATGCTTTTGAAAAGGAAAATGCCTAACCAGCAGTGTAGGAGAGGCAGGTGGGCATAGCTATGGAAGGTAGAGATGTCACTGCGCAACCCTGCACCATGTCATCAATGGAGATACGGTGTCGTGTGAAAATTAGTTGCTCAATATTGTGGAAGAGAAAATCATGTGATGGCAAGGGAAAAGGGCAGAAATATGTTTTTTTTTTAATTATTAGTCATAAGATATTTTTAAATTGAATACTTTTCTTATGTCTGAGGTAACAACCTTATTTAGGAGAAAGTTGATTTACTTAGAACTTTTCAGAATTATGGCTTTTTTTTTTTTTTTTTTTTTTGGAGACAGGGTCTCACTCTGTTGCCCAGACTGGAGTGCAATGGCATGATCATCTGGAGCCTTGACCTCCCTGGGTTCAGGTGATCTCCCACCTCAGCCTCCTGAGTAGCTAAGAGTACAAGTGCGAGTGACCATGTCAAGCTAATTTTTGTATTTTTTGTACAGGCGAGGTCTCATTATCTTACCTAGGCTGGTTTTGAAGTCTTGAGCTCAAGTAATCTGCCTGCCTCAGCCTCCCAAAGTATTGGGATTACAGATGTAAGCCACCATATTTGGCCAATTATGGTAATTTTGTAAGTTAAAGTATACCTGTAAAGCTTTGTTCCCTTCAGGTAATTGGCTTGAATTTGATTTTGCTAGTGAAGGATGACGTCAAGGACCATTGGGGTTGCTCTGTAAAATGAGGAGCTGTTTGGGAAATAGGTCTTAACACCAAGGTGATTCAAGAAGGAAATGGCAGACACAGCAGAAAACTCAAGATATAATGTGCATATTCCCCACAGATGGACCATCAACAAGTTTTTCATTTTAATACAGTCATCTCTTTCCTATTCATGTCTCCATTATTAAATCTCTGGCATTGGGGTTCCTCAAAGAATAACCTTCTGAGCTCTTTGGGCTGATCTTATCATTAACTCCTATAGCAGTTATGATAATCACTATCTTTTCTTGTATATGAATATTCTGTGCAAGGTTATTAGAAAATGTAAATTCACTGCTCAAGTTTATTTGTTAAAAGCTAGAAAAAAATAAAATCATGTAATGCTTACTCTCAGGTGAAATATAGCACTCACTTTTGTGCTGCACAGATTTACAGTATAATTACATAGGCAATATAGTTTAATTTCCATCTTCTGATTTTTCAAGTAATATTAATAAATTCATGTTTGATATTATTTGAGCTTTTATGATCATTTGCCTTCTTCAACATATGAGGAAATGTACTGAACACCCAATATTTCAGGGATAGCTTCTTCCTGCCAGATTAGTGCTTATCAACCTAGGAGGCTTCCAGGGGCCATGAACCTCCTGAAAGTATTGGCAAATTCTGGAGGTAGATACGTATGTTATGTGTTTCTAGGCAGAGCTGTTCTTAGAACTTCAAAGGAGTTCCTGTTTCAAGAAAGAGGTAAGAACCACTTCTCGGGAGGCCGAGACGGGCGAATCACGAGGTCAGGAGATCGAGATCATCCTGGTTAACACGGTGAAACCCCATCTCTACTAAAAAAATACAAAAAACCAGCCGGGCATGGTGGCGGGCGCCTGTAGTCCCAGCTACTCGGGAGGCTGAGGCAG
>NW_012103732.1:3020390-3056651 GCF_000951045.1 Mandrillus leucophaeus | reverse complement strand
TAGCCGGGCGTGGTGGCGGGCGCCTGTAGTCCCAGCTACTCAGGAGGCTGAGGCAGGAGAATGGCCTGAACCCAGGGGGCGGAGCTTGCAGTGAGCTGAGATCGCGCCACTGCACTCCAGCCTGGGCGACAGAGCGAGACTCCGTCTCAAAAAGAAAATAAATAAATAAAATAAAATAAAATAAATAAATAAATAAATAAATCCTCTCTATAAGAGACTTTAGATGTAGTTCTTTGCAGGAAGTAGTTTGCTAGACTAGAACTGTTGGGGTCCTTTCTAGGTTTATGATTTCTTCATTACGTGCTTCTAGGACATGTCAGATAATTACTTGTATTCATTGTCAATCAAACACATCACTTCAGACATAGACCATGCTTAACCTGTATTTTAAAAAAGAAAACCTGTTTGAACCAAAGTACTCCAAACACACATACAAACACATACACTGAAGATCAGATGTTAGAGAAATGAATTCTGTTTAGATTCGTGCCATCGACTTACTTAGTTCTCAAAAGCAAGTTAATCTTGCCAAAAATCATTGAAATGTGTTTTATTTTACTCCCAATTGCCCTAAATTTCTTAAATGCAAAAAATTGGATTTGAGGTTAGTCAAGTGTTTCTCAACACATCTAAGATGATTTTAAAAATTATAGATTCTTACATATCCCAGGTCTATACAAACAGAATTGCTAGAGAATAGTCCTCAGAATCTATAGTGTAACAAGACATTAAAGTGACTTATGATCATACAAGGTTAGGAGATCTGAAAGGACGTGATAGTCTCAGTCTCTTAAGATTTTTGGCTTTTGGCTACTTGGTATGTGGTTTTCTTCTGAAGATCTTCAATATACGGTATTATATAAGTCTTTCCAATTAATTTTACCTAAAGGCTGGGAGAATACATTTCCAATCATGAAATGAACTGCCGGTGAGTATTCCACATAGAATTTAAGGAGTTAGTTCAAAATTCTCTTGTCAAGAAATTTAAGGAATCTAAATAAATACAAACACATAAATATGGGTATATTTAAATATAAAAAGAAATATGTATGGAGCATATGTATGATGTTAAAATGAATAACAGCTTTCTTTATTGTCCTTTAAAAATCAGTAGTGATTTCAAAGGCATTGATAAGCACAGGGTCAGCATAATTTTTCAGTCATGCTCTTGGGGAAACATTAATTTAATATGCTCATCTGGATAATTGTTTCTATTTGGATGTCACAAAAATGTTTTTAATTCAAAAGAGGAAGGGGAAGGGTATTGGTGGAAATTTATAAAAGGTTTAGGAGAGTTTTTTTGTTTTGTTTTGTTTTGTTTTGTTGATTAACAAAACTGAGAGCCAAGACACCTTCTGTTTCTAATCATTTTTCTATTAACTTGGACTTCTTTTCCCCTAACCTGAAAGTGGGAGGTGAAGTCTTATACTTAGTCTATGGAGGCATTTGCCAATGGAATTATGCAATTACATTTGGCCACTTGGGGAATAGATCTATGGCCAAAAACATTGTTAACAATGGGTATTTTTGCCTTGGGTCCTGTTTTTTCCCCAGTAACATCTATCAATAGTATATTTAAAATAATATACGCTTATATAAAAAAGGAGTAACTATAAATATAGAAGTAAATGCAATTTTAGTGACACATAAAATAAATAACTCTTTCTACTAACAAATACTGATGTTTCAGAAACAAAAGTATGTGATACTTTGCACAACAAAATATGTGCAAAAGTGATTGCAACTAACCTACAAAGCAATACCAAAAGTTTTAGAGATGACCTAATGGTAAAAAGACAACTTTCTTAGTTTCTAAAAGGTACTGACTAGACAGGACAATCTAATTCCAGATTGTTCTATATGCTATAAATGCTACAGAATGGTTGTTATTGCATAAAAATGAACCACTTTATTATAAATAGGTTGCTATGCCATTTTGGGGTAATCTCTCACGACTCAACTGGTAGCTCCATGCTGGTTGGTATGTAATGTAGTTCATTCAATTATTATTTAAGGTAAAATGCTGAATTGTTCATGTAAATTCAACTGCCCCTTTTAGTAAAGTATGCAGATTAACTTTGCCCACTTTGGTCCACTCCGGGGAGTAACTTTCAATTTTGCTAGATAGTTAAGTGATTTTTCATTTGGAGTGTTATATGAACATTATTAAGAGAATTCCTGTAGTTATAGAACTCATACTTGGAGTTTCTTCTAAATTTTGTGTGCCAACTTATTTAAATTAAGACTGAAATAGCTTTTGATCTCAGACCATCATTTTATAATCATTTTATCTGTAACAGGGAAGTTTGACTCTACTATTTCTTTACAGTAATTTTGTTATGCACCAAATTCAAGATACACACTTCCAGTGAATTGAAAAGTGGTCATCTTCCCAGTTTATTTGTAAGCCTGTAGGCAACTTATTAATAAGATGAATTTTAGAATGCCCTCAGTAAGAATGTAAAATAACTCATGAAACACATAGTGTATTGTGTAACACTACTGTTAAACAAATTGCTAAGTTTCAGGGAGACTTAACATGCTTGCCTGTGCTCTCCAAGTTGATCCCTAGCAGTATTTTCCTTTATAGTCTATTAGCAAACTGGAGACTCAATGTTTCAGACTTCTGAAAATGACTTTTTTGTGGTTACCATTATGCAATAAATTATTTTTCAACATACTTTTTGGGGGTAGTTCATTTATTTATATGACCTCAAGCCTTGGGAAAGATTAAATTAAGAATAAAGTTTTACGTCAGCTTCCTTTTTAATAGTTTTTTGGTGCCTTTCTCCTGTAGTAATCTAATTTATATTATCTTTAAAATATATCATATAAATATATTACTATGCATAATTATTCTAAGCAGTAGCATTGCTAATATTTTTATATTTATAATTATTTATTCACTTCAAGTCACTCAGCATGCCATTAATGGGCCATGTGGCTGAATATCCTAATTTGTCCTTGTGACTTATAATTAGTTTAAGTAGAAGTTCAATATAAAGTATTTTGAAGTTTATAAGAATTATTTTTCCTGTTACATGCATGTCCATAGATATAAAACTCAAAGATTTTCTTTCTTTCATAATATACTATAATATGGTTACAAGTGCATTGAAATTCATCTTGTTAGAATGGTAGTAATATATCCCACCAGGACTACTGTTCCTAGTAGCAATTTAAAATAATTATTGTGAGACTTGATGCTAGACATCAGGTTTGCAACAGAATTACAATGAGGGAAGTGTATTAGAGACAAAACATTGCTGGAAGAAAACTTCATAATGGCACAATTTGGAACTAAGCTTCAATTTTACAGTAATAGATTCTCTTTATGATGGCACAAAGGAGTGAATGCACTTAGCAAATTTAAATCTATTATTAGTCACACTTTGTGGATTGCAGTGCAAAAAGGAGAAAAGAAATTAGCTTTTTAAGTATGTTCTTATATAAAACAGGTTCCAGTAAGAACAGTCTTATATAAAACCTCCTTGTTAGAGTTCAGAAGCACCGTCAGTCTTCGTAACATCAGGGAGTTATCCAGGTTTAAAAGTCCTTCCAAAACTAGTTCTGGGGGTCTCTTATTTCAGATGATAAGTTTCTGAAGTCAGAATATGTTCAACATCAGTATATTTCTTATTTACAGAAATATCATATAGAACAAGAAACACAGAGTTAATTTGGTCTCTGTTGCTTATTGTGATTTTTCTTCTTGAATGAAGAGGTATTTGTAGTTCACATTAGTATTATACCTGCCTTTAACGTGATTTCAATTACAGTGAAGAGAACTCAGCAGCATTAAGTTGTGGCACTCAGCTGATGTGGCACTCAGCTAAAGTAACAGGAGTTGCAAGTGGCAATTTTGCAAAGGAAAACAACAACAAGAATTCAGTGACATTTTTCATACAAAATCAAAACACCAAAAATCTAAGCTTCCATTTTCAAGTTAATTAAAATGTTATATTTTTGTTTTAATCATGGTCTATTTTTCCTATCTCATCTGAAAATAATACAGGGTAGAATATTTGATGACAGCATAATTCAGTTGTAAAATAATATGTGGCCAGGTGCAGTGGCTCACACCTGTAATCCCAGGACTTTGGAAGCTGAGGTGGGAGGATTGCCTGAGCCCAGGAGTTTGAGACCAGACTGGGTAACATAGTGAGACCCCCATCTCTACAAAAAATATTTAAAATTATCTGGGCCTGGTGGTGCGTGCCTATAGTCCCAGATACTTGGGAGGCTGAGGTGGGAGGAAAACTTAAGCCCCATAGGTCAAGGCTACAGTGAGTCAAGATTGCACCATTGTGCTCTAGAGCCAAGATGATAGAGTGAGAGTCTGTTTCAAAAAAATTAATTGAAAATAAATAAATAAATAAAATAACATGTAATCTTTTCATAATGTTATTGACTGGATACATAAGGATGCAGCTGTAATCGTTAAGAAATGTTAAATAAAATTCCTGAGATGTTTCACTTAATTATTTCTCTGTGAAAAAGAATGAAAACACCCAGTTGCATTGAGAAAGGTCGACCTTAAATAAAAATAGATGTTGGTAGATTGAGAGATAAGAAAACAAGAACAAACAGATAATGGTCACCTTTAAAATGAAGTTCTATGTAGCCTAAGTAGGGTAATTATAAATAAATAAAATAGTCCAGTCTCTTCCCTAAAACAAATTTATTCTTCCTTAGGAGCTCTCCATCTTAGTGAACCAATCTATACTGTTGTTCAAACCAGAAACCTGTGTATCATCCCTGAACATATCTCTTCCCTCTCTCATCCAACCAGTCTCCAAGTTCTACTTCCTATTTCACAAACATGTTCATTTCCGTCTATTCCCACTGCCACTGTCCTAATTCAAGCCACCATCCCATGATTTCTGCGTAGTATTGAACAGTCTCCCTGTTGGATTTTTTCCTTCCCTGATTCAATCTATTCTCCATGTTACAGTAGGACAGATACTTCCAAACTTTTGTAAAAATGATAAAGGAAAATACTAATACATATGAGTATATAAATTTCTTTTAAAAAATCTCCTCAGAAGAAAATATCCAAATAAAATAAAATAGGTCATAAAGTGGGAAAAATATTTGCAATGCATATAGCAAGGAGTTAATGTTGCTAATCAATAAAGAACTCTTAAAAACCTAAAAGAAATATAGGCAAAGGAATTAAGCAGCCAATTTACATAAAAAGAAAATGGATTATAAGAATATAAAAAGATGCCTAACTTCATTCCTAAAGGAAATGCAAATTAAAATTAGATATTTTTAACCTATCAAATTGAGAAAGATTTAAAAGTTTGAAAATGTGGGGAAAATAAGCCCTGTCATATACTATTGATGGGTATATAAATTAGCATAGCCTCTTTGGAAGGAAATTTGGAATATATGATAAAATTTCAACATTTGTATCTATATAAAAATTTAATAGTTATGTTTAATCAGACTTTTACACTTACAGAAATATACCCAGAAATATTAGTATACTTACACAAAGATAAACAAATATGCTTATTGCAATAACTTTTACATTTTAGTAAAAATGGAAGATAAATATTCATCGATTTGGTTTCAGCTAAATAATTTATGGGAACCCATATCATTCTGGAATATTAGGAAGTGGTTAAAAGGAGTAAGGTGGCTCTTCATGTAGTCATATGGAAAAATCACTATGTTATATTGTCAAGTAGAAAAAGTAAGAGAACAGTTTGTTCAATATGCCTTATTTGTGTAAAAACATATACATTTGTGTATCTATGTCTCCTTATTAATTTAAGGGTATTCACACATCTCTCATTGATGGAAATGGTGATGAAGGGCTTTCTAAGTGAAGGTAAGAACGTAAGCACGAGTGTGGGGCCGGGGGGCTGTGTGAAGTGGGGATATAGTTTCCTAGAAAATTTATTTCCTTCTTTGTGCCCCTCAAAGGGAGACATGGTCTTCTTTACCTCCGTACCCTAGGCTTACTCCATTTCAGACCTGGTCTAGTGTTACTATGCTCCCTAGAAATGGACACCCAGAAGCCAAACTAGAAGAGGTTCCCATTGTCCTCTATGAAGCTTGGGACAGAAACATTGCTGAGCTATACATACTGCCCCAAACTGTGCAGCTTTCAGGGTGGTTTTGTTGGGTTCTAGACCACTAGGTACTTCAGAAGTCTTGAAAGAAATACAAAAACCAAGACATCCAACCAGAAAAAAAAAAAAAAAAAAAAATAGCATAGGAAGACCTACTGGTTTGCTAAATCTAGCTGTAGCAACACAAATGTTCTCTGACTCATTTTTTTCTTTCGATTCTAGTAACCAAGTTGTCAAAGTTTCTTTCTACGAAATGGTCTGTCAGAGGTGCCCCTTTCACTTCACCTCCATGACCCATCTCCTGAACCTAGGCCTCATTATTTCCTGTTTGAAGAAACATTTGACCTCTTACTTCATTCTTTCCCATTTAAGATCCATTTTCTCCTAACACCTACCAGAACAGTATTCATGTGTTTTGACACTCCGGCTTCCACTCCATATGCTTTCTACATTGGTGATCACTTGCTCCCATTTCTTCAACAATCACCTATACATGAATGACTCCTGCGTGTATGTTTTAGTCCTGAATTTTCTTCTGAGTTTCCAACATCCCCAAACAAACTTGTTCCCTTTCGCCAAGACCTTTTTCTTCAATGTCTCTCGCTGTTTTGTTGTTGGTTTTTTTTCACTATTGTTTAACACATTTTTACAAATTCTTCCACCAAAAGTTTCCAAATTGCTCTCTTTTTAAGCCTGTTGCCCTGCAGAGATTCTGGTTCTCAGCATCTCCAGCTTGGATATGTCCACTTTTGTAACTACTGTTTTCCAGGCCTGCAGTATCTCCACCTCTGGACCATCCTCAGATCTGCTAGGATAGCCTCATAAGAAGAAGCCTCAGTGAATTACCAAAGTACAGAAAATAGGGATCATTGCTACCTGAATCTAGTTGAGGTTACCAGTCTTATCTCCAACCACATTGTTCTTTTCTTCTACCTTCTCACCATAATGAACCACTCTTTATTTTCAAACTGTGCCAAGTTTTTCCATATCACAGTGCCCTTGCCAGTGCAATGTCCCTAACCCAGAATATGCCTCTCCCACATCTATGTGGCCAATTTCTATTATTCCTCTTATTCAATCTCATGAGTCATCTTTTGATATGCAGTCTTTTCTCTCTGCCCGCAAACTGAATTAATTGACTGTTCATCTGTATTCTGATAACACATTAAACACACATACAATAATGTGTTCTGATCAATCGGTTAGGATCGTTACTACTATGTGATTGAAGCACAAAGTTGGTTCAGTGGCCAAACTTTGAGTTCAATGCTTAAACAGTAAGTTCTTTGATTACTTCAGTGACTAGCAACATGTTTGGTACATGGTAATCTCTTAGTACATGTGTGTTAAATGAATGGGTAGATAACAGTCTATGGCTTTGTTTTTCTGCATCAAAGTTAACTTTGTCAGACTGGCAATTAACTCTTTCAAATTATCTGTTCCTTTCCCAGTACAATTTTTTCTTTATCTTTCAAGCCTCAAAAACAGGACTTCATGCCTCATGTACATCATAAATATCCTTTGTTTGCATTCATGTCTATTTCTGAACTTTTGCTTACACTATTCCCCTTACCTGGAAAGAATTCTGTCTCCCAACTGTATAAAAATCTAAATACCTGTCTCCTCTCGACTTATAACTGTCTGCATTTTATATAAGTTGTGTACTAATTTTCCATTCCCTTAGATCTACATGGTTTATATGCCATGTTTCATTACACATACATACACACACACACACATATATATATATATATATATTTTTTTTTTGGCAAGGTCTTGCTCTGTCTCACAGGCTGGAGTACAGTGGCACGATGTTGGCTCACTGCAACCTCTGCCTCCCAGGTACAAGTGATTCTCATGCCTCAGTCACCTGACTTGCTGGGATTACAGGCACGCACCACCATGGCATGGCTAATTTTTGCATTTTTAGTAGAGATGGGGTTTTTCCATGTTGCCTAGGCTGGTCTCGAACTTATAGCCTCAAGTCATCTGCCCGCCTCAGCCTCCCAAAGTGTTGGGATTACAGGTGTGAGCCACCGTGCCCAGCCCATACACACACATTTTATTCTATAGGTTCAGCAATATGAAATTGCCAATATTCAAGCTTGCCTACAGAAATAACAATTTCATGTCATTCAACTTAATTATAAATTTTTGAAGGCAGGTTACTATGTCATAATGTTTTGCTTTGTCTTTTAGTTTAACGTTATCATTGGCACTATTCTATGCAGATAGTAAGTCAGTGATTCTCAGAGTGATTTTTGTGGACCCTTGGCAGTCCCAAGACCCTTTCAGGCATTTATAAAATCAAAGCAATTTTTATAATAATACTAAAATGTTTGCCTTCTTCACTGTGTTGAAATTTGCACCAACGGTAAGTAAAATCGCTGGTGCCTTTGCAGAGAAATCAATGCTGTGGGATCACTCTACTAGTACTCATTGTATTCTTCACTGCCACGTATTTATATTAATACTTTAAAAATAGGCCAGGCGCAGTGGCTTACACCTGTAATCCCAACACTTTGGGAGGCCAAAGTGGGCAGATCACCTGAGGTCAGAAGTTTGAGACCAGCCTGGCCAACATGGTGAAACCCCATCTCTAGTAAAAATACAAAAAATTAGCTGGGTGTGGTGGCACATGCCTGTAATCCCACCTACTCAGGAGGCTGAGGCAGGAGAATCGCTTGAACACGGGAGGCGGAGGTTACAGTGAGCCAAGATTACGCCATTGCACTCCAGTCTGGGTGACAGGGTGAGACTCCATCTCAAAACAAACAAACAAACAAACAATCCTTAAAAATAAAAGCCAGTCTCAGGAATGCCCTTATGAAGCAGCAAAAACAAAATCAATTTTATTGAATCTTGATTCTTGAATATACATCATTTTAATATTCTGTGTGACAAAATGGGAAGTACACATAAAGCATTTCACTGCATACCCAAGTACAGTGGTTGTCTAGAGGAAAAGTACTTGTGTGACTGAGTTGAAGGCTGAAGTAGCCACTTTTGTCATGGAATACCATTTTTACATGAAAAAACAACTGACAGGTATTTGGCAGATATTTTCCCTGAAATTAACATAGTAAAACTGTCATTTCAAGGAAAATAACTGACAATATTTGTGCCAATAATAAAATTCAAGCATTCAAGTAAAATCAGAATTTTGGAAAACTTTGTATCTGCTACCATAAACTTTGACAGCTTCTTAATATTTAAAGATTTTTCAGATGAGATCAGTGGTGATATTAACAGGTACAATTTTTGTGATATTGTGTAATGATATGTGTCAACATTTGAAGATCTGTATAAGTCAGTGAGCAAATATTTTCCAAATTAACAACTCATGATGGCACTAAATCTTGTGTGGTAAAAGACCCATTCAAAGTACAAGATATCATTTCAGATTTTTATAATACATTGCAACTAACCTTTAAGAAATTACCTCTTGTTGAATTTTGGTATTGTATTTAAAAAATCCACAATGATCTGAAGGGGTAATAAAAATATTCCTTTTTTTTCCAATTACATTTCTGTGTGAAGTCATATTTTCTTCATATCCTTCAACCAAAGCAACACATGAAACAGATTCAATGCAGAAGCAGACATGATAATCCAGCTACGTTAAGCCAGACATTAAAGAAATTTGCAAAAATGTAAAGGAATGCCACTCATCACTAATTTTTTTGTATTGGAAAATACAGGGTTTTTAAAATAAAACATGACGTACGTTAATATGTAATTGGTTTATTGTTATTTTCAAGTGAATTCAGCACGTTTAAACTTCTCAGTTTTAATTTCTAAAATGATAAATGTTGATCAAAATAATCTACATAAACAAAAGTTCTCCCGGGGTCCTCAATAATTTTTAAGAATGTGTAAGAGTCCTTAGGGCCAAAAATTTGAAAACCACTAAAGTAGATGTTCAGTAAATGTGTGGTAAGTTAATCAATCCCATGAAGCAATATAAAAGAAGCAAGCAAGGTGTTGTTTATACAAGCCTAGTTAGGTGACTGGGTGCTCAGTTTTCTATTCACTCTGTCTCAAATGCTTGACTATTACCATACTTGTCACCACACTGAGAAGCATGTAAGTATTAAATCCTTTCCAGAAAGCAGTGAGGTGTTCCACTGGAGACAAATCAACTGAAGCTCAGTTATAAAAGGAAGCAACAGAGAAGGTTTGAAAATATCATTGCGGATATGGGTGAGTGAGTTAGCCAGTGGATTTTAATGCGACTGATGGTCAGGATTGTTGGCTTTTGAGACTGTTTGAGATTGTGATTATGAATTTATAGTGGACTCAATCAACATATTTATTGAGCACTCTGTACTGGAGCATCACTTCCTCTGGTGGTCTTCCTAAACTCCTTAAATATAGGTTGCTTTCCTTCCATCAGGCATATAGCCTTGAGCACAAGGTTCAAACCGTAACAGTTTTTAAGACAATGGGGAGTGAAACCATGTATATCACTGAGCCAGATCAAGAAAGACCCACTCAGTGGTAAGTTAATCACACCCAAGAGAGTTAGTGGTTAAAATTACAACTTTTCATATTATTAGACCTCAACTTTCCCTATTATAGTTCTGTCATATCAATTACCACTCCTTTATTACTTTATTTATTCAGAAATATTTGTTTGGTGCCAAAGTATGCCAGGTCTTTGACTACTTCCGCAATTACCTCCCCCCACCCCAGGCACCTCTTTGCCCCTTACATGAGCATTTTCTTTTTTCCTTTTTGCATTCTCTTTTTTTCCCTCTTTGTTTCTGTATTTCAGGATGGGAAAGTAGCATGCCTATAGCTTTGATTCACGGACAGATAAATATGTTAAGTTTGAAGGTGATATCCATTAGGACCCAAAATTAGGCAAAACAGAAGCAATCTATGCAGCCTGTGTTACTGCAATACCCACACAGACGTGGGATATAATATGCATCATACTTTAATGGTTTCTATATGTTCTTATTGGCCTGTCAATTTTTATGTTAATTTCTGTGATTTAATTACCACATTTGTTTATTCAATAAACATGTGTTGGACTGAAAAAAAAAAAAAAACAGAAGCAAGATTATTCTTTCAAAATTGCAAATAAAAGAGGACTCACAGAGTAGATGCCTCTTTCATCTTGCACTGGTTCCAAGTATCAGGTGAGATTTTTAAGACGAATTCTCAGACTTCCCTTTATTTGGCTTTAGAAAGTATCAGTTATGAACATTACTATCACGGTATGTTTTCTGGAAGTCTGAATCACAATACTGGAAAGTAGCCAGTTTACTAGCATTGAAGCTGAGCTGTCACACACAACTCCTCTGGGCGGGCTGGGTGTTGGAAATGGTGGCAGCAGAATACACAAGCAGCTGCTGCATGGTGAAGTGGGGCAACTGCAAGAGGAGGGAGTGGGAGCAATACTTCAAGGGGGCACTGAATTACAATTTCAAAATAATGTGGCAAAGTTGTTGGCTGCTGAGAAACCACAGCAGCAGACACAGACTGGTTTACTATGCCACAAATAGAAACGAGTGGCTCTTTTTGAGCAAAGGCAGTGGGCCAAATGAGATGAAGAGACCACTAGCAGCTGCAGCCCCAAATCAAAGGAGAATCTTTAGAATGTATTCTATGAGAAAAGGATTACTGGTCATGCTCTGTCTATCTATCGAGTTACACCTGCACAGATAGACATCAGGAGCCCAATCTTGAAAACTGCATTACTCTGATGGATAAATGGCACCCAATTTCTCACTAAGCATCTTTTTCTCTGAGAGTTCCTTCTAACATTTGATTTATATCTCTTATGGAATAGATGTTTTCAACCTGGCATTCTGGTTGTTCTTGTGCAACCTTGCTTCTTCCATCTCCAGTATAAACTGGAAGCTGCTCATATGCCCCTCAAATTCCACAGCACAGTGTCATGTGCATAATAGGTGCTCAATATTGTCGAATAAATGAAGCATAAAATTAACAAAACTGTCAAAAACCTGCCATCCTATCTTTATTTATCTATTTATTCATCCTGCAAATATTTATGCAGTTCCTATTACATGCAAAGTAATACTCTAGTTTACATTGGTTATGTTAAGATGAACTAGACTATGGGTCCCCTAAGGGCGCCACAGTTAAATAATCAAAATTAGTCTCCTTACTGAGAGCTCAGTAAAGACATAATACATTATGTTCTCATCAGTTAAAATAATGGGTTATAAGATATTATTTGAAAGCCTCATGGTAACCTCAAAACAAAATCATACAACAGATACACAGAAAATAAAAAGCAAGAAATGAAAACATACTACCTTAGAAAATGAACTTCACTAAAATGAAGACAGGAAGATGGAAAGAAGGAAGAGAAGACCACAGAATAACCAGAAAACAAATAACAAATGGCAGAAGTAAGTCTTTACTTATCAGTAACAACATTGAATGTAAATGGACCAAATTCTCCAGTCAGAAGACACAGAGTGGCTGAATGGATTTAAAAAAAAATCCATCAATCTGTTGCCTATAAGAACCATATGGAAATTAAACAATATGTTCCTGAATGACCAGTGGGTCAATGAAGGAATTAAGAGAGAAATTAAAGATTTTCTTGAAACAAATGAAAATGGAAACATGACATACCAAAACCTATGGGATACAGTGAAAACAGTACTAAGAGGAAAGTTTACAGCAATAAGCAGCTACATCAAAAAAGTAGAAAAACTTCAAATAAATAACCTAATGATGCATCGTAAAGAACTAGAAAAGCAAGAGCAAATCCCAAATTAGTAGAAGAAAAGAAATAGTTTAGAGCAGAAATACATGAAATTGAAACAAAGAATACAGAAGATCAACAAAAACTTGCTTTTTTAAAAAGTTAAACAAAATACACAAACCTTTAGCCTGGCTAACTAAGAAAAAAAGAAGACAATCAGAAATGAAATACAATCAGAAATGAAAAAGGAGACATTACAGCCAATACTGCAGAAATTCAAAGGCTCATTAGAGGTCACTATGAGCAACTACATGCCAATAAATTGAAAAACTTAGAAGAAATAAATAAATTCCTAGACACATGTAACCTATCAAGATTGAACCACAAAGAAATCCCAAACCTGAACAGAACAATAATAAGTAATGAGATTGAAGCTGTAATAAAAAGAACAAAACTGGGGAATTGCATTACCTGACTTCAAATTGTACAGTAGAACTATAGTAATCAAAACAGTATGGTATCAGCATAAAGACAGACACATAGAGCAATGGAGCATAATTGAGAACCCAGAAATAAATCCACATATCTAGTGAACTCATTTTCAATAAAGGTGCTAAGGATATACATTGGGGAAAGGATAGTCTCTTCAATAAATGCTACTGGGAAAACTGGATATCCATAGGCAGAAGAATAAAACTAAGCCTCTGTCTCTCACCACATACAAAGAACTAACATGAAGGTTCAGGAATATCCTGAGCAAAAAGAACAATGAGGGAGTCTACCCACAAGAGACTGGAACATATTACAAGACCATAGTTTTTGGTGCATGCAGTATTGGTACATGAATAGAGTGACAAACCAGTTTCCATTATGGAACATAATGAAACATTCAAAATGGGAAACTCAAAAGCAGACTCTGATATATTGAGATTTAGCATAAGAGAAAGGTAGTATCACAGATCAATGGAGAAGGGGGAAATTTCTTACAACAATCTGAAAGTAAGGATAACTCATTTTACTATGAATCAATAGAAAGAAAAATACAACACATATAATGATGTAAATAAATGTATGTATGGAGATAAAACAATATAGGAAGGGGAAAATAGAGTTTTGGCATTGCTCATAAAGAATGAAGTCACAAATATAAAAGATGCAGATACCATGGGTTGACAAGATATTAAGTCTCAATCTGGCTTATATCCACAAAGTTGAAATGATATTTTCCCCAAACTCTGCACTAATGGGTAGTACTGACCTGAAGGGAAATCTATTGTATTGGAGAAGAAAAATGTATTAATAGAAGTATTAAGTGTATGAAATATATTTTACTAGACAATTTGAAAAGGTATAATTTGAAATTATATCATTGTGCACAACAACAACAAAAAAATCACATCAAAATGGACTAAAGACTTAAATCTAAGACTTCAAACTAAAGAAAACATTACAGGAACTCTCCAGGATATTGGACTGGGTAAAGATTTCTTGAGTAATACCCCATAAGCACAGTCAACGAAAGAAAAAATGGACAAATGCGATCACATCAAGTTAAAAATCTCCTGCACAGCAAAGGAAACAATCAACAAAGTGAAGAGACAACCAACAGAATGAGAAAAAATATTTTCAAACTGCCTATCTAACAAGGGATTAACCAGAATATATAGGGAGCTCAAACAACTCTATAGGAAAAAAATCTAATAATCCATTTAAAAATGATCAAAAGATCTGAATAGAGGCCAGGTAAGGTGGCTCACACCTGTAATCCTAACACTTTGAGAGGCCAAGGCGGTTGGATCACCTGAGGTCAGGAGTTCGAGACCAGCCTGTCCAACATGGTGAAGCCCTGTCTCCACTAAAAATACAAAAATCAGCTGGGCATGGTGGTGCATGCATGTAATCCCAGCTACTCGGGAGGCTGAGGTGGGCGAATCATTGAACCTGGGAGGCAGAAGTTGCAGTGAGCTGAGATCATGCCACCGCACTCCAGCCTGGGTAACAGAGTGAGGCTCTGCCTCAAAAACAAAAACAAACAAAAAAACCAAAAATAGACCTACCCTATGATCCAACAATCCCACTCCAAGGTATATACCGAAAAGAATGGAAATCATTACATAGAAGAGATATCTGCACGCCCATGTTTATTGCAGCATTATTCACAATGGCCAAGATTTGGAAGCAACGTAAGTGTTCATCAACAGAAAAGTGGATAAAGGAAATGTGGTGCATATACACAATGGAGTAGTATTCAGTCATAAAAACAAATGAGATCCTGTAATTTGCAACAACATGGATAGAACTGGAGGTCATTATGTTAAGTGAAATAAGCCAGGCACAGAATGGCAAACATTGCATCTTCTCACTTATTTGTAAGAGCTAAAAAAAAAAAAAAAAAAAGACAATTGAACTCATGGAGAGTAGAATGATGGTTACCAGAAGTTGGGAAGGGTAGTGGGGGGAGGGCGGGGATATGGGGATGGTTAATGGGCACAAAAATATAGTTAAATAGAATGAAAAATATCTAGTATTTGATAGCATAACAGAGTGACTACACTCAGCAATAATTTATTGCACATTTAAAAATAACTAAAAGAGTATCATTGGAATGTTTGTAACACGAAGAAAGGATAAATGCTTGAGGTGATGGATACCCCATTTACCCTGATGTGATTATTATGCACTGTATGCCTGTATCAGAATATCTCATGTACCCCATGAATATATACACCTACTGTGTATCCACAAAAATTAAAAATCAAAAATTTAAGTAAAATACAAGACATAATAAAAATTTTATTTTTTCTTTTGCCCACATCTGTCAAGTAACCAATGTCCAGAAGTGATCAACACATAGAAAATGTGTGAACATTGATGTTCCTTTCTCTAACCTAATAATTTACTTATCTGTCTTCAATGAGATCAAGCAGGTTAAAAAATAATTCCTGACTTGAAAAAAATCTGGCAAAACCTATTACAATTTAGAACTTTACCAGATTTAAAATATGATTTGTTGTTTATTTCGAAGAAATGTCTGTGTTTCTTGCACATGGCTTGGGGCATGTTCCCATTTCTGAACCAATCACAGATGCCAGGGGGATGGAATACACCTGCTCAGTGTATATACGGAACATAATTCATAGGAAAAGGCCTCTTTCTGTCTTGTTTACTTCAGTATCTTCAGAATATAGCTCAGTGACTAGCACAGGGCAGATACTCTGAAAGATGACACAGAAAATAAATTTAGGATGCAAATTAATCATTTTCTTAAATATTGTCCTATATGGATAAGCAGGGTGGCCTTGCAGTTGTGGCATTTCTGTTCAAGTTCTGGCTCCACCATTTACTAGCCTTATGATCTTGTATAAGTAAGTTACTTAACTTCTCTTTGCTCAGTTTCTGCATCTGTAAAATGGAGATAATAGCAGTACTTATGTCATAAATTTGTTGCAAGTATTAAATGTGTGAACAGACATAGAAGTTATTACTACAGTGCCTTGCACATAGTAAGAACTCAAAAAAATGTTAGCTATTATGTGTGTATATGTACGGAGAGGCATGTATTAATATTAGCTCATATTAATCAAGAAAAATATAATACTGGGAACATTTCTTAACAGTATCCTACAAATAGAATATTTTATTTATGTATTTGTTTACATTTCCATTTTTATTTTAGATTCACAGGTTACATGTGCAGGTTTGCTACAAGGGTATATTGTTTGGTGCTGAAGTTTGGGCTTTTATTGATCCCATCACCCAGATAGTGAGCATAGTACCCAATAGGAAGTTTTTCAGCCTTTGTCCCCATTACTCCATTTCTCCTTTTGGAGTTTCCAGTGTCCCAAATAAAATAGTTAAAATGTTTATCAAAATCATAAATTCTTCCTAAGTTTCCCTATGTCCTACAGCTCAGCGAATTTCTTAAAGGTGATTAGGGTTTAAATCTCTGCCTCCTCATCTTTCTTATGTTGAAAATGGGGATAAAAATATTTGTCTCCTATTGTTATTGTGAGGATTGATGTAATGGTTAGGAGGTAAAACGATGCTTACCAAATGTTAATTATTATTTTAGTTGTCAACCTTATCAATATGACTGTGTCTGTGGAAAATGAGAGTTAAAAAAGAGCAGGATTAAATTCACAAAAGATATATACAAGGAGAAAAAAATATTAAGCTTATTTTGCCATAACTCCAAGGACTAATAGAATATTGTCCCTATGAAATAAGTATAGTTGGTACAGAATAGAAAATATGTGCTAGAAAGAACATGGTGTGCTCTTTGATTTGAGCCAATTTGAGAGTCAATAGCTAGAAGTAATATAGCTCAACTGAGAAAATGCTTACTTTGGAATTTATGAGGACTCAGAATCTCTATGTGTCATGAAGGGAACATAAAGAACAATGTCTAGGTGGTAAGAAGAGTTAACATTGGCATATATAACATAATGGGCTTATAGAGTTTCTTTTTCAGGGATTTTTTGACATCAGGCTGGTTACTAATATGAGATGGTTGAACTATCTCTTTCACCCTTAGAAATTGCTGGGTGACCTTTTAGTCATATGAATAAGAGTGAAAAAAAAAGTAGTGAAAGGGTTTGTGAGCAATATGGCAATTTTAGCAGTTTTACTACAAAGACAAAAGATTATTCACTGACATTGTCATATAACCACCTGAATTTACATTTATTCTTTAATTTTAACAAAATAATATTATTGAGCACACACTATTCCAGGCTCTGAGCTAATTATTGAGTCACTAGATAAGAGGCAAGGTACCTATCCTTAAGGAACTGACAGAATAGCAAGTGTCATATAAATGATCATATGATTGCTATAATGAGGCTGATCAGGTATGGTTCTTTTGCATACTACAGTCAGAAAGTACAGTTCAGACCAACTTCAGCAAAACTCATTGGCTAAGATAACAAAGCAGCAAAAGATGAGTAATAAGATGATTCTTCTCTTTACTTCACTGTAGCTTCCTTTGGGTTGGCTCCATTTTCAGACAATTCTCCCCTTGCAGAAAAAGGGAACTCATGAACTTCATCCTTTCATGTATAACAGAAGAGAAACCGAGGCCTTAGAATGTAGCATTATTGGTCCTGACTAGGCTGGCTTGTGTCACGTGACCATTTCTGAACCAATAACAGAGGGGTGGAATACACTGATTGCCTCAGGCTCCAGCTCACTCACCTTTACCTGAGGTATATAGGTGTGGGAGAAGTGATTCGTCAAAGGAGAGGTAGGGTACTATTGCCTCAGAAAGGAAAACATGATGCTAGACTGCCAAAAAGGTAATGGTCCACTACCAAGGAACACATATGCTTGACAATACAGTATTTTCAATCTAAGAAATAGTCTTCAAGGACATTCTGGAGATGATGCACTAGCCTATACATTTTTTAAGATTAAGAGGATGTTGACAAAAAGCTTATAATCTAGATATACAGATACAACACAAAGAACTTCTGTGTACTTTGGAGAGTTGTTGGAATAGAGTTCATTTTCCACTGCAGGAATTGGGAAAGCACTCCAGAATTGGGAAAGCACCCCAGAAGGAGGTGATCTTTGCAGTGGATATCAAAGGAAGGGTGGGATCTATGCAACTTGCCCTGATACAATCTCATTAAAACATAAAGTAATATAGTTTCTCCTCATTCCAGAGATAAACTTTAGATATCCTATATTATCTTGTTCTAAAAAATGTATCTTCAAGAAGTAGAAACCTCTCTAATTGGAGTTACTAGAAAGAATATGGTTACAATTAATAATAGTGCTTACCTTAAACTCAGGACCTAGCACACAGTGGGTACTCAAAAAATCTCGGTTGAATGAATGAATGAATGAATGTTTGAGCAAATACTATGGCAACATGTTAATGGGTAATAGATTTCTGTGGTCATGTAATGTCAATTTAAAAGACATCACTAAATGTTGTCTATGACATGTTGTCTCTCTATGGGTTCATATGGAGCCACCTTGCTCCCTCAGGTAGTCCTTTGAGGCTCATCAGTAGCATCATTTACACAGCTTGCATTGTGTGTAATGAAATCCAACCTGGCATCCACCACACCCTCAGTCTTTCAGTGTAAAACAAAGTGCAGCTTCCCCCACAGAGCATCCTGATTAAACAAATTAACTATGGCGCTGCCTGCAAATACACACACTAGAGTGCAGGAAATGAACAGATACAATGGCCAAGTCTGTATTTAATTTTAATTAAATTTCATTCTGTAGCTCAATTAATCCACATCTCCAAATGTCAGCAGGACTTAGGCAAATGGAATGACATCTGCTGCACTGCACAGGACTATAAAACCTTCACTGCATGCTAGGTCTCTGGAAGCACACCAGGAAAAATGAAATATCTTTATTAAGTGTGTAGTAACATATAGAAGTCTAACTCACAGTCTAATGAAAGAACATAAACTAGGAAAGAAAATTAGACTAAGAATGTGAGTGGTTACGGGCATGGCAAATATTGCTCAATATCCTGCCTTGTGTTATTTATTGTTTTAAAGTTGCATTTGGCTTTATGGCTGTTTCTTTAATATTTACGTAGTGTGCTTCCCAATTGCTCAGGTTGGTTTTCTTTTTTTAACTAATGCAGACTTCTTTCCTGAGAAAGGAGAAATTGGTGGAGTAGGGTCATTTCACATAGAATATGGAAAAGACCACATTAGCTATGCAAGGCCATTCGTTACAAGAAGCCAGAGGGTGTAGCAGAAAGAGTGTAGGGTTTGACAAACCTAGGTTAAAATCGCTTTGCCACTTCTAATATCAGATTAGGGTGTACCAAAAAAATCCCCAAAGCAGACATTATTAATTGATGAGACCACTGTCAGCTTGGATGAGGACTAGTTTTGGGAAATGTCTGCATAGTGTTTTTAGAAAATGTCAACATGATCATTAGATGAATTAAGATTTATTAAAATATATAAATTTTAAATACAATAATTTAAATGAATTTATTTAGCATTATATACCAAATAACATGCTAGACCTAGATACACAATAGTGAATAAGATATAATTCCTTGTCTGTAGAAGAGAGAAGAACAAATGAAAAATAATCCCAATAAAATGCAACAAATTTCTATAAAAAAGAGAGATGCCCAGACAATTAGACAAACTCTGAAGAAAGGCCAAAAATCTAGGGGTGGGCACTTTTCTCTGGTGAAGAGGCCCTGAAGGATGAATGGGATTTGAGCAGATAAGTAGCAGGGGGGAAAAAACAGAGGGAGAGCATGTGCAAAGAAAGGGTGGGGACAAGTATTTCATTTTCTAGTTCAGGGAAGATGTTCAAAGTCTGCAGTGAAGGTTGGGTAGGGGATGAAGAGAAAGAGGTCATCTGGCTGATATTACATGTCCTGTGAAGAACTTGCAATTTGATCCTATAGTCAGTGAGGAATCTCTGAGGGCTTTGGGCAAGGGAACATATGACCAGATCTGTGTTTGGAAGTGCAGTGTGGAATATAAAGTTGAGGGCAAGCTATGAGAAGTATGGTGACCACTGGCAGGCGGTCCCAGTCTCTACTAAATCCACATGTTTATGGAGACTCGTGCAGAGGAGGAGATGGGGAATAGAGTTCCTATTTGCATGTTTGAGAAAGGGCTAAATAGAATGGGATGAACACTGGTGCTGGCTCATATAGACATGAGAAAGGTTTTACAGATTATTAGCATGCCAGGTAGGTAGATAGTTGCTGTCATGAAAAATGGAAAGAGAGGAATAGAGAGGGACTGCTATCAAAGAACCTTATGGCAAGGCATTGGTTATTCTCTGCAGAGGAGTTAGAAAAACCAGCCTTTTCACTACTGCTTTCCATAAAATGAGAATTCTTTTCCTAAGCACACTCTTGGCCTCTCTCCACTTCTTTACTCACTCTGTTCAGGGGCAGGAGGAGTGGCTTAGCCAACTGGCAAATTTGGAAATAACTAAGCAGGCCATGCTCAACTTCTTTTTTCCTGAGATTGTCTAAGTGGGTAAGTGTCTAATTGTGGGGTTCAGAAACCCACATCCTACATCCATCCTGGTCTCTCCAAGAGTAAAGGTAAGATTTTTCAGCCTCATTTGATACTCTGATATTGTTCACAACCCAGGAGAGCAATACCAGAAATAAAACAGAATATCGAATGAGATAGTAAGGTATACTTACTAGCCGATAGGTAGTAAGTATATTTTTTTGGCCTTCATTCTGGTGTTTAGGTCCATCCTAGATCTCAGAGGAGATCTGTTGGGGATCAGCCACAATTATTTATGTAGAACACTCAACAAGCAAGACAGACAGCAGAGAAAACCTGGGAAATGTACCCAAAGGTGGCAAATGCTAAGCTAAAGGAGGAGCTGAACCCAGAGAATGTCTGGGTTTCTGTTCATTCAGGAAACAAAACAGCAATAAAAGCAAAGCTTTCTTCACTACTGTAATGGCTGTGGCTTATGAAGAGGGAAATTATCTGCTGACTTTGAAACTCAGATTATCTTAACCGTTAATTTTTTACCTTAGGCTACCACTATGATGGTTTTATTAAATATGGGCCAAGTTGTGTTTTATGGTTGATTTGAGGACCTCTATTTTACTGTAACATTATTGCAAATAATATACTTTGCCACCTTGAATAAAAAAGGCATCTTAACTTCTGAACAACTAACTTGGGCCAGGTGTGGTGGCTCACACCTGTAATCCTAGCACTTTGGGAGGCCAAGGCAGGAGGATAATTTGAGCCCAAGAGTTCAAGACCAGCCTGGGCAACTTGGCAAAAACCCTTCTCTACAAAAGATTTTAAAATTAGCTGGACATAGTGGTGCACGGCTGTAGTCCTAGCTAGTTGGGAGGTTGAGGTGGGAGAATCCCTTGAGTCCAGGAGGTTGAGGCTGCAGTGAGCCATGATCATGTCACTGCACTCCAGCCTGGGCAACAGAGTGAGACCTTGTCTCTAAATAAATAAATAAATAAATAAACAAACAAATAACTTGCCAAAAAATTTCAGACAATTTATTTGTAAATTGGAGTCTTGCTGGAATAATAAAACTAAATATAGAGCAGAAATAGAATGATTCCAAATTAAGAGGAAATAAGATAGAGTAGACACTCTAATATCCTTGTTTAAAACATTAATTCAGTATTATAAGTTTAAAGATGGAGGAATCCTACATACATAAACTAAGAATCTATGAAAGTTTTTTCCATATGCAGTTTTTTTGGGGGGATAGTAAAACTTTTTTGTATTTTTCTTTACTTTGTATTTTTCTTGAATTTTCTTTTTTAAATTTTATTAATTGACAAAATAATAATTGTACATATTCATGGGGTATATGGTAATTTTTTGATACATATAATATGTAGTGATCAGATGACAGTAATTAGTATATTCATCATCTCAAATATTTATCATTTGTTTGTGTTGGGAACATTCAACATCCTCCTAGCTACGTGAAACTATATAATATATTATTATTATCTATAGTGATACTACAGTGGTATAGAACACTACAACTTATTTTGCTTCTCATAATTATGACTTTATTCTTCTATCCCTTTTTTCTCATGATTATCAAAAATCTTGACTTTTCTAATTTCATGTGTTGATTTATATTATGTGCTTACTCAGAATAGTGTAATGCTTTAGGAAAGATCAAGGTTGTCAAACAAAATTGAAGGTGGACTGGAGTGATGAACCGAAATTCAATACATTAAGTATTAAAAACTTACAAATAACAGAATCAGGAATTTTGGTTCTGGCAGTTTCAAGAAAAATTTTCTAGTTCCACTGTGCTATAATACCGAATTTTAAAAGCAGATATGAAGATGTGACACTAAAATAGTATCCAACAAAAATGTATAGGAAGTAACAATCAGCTTCAAACTATCTAATGACATAGAATTGACATACAGTTTCTAGTATGTTAATAGATTTAAAACAGGAATCAATAATGTATCACTAATTTAATTAGGGTGAAAGTTGACTTCACTTCTGCCAGAAAGACAATGAGATATTTGATGTTGTAATAGTCCAAATAGGTGAAAGTCAAGAAGTAAAGTTGTAAACAAAAAAAAAAAAAGAAAAGAAAGAAAGAAAAAGAAACTTAAACTGAGTTAATGAGTTAAATTGCCTCTAGCAAGGACACAAACAAATGGAAAAAAATTCCATGCTCATGGATAGGAAGAATCAATATCGTGAAAATGGCCATACTGCTATTCCCATCAAGCTACCATTGACTTTCTTCACAGAACTAGAAAAAACTACTTTAAATTTCATAGGGAATCAAAAAAGAGCCCATATAGCCAAGACAGTCCTAAGCAAAAAGAACAAAGCTGGAGGCATCATGCTACCTGACTTCAAACTATACTACAAGGCTACAGTAACCAAACAGCATGCTACTGGTACCAAAACAGATATATAGATCAATGGAACAGAACAGAGGCCTCAGATATAACATCACACATCTACAACCATTTGATCTCCGAGGAACCTGACCAAAAAAAAAAAAAAAAAAAAAAAAAAAACAATGGGGAAAGGATTCCCTATTTAATAAATGGTACTGGGAAAACTGGCTAGCCACATGCAGAAAACTGAAACTGGACCCCTTACTTACACCTTACACAAAAATTAACTCAAGATGGATTAAAGACTTAAATGCAAAAACCTAAAACCATAAAAACCCTAGAGAAAACCTAGGCAATACCATTCAGGACATAGGTATGGGCAAAGACTTCATTACTAAAACACCAAAAACAATGGGAACAAAAGCCAAAATTGACAAACGGGATGTAATTAAACTGAAGAGCTTCTGCACAGCAAAAGAAACTATCATCAGAGTGAACAGGCAGCCTACAGAATGGGAGAAAATTTTTGCAATCTATCCATCTGACAAACGGCTAATATCCAAAATCTACAAGGAATTTAATCAAATTTACAAGAAAAAAACAACCCCATCAAAAAGTGGGCAAAGGATATGAACAGTCACTTCTCAAAAGAAGACATTTATGTGGCCAACAAACATATGAAAAAAAGCTCATCATCACTGGTCATTAGCTGTCTCTTATACACATCTAGATGTGTATAAGAGACAGCATATACACCATGGAATACTATGCAGCCATAAAAAAGGATGAGTTCATGTCCTTTGCAGGGACATGGATGAAGCTGGAAACCATCATCCTCAACAAACTAACACAGGAACAGAAAACCAAACACCACATATTCTCACTCATAAGTAGGAGCTGACCAGTGAGAACACATGGACACAGGGAGGGGAACCTCACACAGTGGGACCTGTCAGGGCGTTCCGGGCAAGGGGAGGGAGAGCATTAGGATAAATACCTAATGCATGTGGGGCTTAAAAGCTAGATGATGGGGTTGATAGGTACAGCAAACCACCATTTCACATGTATACCTAAGTAACAAACATGCAAGTTCAGCATATGTCTGCTAGAACTTGAAGTAAAATTTAAAAAAAAATAAATTGCCTCTAGCAATCAACTTTAACAAACAAAGGGAATAAGTATATTAAGGCATTTCTGCTTGCAACATCTCACAATTTGTTGGCATTGAGCTATAAGTATTCCATATAGAAAATGCAGTATGAAAAATTGGAACTTAGAAAAGCAACAAATAGTATTGAATGTTTACTACATTTTTCAAGGACCTGAAAAAGATAGTATCTATGATGTTTTGTGATAAGGGATTTTTTAAAAAATGACATGGATTGACACTAAGTTGTATTGTTGAGTTAGGCTTTTTCTTAAAGTCAGGGACCCTGAGTTCCGAGCTCCATCAATGTTTCTTGTAGCATCGTGGGCACAGGAAATTAGGCAATTTGTATTTAGAAAGATTTGTTGTGATTGGAAATAACTTCTATCTTGAATGATCACTACTTCTTAAGTAATATTTTTGACGGTAAATGAAGTTGAAATGTACATTTTTAAGATACGAGAAGTTCTACATGCATAATTAAATGATAATTCTGTTTTGCCTCAAATTATCTGAATACTTTCCTAAATTTTCAATTCTGTTCCCCCATATGTGGGTCTCTTTATGGGAAGTCATTATGTAAATTACAGATTTCTCTCTCACCTTTACTTAACATGGGAATTGAATGGTCACATTATATAAATTAGCTATTTCAATACAATACCTTTATTTTTATCAAAATACAATATGAAATTCTGCCCTGTCAGAATTTTATACATGAAATCTAAGCCATTTAAAAGGCAGGTGTTGTAAAGCACCTATATTGTAATTAATGGAAGATTATAAACTATGAATTAGTAACAGGCTGTAAGAAAAATTTACTAAATTTTTAAATACTCATATATTCTTAAATAAATCCTATTTACACATTATGTGGTATATAATAGCTAAGTAAGCTGCCCTGGAGCTATCAAGAGACTAATATGAACTACAAAAAAAAATAAGGTCAGTATAACTTTTGCTTTTAGTGAGAAAAAGCAAAATTTAGAGAGGTTTGGAAGTCTAGCTCATGGTCTTGATTTCGCCCCTTTACTACAGATCCGGTGCTATACAATCTATAGAAACCCAAAGAATAATGTAACAATGACTATGCCACAATATACAAAATACAGTGGTAAGAGGAGTGTTTAAATGGAATATTATAATGGTACAGAACTGCAATATTTAAGTGGGTTAGATCTTAAAAATCACGTGGACCAACTGCATCATCCATCATTACTCTTTCCACCTTTCTTCCCATTCTTTTTCTATTCTATCTTACCCATTTATCTCTACTTACTCAATCTTACCTCTCCCCTTCCTTTTCTTTCCTCACCTTTTCTTCTCCCTTCTTCCTTCCTTCCTTTCCATACTCTTCCCTACTGAATGCCCATTCTTTACCAGACATTATGCTAGGCATCAGGGGAAGATAATTAGGATGAGTTATCTGTCTTCGAAGAGCATATTACTATCTTTATAGGAGGAACACCACCTAAACAGATACTTTTCGATGATTATAATAGAAGCAACAGGAAGCCTAGGCCTAAGGAGAAGCACCTAATATGATAGTTCCCTGGATGAAGTCACTCCTGAGATGTATCTTAGAGTAGGAGTAGGACTAACTAGGAATAAAAGAATGAAAAAAGATGTTTCAGGCAGAAAGGACAGCATGAACGAAGACCCAAGGGATAAAAAGCATCAAACAATATCTTTACAAGAAACTCAGTCGGCACAGCCACACTCAGTGGCCTGGGGAGTGACAGGATTAGTTTTATATTTTAGAAGGTTCATGCTGGCAGCAGAGTGGAAGGTGGATTTAAGAAGAATAAAACTGGAGTTCGGAAGGCTAGTTGGGGGCATTTTTCTACTGAATTCCAGGTGAGGGATGATTAGTTCCTGGTGATCATAAAATAGAGAACATTAAACAACATGCCTGGCAGATCCAGAATCAAACCCCAGGTTTCTTCACTCCCAGTCCAGAACTCTCTGTACTATGCCAGAAATACAGTTTTTTATCTCATGGTAAAACTGAAACATTTTTGTTTTGGGTTCAGTTAGCCATGAGGGATCCAGATTATCTGGGAGCTCAGCTCTAATTTTTTACATGGATCAATTCAATATTCATTTATCATGAGTACTTGGCATGACACACTCATCTTTTGCATAAAGAGATTTGCCATTTTAGCGGGGGGAAACCAACCAGAACCATTGATGTTATATTCATTGTTACAGCGTATTTGCAAACCATGTGAATATAAACCTCCTGTTTCTACAGTAAAGGGTACAGACCCTCTCCTGGTATAATCTCCTTATGCGTAACCTATCAGTGCTACTACATCTGATGCTCAAATAGCTGCTGCACCACACACCCTCACTGCTAGTGCCACTGTAATATTTCAGGTAATGAGGTAAGGGGCACACTTGGGTTCTTTATGTGCCAAAACGAGAAAAATTAATTTTAAATGCTAAAAAGATGAGACTGCTGGTGCAGACAGTTACTAAACACCACCAGCTGCTCCACAGGTTTGGAGTTTGGAAAAAGAAGCCCATTTCAAAATCAACAACGTAACTCCAGTACATGAGAAACCAAACTGTCTCAGTGTTTTGAGCAAGAAGTATAATTTGGAAATCATACTAAATACCTGGATAATTTGACAAAAGTACTGACAATTCAGTTTGTGCCCATACTCTACTTCTAAATATCTTAATATAGAGTGAAGCCAATCATAAATGGTAAGAATATTTTGTTTGCTTTAGTAGATTTGTAAATTGACTTAAAAAACACATTTATAGTATGTAATTATTTGTAAAATGGCAGTTTTAGCAGAGCATAGGCTCCTTTTGGTGGAGACAGGGGAGAATGTGATGCTTTTATATATGAATTAAAATATAAGTGATTTCAGACACGCACATGCACATACACATACACACACACACACTTGCCATACCCAAAAGCATTTTCTTGCGTATTGTCATTTAAAGTATAGACATAAATAAGAAAGTGGCATGAATGAAAAGTACAAAAAAATTTCCTCAAATCTAATTGTCTCCCCCTTTCAACTACAAGAATTCACAGCAGGGTTTTCCAAGTTGGCTGCACGTTAAAATCACCTGGGAAGATTTTAAAATAACTGATGGCCCAGGCCCTGCACCAATGCAGTCAGAATCTCTGTGGGTGAGGCCTAGGTGTTGGTTGTGTTTCAGTTTTCCCAGGTGATTGTGCTGTGCAGCTAGGATTGAGAGTTAGCTTTAGGGCAGGGTTTATCAACCTCAGCACTATTGAGAGTGGAGGCTGGATAATTGTTAGGGCTGCCCTGTGCATTGTAGGATATCTGGCAGCTTTCCTGGCCTTACCCACCACATGCCAGTAGCAACCCCTCCTCTTCCAGTTGCCACAACGAAAACATCTCCAAACATTGACAAGTGTCCCTTGTGAGTGCAAAATAGGCCCCGATTGAGAGCCACTGTTGTAGAGAAATAAATTCCCCTTTCCCCCTTCCCTACTGAGTCTCAGCAGCAGCTGCTATATGGAGGTCTATCTGTGGTCTCCATGTTTTGCTACTTTTCTCTCTTCAAAACTGCCCACCTCTTATCTTGTTCCATGTTCTTCCCACCTTCCAAATCTGACTTAATCAAGTATTCCGCCAAGAAGTCTTCCCGGATGATCCCATCCCATACCATCTGACTTCCTCTTCCTTCTGTCATCTCAGCATGCCTGCCACCAAAATGTTAGCAAGTTGCTTCGTAAATATTCTTGTCTTTTGGAAGATGTTCTCAATTAGACTATAAACCCATTGACAGAATGAAGGAACTATGTCTTTTGCTTATTTTAGAATCAGAGTTTTTTTTAATGGAAGGTTCTATTGCCACTTAAAATGATTTAAAATATCATCTTATTGAACTAGTTCACTTCAACAGGCAATGCATAAGACAGTTTCAGATACAACTTAATACCACATCGATTCTCCCAACCAAAATTCCAGGTGGATTATTTTTTAAGGAATTCAAATTTATTTTAAAATTTATATGATTATAACTATATACAGCATTTAAATATACCTTTAAAAAGAAAGAACTGTCCTGCTAGATATTAAGACATATCATAAAGCCATAATATTAAAACTCACATTGGATTGGCACAAAAACAGACAAACTGATTAATGGAACAGAATAGAGAACTCAGATAAACCTATGAATACATGTGAATTTAATAAATGAGTAAGGTATCACCACAAATAAATTCTGGCAGAAGAAAAAGAATGATCAACTAGAAAATCTTATACAGCTAATCTTCTTGATATGAAATATTGAAATTCATAATTACTATTTGACTATTTCAAATAATGTCAGCTCTTAGTTTTGTGTTCCCAGTTTCATCCTCAAGACCAAGTTGCTTTTCTACTGGTTACTTAACAAAATACAACCTGCCTCTGTAATGTAAGAAACATTTGTAGGAATGATCAAGAACAGGCAAATAACTTTGACTTTAATTTTCAAATATACAGAAAGCCAATTTCAGGGTATACAATAGTCTCTTTAAAGGGAAAAAATCATAAGAAATATTTTCAAATAAAAATATGAAAAGTACAAAGTAAAAAAGAGACATAAGGTGTAAAAAATTCTGAGGGTGGAGAGAGGGCGTGCAAAATGAAGAAGTTAGCACCTAAAATAGAAGATAGGGAAGCCATAATATAAAATGATTCTCAGCAAAGCAGAAGAATGCAGTAATTACCTTCAGAGGACTGAAGCTTGAAGAAATGAATGTAAACATTCAAGACTAAAAGGCAAGAGTAGGAATGAATTCTAAATTCAGAGACTTTATCTTTAAATCTGAGCTGAATGGTTACTATTAAAAAATCTTTATTACATTTTGGATGAGTAATAATAATACTATTCTTGATTTATTGAACTTCTTTGTGCCAGTGATTCCAAAGAGCTCTGAAAATGTCTTGTGACAGATATTATTTCCTTTTAACAGACGAAGAAATTGAGGTATGTAGAGCTTAAGTGACTTGTTCATTGTCACAATTAATCAGTGGTAATGCTGGAAATAAAATTTAAAGTTCTCTGCTATCCAGCGTAGGGGCTGTTTTCTGTCTCATGTTAAATGATCCATAATTAACTTACCACAGGAATAAAGTAGATTCTTAAGGAATAATTACAGAAATCATGCCTTCGTTAAGATTCATGTTCATGTTAAATCACTAATAAAGTCACTAAAAATACCAAAATCCTTAAATACTTAAAAAAAACCCCTCAACTTGTTATTCAAATAAGACCAATGTAGATATAGCAAAATTTCAGCAGCAATCAACTGAATTTAAGAGATAAATTTTAGCTTAAAAATTTAAAATTTTATTTGATATTCCCTAATAATATATTTAACTGTCTTCTTAATGAGTTCTTAGTGACTCCAATTAGTATTTTAAAAACAATTACTTCCAAACTAAAAAATAACTTCATGTATAGCTTATGACTTTGCAAGCTCAACACATCTTTTTGATGTCTAAGCACTTGGAGGAGAATGCTTACCAATTAAACACAAACACGATTACTGAACGCCTAAATTGGCACCACAGCAATAATCTACTGATTTTCTAAGGGTTGATGGAATCGAATGTCGATATATTTTAAAGTGAGGAATCCAACCAGTTGTTCAGTTACACACTGAATGCAAAGAAATGATCATTTATCAAATGCAAAGTTTGCTGATGCATAGTCACTCATCTGGATCTGACATAAACAAAATGGTGACATTTAAAACTATCCTCTCAAATAAACTTGTATTGTAAAAAAATGTATATAAAAATTATTTACTTGGGCAGAATTGCCTAACTAATGATGAATTACTGCGGCATGAATCACCAGTCACTTTCCCATTTGATATTTTTCTCTTCTTGGACCTTTCATGGTCTCAAATTTGCTGTAGTTTCCCAATATCTAATAATAACTGTTTTTTCTTTATTAAAGGTGTCCCTTTGACAGGATTATGTTATGAATGTATAGGAAGTAGGCAGTATTCTTGAGGAAGTCCACAGATATCCTTGCCTATATCACCCCATTGTGAATTGGTCCAGATAATACTTAATTATACCTTAAGACACTGTGCACGGAAACTGCCACCAAACAGCAGCCCTTCCATTCTAACTACCACAGCACGCTGACTCAGCCTGCACTAATCACCCTGCAGACAAGTTACAAGTTTACTCATTTAGACATGATATATTTAGGACATTTCTATAGGAAGAATTTATCAGTGCCTTCCCTCCCCTCATTTCTACTAGTAGAAACTTGGAGCTTGTCATTCAATTCTCTTCACAGTCTGGATTTGATACAAGTTTCAAGTACTACTGTGCACTAGGCAAGTTGTGCTATTTTGCTATTCCTAAAATACATCTTTCCCTTTTTTTCCTTTATCCTCTGTTTGCAACGCAGTCTGCCAGTAATGGCTCCCAATCTGAAGTGGTCCCTTAAATGTTACCCTCTGTGCAGCATCCCTTGATCACCCATTCATCTTTCCACCTGTGCCATATCCTCTGCCACAGATCTCACTTAGCTATGTAGAAACATTGTGTCACTTTACTACATATATCATGTACTAATTTCTATATGGTGATTTGTGTGTGTGTGTCTCAATTACTGATACAGAACTGAATTTCCTGAGGGCAGACTCTATTTTGTACATATGCTTGGTGTTTCATATTCAGTGGCTGCTGGGCACATATTTGTTAAATGCATGAATAACACAGAACAAGTAAAACAATTATAGACATTATATAAGATTATCAATTGGTTAAATAAATAAAATCCAAAGCTGTATGTGTAATTTACATGACTTTATAGGTCAGCTTGGGTACTGAATTAGCTATTGACTTCTCCAAAGAAAAGAAAATAATTCTAGAATGTAAATGTATTAAAAGCAAGTAAGTTTATCTATTTTGTTCACTGATGTATTCCAAGTGCCTAAAACAATGTAAGGCATGTAATGGGCATTTAATAAGTATTTGTTGAATGAACAAATAATTATTTTTTTAAAAAACAGCTATTTTAAAGCATACTCTGGATTTTTATATGTTCTTTGGATTTTTATCTGACCCTCAATTTCCTAGCATTTTAGTTGAGGAAATCTAGTCCAATCTCATTTTATTTGATATACATGATGCTGTCTCTACACAGGTATTAATAATACCTGTATATTAAGAAAGATACAAAACTGCCCATATTGAATATGAGTTTTGCGTACCAAAATCCCTTATTCAAGAGACAAGCAATTGGACTTTCTTGCAAAGATAATATGGTTTTAGGTTGTCAATGATGCAGGGAGCTACTGTCTGTATGTTGGCCTTGTGAAATAATTTATAGTTTGTCAGCAGGTTTAGACTTCCTTGGCTATTGCCTAGGTTTAACTGGGCTGAGAAAGTTATGAAGACTAGTAATTATTAGGTAATGACTAGTAATACCAAAGCTGAGGTATCGCTTTTGATCCTCTCCTCACAGCTCTTAGACAAAACAGCCCTGTAATCATAGGCTTAAGCTTCTTAAACATAGCACATACAGCCACGGTCAGGAAAAATAAAACCAGAAGCTGGAACCAAGGTGGAGGTTAGTCCATCCTGCTAGTCCTCAAAGAAACTTTTCCAAATCAAAAACTGCAAAAGTCACATATCAGCCAACACCAGAGAAAATCCACAGCAATTCAGAAAGTAACGATGAAAACTATAATCAAATTCTGCTACCTGAGTGGCACATTGCCTAATGTACTGATAACAAAACAGAAACCCCTAATCAAGAAGTCAGCATGTTGTTTAGGACAAGGGTAGATCAAGTGTAATGTCAACATGGCCACAAAGTCAAACCAAGCAAAAATACTGAGTGCTGACAACATTCATTTGTTTCTTATCTTTCTTTCTGATTAGCAGAGTTGGACAAGGTGGCATATCAAGGTTCATGAACAGTATGTGTGTGTTTAACTACTTGTCATTTAAAATTTAGCTTAGATAAGACCTCCAATAAGCCTTCACTGATTGCCACTCCCACCTCCTATTCATCTTTGCTCCTTGGCAATCCCATACATGCTTATAATGAGCCATACATGCTTATAATGACCAAATACCCTGACTGATTAAGATCTGTTTCTGTTGTCAGTTTCCTCCCCTAGACTGTAGGTTCTCTGACAACACGGGCCTGTCCTACTTATCTCTATCTCCCTTAGTACCAGCCACCTAGTGGATGCTTTACAAATCATAGAGGGAATAACAGAAGGTTTCTTTCTTTTTTTTTTTTAGAGACTGGCTCTTGCTCTGTCACTCAGGTTGGAGTGCAGTAGTATAATCATAGCTCACTGCAGCCTCAAATTCTTGGGCTCAAGGGAGCCTCCCATCTCAGCCTCCAAGTAGCTGGACTATAGGCGCACCCAGCCATGCCCAGAAAATTTTTAAACAGTTTTAAAGGAAGGGTCTTACTTCGTCACCCAGGCTGGTAACAGAAGCATTTGTGCCACATGGAGCTGTCTTGAAACGCTGGCTCCACCTATGGGGGACTGTGCCCTGGTGCTGTGGCTGGTACTCAGGGAATTTGCACCCCCAACCCTGCTTCTCCACTGCGATTATCCTGGGCTCTGACTCCTATTGCCCATAGGCTAGTTCCACATCTCCCTGGGCTCGTCTTATATCCAGAGTTCAGGCGTTCATTTGTCCAGGACGGGAGTTGGTACAGGCTCCATTTTTACTAGATGTGTATGTGTTTTTTCAAGTCAGGACTTTCAAAAACATTATTGTATATTTATACAAGAGTCTTGTATATTGCTTGTGTTAAAATTTCAAGAGCCTAAGAAATGATAAACTAATATAGGCTGTTTCCTCTGAAGATGTATTCAGAAGCTGAAGAAAATTATCACATGAAGGACAACCTGCCTTTAAACATCTTAATAAATGAACTTGTGAAATGTCAGTCTCCCATTCATAGAATTTCTAGAAATATGTGTTAAATTTAAATATTTAGTAATCATCACGAAATGATGAATTTTTAAGTGATCTTACTGGTGGTGCCAGGCTGTGTCACGAGGCTGGCTGGTAACTCAGCCTGTCATGTGGTGCTCCCGGGGCTACTGCCTGGGAATCCATCGGACATCCTTGAGGTGTTCTTGCTCTTGGGGCACTAGAACAGCACTGGGCCTCCTGAGGAGGTCCTAGAGGCTCAAAAATTCAATCTCATCAACTTTAACCAAAATTCCAAGGAAGAAAGTTTAAAGGACATGAACCACATCTATTGCTTCTGCTCCTTTATAAAAGACATCCTCTGGAAAAAATGGCTAAAGGCCCTAAGGTCAATCCAATTCTGCTTTCACCCAAAGTTTTTGAGGGGAGGTGACTAAAACGATAGAAATGGAGGGACCTGTAGCTGGAAGCAGGAAAGGAAGCAATCAGTCTGTAGGTGAATGGCTTTATTTTCCAGTAATCTATAGCATTCCACTAAGCCCTTAAGTGTTCACTATCTCAGGGATATAAAACATGGGCCCAGATTTTTCCCCCCATCTCTGATTTCCTAATTAAAGTTAAAAGTGTTTAAAAATAGTATTGGGGCCATTTTTAAGGAAAAAAAATTATAAAAATAACTATCTGATCAAGTTCAATTTCAAATAGAGACAGTTTCATTTATAAGATGGCTGCAATGAAGGGAACAGCCTGAACAACAGACACTGGAAGAAAACTTTGAGTTAGAGAAATAGGAGGTTGATTTAGCTAATTAGAATAGGGATATTCATCTACAGCCCTAGTTGCAAGTCTTTTTAATATACACCTATTTGGGTAGAAATTTAGCACCAAACCTGGGATGCTTTCTTATTTTTCCTTTGGTTTTATCTGTCCATAAACAAACATACATACGTTTGAAATGTGAGAAAAAACTTAAATTCTGTAGCAGCTTTTGTAAAAATAATGGAAACTTTTGTAAAAACAGCTTTAAACACCCTGTTTGCCAAGTTAAACAACGTGCCAATTCTGTGAAAGCTGCTACAGGTTTTGTGCTTGTCAAGAGTTGTGGAACCTGGAGTGTTCTGACAGCCACCAGAGATTATTTAAATATAAGAATAATTACAATTCTATCAGCCACTTAAAATCGTATTAAAAGACCTACCTCAAACGTGAGCTGCATTTGGCAACAAAATCACTGTTATTGTGACGGCCCCCAATGTATGGATGTTATGCTGATCTACCCCCCTTTCTTGACAAACTGATACTTGGAAACTTCTGTTGTTGCGGATGGAATTTAAGTCCCAAGCACTTTTCCCTCTGTCTTTTGCAGTACCCTTTTGTATAACAGCATATTGGAAAAGGTCGTTCATTGGCTGAGAATAGGATTACTCACAGCAGAGTTATTTCTATAACTATCATTTCACATGCTTTCAGTTGTTTGCTAAAAATAATACTACAGAAGACAGAAGAGTTTTCATTATTTCTTAGACAACTGTAATAATGTAAACCAGCTGGACTGGTGGCTCCTACCTCTAATCCCAACACTTTGGGAGGCAGAGGTGGGTGGATCACCTGAGGTCAGGAGTTTGAGACCACCCTGGCCAACATGGCAAAACCCTCTCTCTACTAAAAATACAATAATTAGCCCGGAATGGTGGTGGGCGCCTGTAATCCCAGCTACTCGGGAGGCTGAGACAGGAGAATCACTTGAACCCAGGGGACAGAGGTTGCAGTGAGCCGAGATGGCACCACTGCATTTCAGCCTGGGAAACAGAGCAATACTGAAAAAAAGAAAAAAAAAAAGTAAACCTATTCTAAACCTACATTTAGGAAAAAGTAACAAGAACAACTGTTGTTCCAAAGAAAGGAAGAATGGCTGTTTTTTGAAATTTGGTTGAGGTCTTAACATACATGAATGAATAAATGAATGAGTGTATAAATGAATGAACAAACAAGTAAAATAACAACCAAAGCAATATAAAGGAATTTTGTTGAAAAATATTCAGGCGAGGTGCAGTGATTCATGCCTGCAATCCCAGTACTATGGGAGGCTGAGGCAGGAAGATCACTTGAGCCCAGGAGTTTGAGATCAGCCAGGGCAATATGGCAAGATGTCATCTCTACTAAAAATAAATATTTAAAAAAATAGCCAAGTGTAGTGGTGTGTGCTGTAAAAAAAAAAAAAAAAAAAAATCAAAAGGACAATCATTTGGTATTTATTAGTTCACAGAGTCTTGGAACTTAAACATTGTACAGTGAGACAAAAGCCCTCTGTCCTACTGACTTTGCCATTTACTGACCGAAAAAAAAAAAAAAAAGAACAAACTTAATTCAATAGTACATCACAGATAGGGAGATAGGATCAGGCAATAAGAGAGTAGGTACATTCTTGGTAGAAAAAAAAAAAATTTTATTATACTTTAAGTTCTAGGATACCTGTGCAGAATGTGCAGGTTTGTTACATAGGTATACATATGCCATGGTGGTTTGCTGCACCCATCAACCCGTCATCTACATTAGGTATTTCTCCTAATGCTATCCCTCCCCTAGCCCCCACCCCCTGAAAGACCCTGGTATGTGATGTCCCCCTCTTTGTGTCCGTGTGTTCTCATTGTTCAACTCCCACTTATGAGTGGGAACATGCAAGTGTTTGGTTTTCTGTTCCTGTGTTAGTTTGCTGACAATGATGGTTTCCAGCTTCATCCATGTCCCTGCAAAGGACATGAACTCATCCACATGAACCCATGGTGTATATGTGCCATATTTTCTTTATCCAGTCTATCATTGACAGGCATTTGGGTTGGTTCCAAGTCTTTACTATTGTGAATAGTGCTGCAGTAAACATCCATGTGCAAGTGTCTTTATAGGAGAATGATTTATAATCCTTTGGGTATATACCCAGTAATGGGATTGCTGGGTCAAATGGAATTTCTGGTTTTAGATCCTTGAGGAATCACCACACTGTCTTCCACAATGGTTGAACTAATTTACACTCCCACCAACAGTGTTAAAGCGTTCCTATTTCTCCACATCCTTGCCAGCATCTGTTGTTTCCTGACTTTTTA
>NW_012103732.1:3019937-3020259 GCF_000951045.1 Mandrillus leucophaeus | reverse complement strand
TTTATTAGTTCACAGAGTCTTGGAACTTAAACATTGTACAGTGAGACAAAAGCCCTCTGTCCTACTGACTTTGCCATTTACTGACCGAAAAAAAAAAAAAAAAGAACAAACTTAATTCAATAGTACATCACAGATAGGGAGATAGGATCAGGCAATAAGAGAGTAGGTACATTCTTGGTAGAAAAAAAAAAAATTTTATTATACTTTAAGTTCTAGGATACCTGTGCAGAATGTGCAGGTTTGTTACATAGGTATACATATGCCATGGTGGTTTGCTGCACCCATCAACCCGTCATCTACATTAGGTATTTCTCCTAATGCT
>NW_012103732.1:3013700-3015872 GCF_000951045.1 Mandrillus leucophaeus | reverse complement strand
TGATGGAGGTAGCATTGAATCTATAAATTACTTTGGGCAGTATGGCCATTTTCATGATATTGATTCTTCCTATCCATGAGCATGGAATGTTTTTCCATTTGTTTGTGTTTTCTCTTATTTCCTTGAGCAGTGGTTTGTAGTTCTCCTTGAAGAGGTCCTTCACATCCCTTGAAGTTGTTTTCCTAGGTATTTTATTCTTTTTGTAGCAATTGTGAATGGAAATTCACTCATGATTTGGCTCTCTGTTTGTCTGTTATTGGTGTATAAGAATGCTTGTGATTTTTGCACATTGATTTTGTATCCTGAAACTTTGCTGTAGTTGCTTATCAGCTTAAGGAGATTTTGGGCTGAGACAATGAGGTGTTCTAAACAGACAATCATGTCATCCATCTGCAAACAGAGACAATTTGACTTTCTCTCTTCCTATCTGAATTCCCTTTATTTCTTTCTATTGCCTGATTGCCTGATCAGAACTTCCAATAATATGTTGAATAGGAGTGGTGAGCGAAGGCATCCTTGTCTTGTGGCGGTTTTCAAAGGGAATGCTTCCAGTTTTTGCCCATTCAGTATGATATTGGCTGTGGGTTTGTCATGAATAGCTCTAATTATTTTGAGATGTGTTCCATCAATACCTAGTTTATTGAGAGTTTTCAGCATGAAGGGCTGCTGAATTTTATCCGAGGCCTTTTCTGCATCATTGAGAGAATCATGCGGTTTTTGTCATTGGTTCTGTTTATGTGATGGATTACATTTATTGATTTGTCTATGTTGAACCAGTCTTGCATCCCAGGGATGAAAGCAACTTGATCATGGTGGATAAGCTTTTTGATGTGCTGCTGGATTCAGTTTGCCAGTATTTTACTAAGGATTTTTGCATCAATATTTATCACGGATATTGGCCTGAAATTTGCTTTTTTTGTTGTGTCTTTGACAGGTTTTGGTATGAGGATGATTCTGGTCTCATAAAATGAGTTAGGGAGGCATCCCTCTTTTTCTATATTTTGGAATAGTTTCAGAAGGAATGGTACCAGCTCCTCTTTGTACGTCTGGTAGAATTCAGCTGTGAATCTGTCTGATCCTGGGCATTTTTTGGTTGGTGGGCTATTAATTACTGCCTCAATTTCAGAACTTGTTATTGGTCTATTCAGGGATTCAACTTCTTCCTGGTTTAGTCTTGGGATGGTGTATGTGTCCAGGAATTTAACCATTTCCTCCAGATTTTCTAGTTTATTTGCATAGAAGCGTTTATGGTATTCTCTGATGGTAGTTTGTATTTCTGTGGGATCAGTAGTGATATTCCTTTTATCATTTTTTATTGTGTCCTTTTGATTCTTCTCTCTTTTCTTCTTCATTAGTCTGGCTAGCAGTCTATCTATTTTGTTAATCTTTGATTCATTGATTTTTGGAAGGGTTTTACCTGTCTCTATCTCCTTCAGTTCTGCTCTGATTTTAGTTATTTCTTGTCTTCTGCTAGATTTTGAATTTGTTTGCTCTTGCTTCTCTAGTTCTTTTAATTGTGATGCTGGGGTGTCGATTTTCGATCTTTTCCACTTTCTTCTCTGGGCATTTATCCAATTTGCCAATCTGTGTCTTCAAATTGGGACATTTAGCTCATTTACATTTAAGGTTAATATTGTTATGTGTGAATTTGATCCTGTGGTTATGATGCTAGCTGGTTATTTTGCCCATTAGTTGATGCAGTTTCTTCATAGTATCAATGGTCTTTACAATTTGGTATGTTTTTCCAGTAGTTGGTACTGGTTTTTCCTTTCCATATTTAGTGCTTCTTTCAGGAGCTCTTGTAAGGCAGGCCTGGTGGTGACAAAATCCCTCAGCATTTGCTTGTCTGTAAAGAATTTTATTTCTGCTTCACTTATGAAGCTTAGTTTAGCTGGATATGAAATTCTGGGTTGAAAATTCTTTTCTTTAAGAATATTGGGTCTACCTTGTTAGGAGGGAGAGGGACAGCTGGGCACGGTGGCTCACGCTTGTAATCCCAGCACTTTGGAAGGCTGAGGTGGGCGAATCACGAGGTCAGGAGATTGAGACCATCCTGGCTAAGGCAGTGAAACCCCATCTCTACTAAAAATATTTTGGCCGGGCACGGTGGCTCAAGCCTGTAATCCCAGCACTTTGGGAGGCCGAGACGGGTGGATCACGAGGTCAGGAGAT
>NW_012103732.1:2975677-3013390 GCF_000951045.1 Mandrillus leucophaeus | reverse complement strand
CCCATCTCTACTAAAAATACAAAAATTAGCTGGGTGTGGTGCTGCCCGCCTGTAATCCCAGCTACTCAGGAGGCTAAGGCAGGGGAATCATTTGAACTCTAGAGGTGGAGTTTGCAGTGAGCCGAGATCATGCCATTGCACTCCAGCCTCAGCAACAGAGCAAGACTACGTCTCAAAAAAAAAAAAGAATGTTGAATATTGGCCCCCACTCTCTTCTGGCTTGTAGGGTTTCTGCAGAGAGATTCGCTGTTAGTCTGATGGGCTTCCCTTTGTGGGTAACTCGACCTTCCTCTCTGACTGCCCTTAACATTTTTTCCTTCATTTCAACCTAGATGAATTTGACTATTATGTGTCTTGGGGTTGCTCTCCTCAAGGAGTATCTTTGTGGTGTTCTCTATATTTCCTTAATTTCAATGTTGCTAGGTTGGGGAAGTTCTCCTGGATAATATCCTGAAGAGTGTTTTCTAACTTGGTTCCATTCTCCCTATCACTTTCAGGTACACCAATCAATCATAGGTTTGACCTTTTCACATAGTCCCATATTTCTTGGAGGCTTTGTTTATTCCTTTTCATTCTTTTTTCTCTAATCTTGTCTTCATGCTCTATTTCATTAAGTTGATCCTCAATCTCTGCTATCCTTTCTTCTGCTTGATTGATTCAGCTATTGATACTTGTGTATGCTTCATGAAATTCTTGTGCTGTGTTTTTCAGCTCCATCAGGTCATTTTTGTTCTTCTCTAAACTTGTTATTCTAGTTAGCAATTCCTCTAACCTTTTTTCAAGGTCCTTAGCTTCCTTGCATTGGGTTAGAACATGCTCCTTTAGCTCGGAGGACTTTGTTATTACCCACCTTCTGAAGCCTTCTTCTGTCAATTCATCAAACTCATTCTCTGTCCAGTTTTGTTTCCTTGCTGGTGAGGAGTTGTGATCCTTTGAAGGAGAAGAGGCATTCTGGTTTTGGAATTTTCAGCCTTTTTGTGCTAGTTTTTCCTCATCTTCATGATTTATCTACCTTTCATCTTTGATGTTGGTGACCTTCAGATGAGGTTTCTGCGTAGACATCCTTTTTGCTGATGTTGATGCTATTCCTTTCTGTTTGTTAGTTTTCCTTCTAACAATCAGGCCCTTCTGCTGCCGGTCTGCTGGAGTTTGCTGGAGGTCCACTCCAGACCCTGTTTGACTAGGTATCACCAGAATAGGCTGCAGAACAGCAAAGATTGCTGCCTTTTCCTTCCTCTGGAAGCTTCGTCCCAGAGGGGCACCCACCAGATGCCAGCCAGAGCTCTCCTGTATGAGGGGTCTGTTTACCCCTGCTAGGAGATGTCTCCTAGTCAGGAGGCATGGGGGTCAGCGACCCACTTGAGGAGGCAGTCTGTTCCTTAGCAGAGCTCAAACCCTGTACTAGGAGATCCACTGCTGTCTTCAAGCTGGCAGGCAAGAACGTTTAAGTCTGCTGAAGCTGTGCCCACAGCCTCTGTCTCAGGGAGATGGGAGTTTTATCTATAAGCCACTGACTGGGGCTACTGCCTTTCTTTCAGAGATGCTGTGCTCAGAGAGGAGGAATCTAGAGAGGCAGTCTGGCTACAATGGCTTTGCTGAACTGTAGGGGCTCCACCCAGTTTGAACTTCCGGAGGCTTTGTTTACACTGTGCGGGGAAAACTGCCTACTCAAGCCTCAGTAATGGCTCACGCCCCTCCCACCACCAAACTCGAGCATCCCAGGTTGACTTCATACTGCTGTGCTGGCAGCAAGAATTTCAGGCTGGTGGAGTTTTAGCTTGTTGGGCTCACTAGGGGTGGGATCTGCTGAGCTAGACCACTTGGCTCCCTGGCTTCAGCCCCCTTTCCAGGGGAGTGAACCGTTTTGTCTCGCTGGTGTTCCAGGCGCCAGTGGGGTATGAAAAAAAAAACTCCTGCAGCTAGCTGCATGTCTACCCAAATGGCCACCCAGTTTTGTGCTTGAATCCCAGGGCCTTGGTGGTGTAGGCACCTGAGGGAATCTCCTGGTCTGCGGGTTGCAAAGATCATAGGAAAAGCATAGTATCTGGGCCAGAGTGCACCATTCCTCATGGCAAAGTCCCTCGTGGCTTCCCTTGGCTAGGGGAGGGAGTTCCCTGACCCTTTGCACTTCCCAGGTGAAGCGATGTGCCTCTGCACTTCTGCCTGCCCTCTGTGGGCTGTACCCACTGTCTAACCAGTCACAGTGAGATGAGCTGGGTTGGAAGTGCAGAAATCACCTGCCTTCTGCGTTGATCTAACTGGGAGCTGCAGACAAGAGCTGTTCCTATTCAGCCATCTTGTCAGCCACCAGAAAATTTTAATATATTGATAACACCCACAAAAACTTGGTCTGTATTTTACTATCACCATGCACTGGTAATACTAAATAATATCAATAATAAACTAATCCTCCTTAAAAATATTTTATTGGTCTAAATTCTAAACAACTGCTATTGTGGTTTTAGTTGAATTGTAATAATATATCTGCAAGCTTCAAATGAGCATATTTTTATTACTTATCCTTTAATAACATTTTATTCAACCTGGAAGTTAATTCAGAAAACTTAATGTTATTTCATCAGCCCAGGTGCATGGAAACTTGGCTGCGTGTGATCTGTCAAGACCAAGTTCCAGAGTAAATACATAACCACTCTAAATTGTTCTGGCTGGCTTCAAATGCAGTTACTGTCTCTAAACCCTGTACTATGACATATTCCTGAATCTAAATAGTAGATTCAAAATAACATATGATAGCACAGTGAGATGAAGAAGAAGAAACAGAACTTGAGCTACTTTAATGTCTTCCTCTATATGCCTACTTGGAGTTTTATTTGTGTTTAAAATTTTAAAATTTAAAGTGTTTTTCCTTTTCCAAAAAATACACCAATATAATTAAAAAGTATTAATTACCTTTTTTCCTTTTCCTATGCTGAGATATTTAATCATTTACTGTTTTTGTTGACATGATTATACACGCAAAGTTCAATAAAGAAAAATTTTCAGTATATATGTCCCCACAAGACATCACTATCACCATTATTGTTGTTGTTATTATTATTATTATTTTTGAGATGGAGTCTCACTCTGTCACCTGGGCTAGAATGCAGTGGTGCAATCTTGGCTCACTGCAACCTCTGACTCCTGGGCTCAAGCAATTCTCCTGCCTTAGCCTTGTGAGTAATTGGGATTACAGGCACCTGTCACCATGCCCAACTAATTTTTGTATTTTTAGTAGAGATGGGGTTTCACCATGTTGGCCAGGCTGGTCTCAACCTGCTGACCTCAAGTGATCTGCCCACCTCAGCCCCCGAAGTGCTGGGATTACAGGCGTGAGCCACCACACCCAGCCTCATCACTATTATTCTTTTCAGTTTATGACTGTTGCTGAAAATATTTTTGTTGTAGGGAGAATGGCTGGTGTGCTGGGTGTGGTGGCTCACACCTGTAATCCCAGCACTTTGGGAGGCTAAGGTGGGCAGATCATGAGGTCAGGAGTTTGAGACCAGCCTGGCCAACATAGTGAAAACCCATCTCTACTATAAATACAAAAAAGCCGGGTGTGGTGGTGGGTGCCTGTAATCCCAGCTACTTGGGAGGCTGAGGCAAGGAGAATCATTTGAACCTGGGAGACGGAGGTTGCAGTGAGCCGAGATTGCACCACTGCACTCCAGCCCGGGCGACAGTGCAAGACTCTGTCCTGAAAAAAAGTAAGAATGGTGGGTGTTAAAAGTGATCTGTGTCAGGCCTCTGAGCCCAAGCTAAGCCATCATATCCCCAGTGACCTGCACGTATACATCCAGATGACCTGAAGCAACTGAAGTTCCACAAAAGTGAAAATAGCCTTAACTAATGACATTCCACCACTGTGATTTATTTCTGCCCCAACCTAACTGACCAATGTACTTTGTAATCTCCCCCACCCTTGGGAAGGTTCTTTATAATCTCCCCCACCCTTAAGAAGGTTCTTTGTAATTTTCCCCACCCTTGAGAATGTACTTTGTGAGATCCACACCCTGCTCCCAAAACATTGCTCTTCACTCCACCGCCTATCCCAAAACCTGTAAGAACTAATGATAATCCCACCACCTTTTCCTGACTCTGCCCGCCTGCACCCAGGTGAAATAAACAGCCTTGTTGCTCACACAAAGCCTGTTTGGTGGTCTCTTCACACGGACACGCGTGAGACGATCTACTCCGGGTGTCAATTGTATTTAGCATACTGCTCACTTAAATAGGAGCCTTATACAATTTGCTAATGTCACTAGTTTCTTCTTTCTTCCATAGTTTAGCTATGATAAAAATGCATAACTAAGAAGACTCGTGGAAATACTGATCTCTTCAATTTGCCATCAGCTCAGAGAAAGCCAAAGTTAAAACTGTCCAGAAATTTGAAGGCAATGCTTATTTGTGTGGGACGTAAGCACTCTTCATTTTGGGATGGAAAAAAAATGAATTTGAACTGCCATAGAGAATGTTTACACCTTATTTTTGAGGTTCCAGTTCATCTGTTTGATTCGTTTTGTTACTGTTTTTTCTTTTTCCCCTCCTTTCTCACATCTCATTCATGTAGATTTCTGTCCTGGGCACATTAGAAGAACGTTAGGAGGGATCTGAATCTATAGAATTGCCAAAATCAGATTCCTTTGAGTATTTTAGTGTTGACATGATGATCTGCCTCCTTCCAAAAGCTAGCAGTAGTGGGATTCCTTTGAATATGTTCATCTTGTATTTGAGCAGCTGGAGAATCAGTTGGCAAGGTAGTTCGTCGTCAAGATGTAAAAATGTGTCACCACAGAGAAATATTTAGTCTGACCCAAGCTTTCCTTTTTTATCAGCTCTTAGGATAGGTAACAGGGTAAGGTAACCCTCAATTCACACTGTGTGGGTTAGTAATAAATAAGCAAGTAACTCAGTTGCAGGAACTCACAACTTTCTCTTCAGCATATCGCACATCACCAACAAAGCAAAAGACTTTATTTTTTTTTTGTTTCCATTCAGTTTTAAGTGCACTTCCATTTTTTTCCTTTTTAATAAAGTTGAATTCCATACAAGCTAAACTATGAAATTTCTTAAGGATTAGGGATTGGGCACTGATTGGATAACTATAGATTCAATCTTTATTTATTTACTTATTTATTTTTTCAGCGACAGAATCTTGCTCTGTCACCCAGGCTGGAGTTCAGTAGCATGATCAGGGCACACAGCTGCCTCAAATTCCTGGGCTCAAGCAATCCTTCCATCTCAGCCTCCTGAGTAGCTGGGAATACAGGTGAGCACCATCACGCTTGGGTAATTTACTTCTTATTTTTTGTAGAGGTGGGGTCTCACTGTGTTGTCCAGGCTTGAACTCCTGGGCTCAAGTGATCCTCCTGCCTCAGTCTCCCAAAGTGCTGAGATTACAGGCGTGAGCCACCATTTCTTGCCTGAATTCAATCTTACATTGTAACACACATGTAAATCCTTCTAGTTTCAGGTTAACATATAGCATTACTCAAATTCTTGACTATAATACTGTTAAGGTGAATTCTACTGTCCCTCATAATTTGAAATTCCTAATGTGAATTTTATTTTAACACCTAAAAGTTTAATACTGAAGCAGAGCTATGGTGCTAATAATAATTATAAAAGTTTAAATGGCTTTTGGGAGCTTAAGTAAAAAGAGAGAATTAATTTTTGAAATATATTAGAACAAGGAACAGGGTGTCAGCATTCATGAGTTCCCTAGCTAGAGCCAATAACTATTTCAGTTTGTCTTGGTAAACATTACTAAATATTTGTTTCTGTTCCTTCTCTGGAAAATGAGGGCAAATAAATAAAAACACCTTTCTTTGATTTTTTTAATGGACAATTGACTCATACAAAATTATTTGAAAACAGACAATTGTGGGCAAATTGTTATATTGTTATATATATATAATTCCCTCATGACTTCTTATAATATTTTACAAATGAATGACCATATTATTAAAAATTTAAATGACAAAATTGGTGTCATGATACAGTACACATAATATCTCACCTAATACAATATTGTATCCAGTTTATACATATTAGGAGATCATAAGAATACTTAACATAGATATTTAAAAATAATTAATTGTTAAGATAAAAGATGACATGCACTAAGGTTGTATAATCCCTGTCTTCCTCTGTAAAGGTGCATATACCTAACCTTAGTTTAAATTAGGCTAGAATGATAACAGATCTAGATATTCATTTTTATTTTACAAAGTATTTCCTAAAAAATGATAAATAGCTCCAAAAGCATATGCATTTTAAAATTGTAATTCAATCTTATTTAATTGTCCCATTACTGCTATATGTTAATTTATTTGAATTAAATTTACTTAATATCAAAATTTTAAGAAAATTTAAGAAATGATGAGTCTTTGCAAACTTGTAAAAATGAGATAGTAATTGATATATCTCAGTTATTTTTAAAGGTAATGAACAGAAACATATACTCTTGGTAGACATATAGGATTGTGTAACAGGAAACAGTAATAATGTATCAATCATATTAATGTTTATAAAAAAACTTCCAAAATCTGAAAAGAATAGCAAGGTCTGCTTATGTTTGCCAATATAAAGAATGAAGCTCAAAGGCTATGGCTAAACAAAATTATTACTATGTATTTCAAAAAAAAATTTGAATTTGCTAAATGTGCTTCCAATTATAGTCTTTAATTAGACTTTAGCTAAAGAGGCAACTTTTCTGTTATAGCTGCAAGTAAACAATTGACAGGTATCCCATTTTGGGGGGTTAGGGAGGAAAAGTGATGGCAGAGAAAATAAAAAGGGAGACATCAATGCTGTCTACTTTGACGAATTGAGTCAGTACAACTTGCTGCCATGGAGTGAGCTGAAGTTTTCTGGTCTTCTATATGGATAGGTTTTACTCGATACAGAGGATTCATAGGTGGATGATAGGAAATGCATAGGAAACATTGGCTGGCCCTAATACTGAATCACAGGGCTTCCTGACCATCTTTATCACTAACAATTCTGCACAGCCTCTTTCACTTTTAAATCGCTCTCTTAGAAATTTGAGATTGAGTTAATGCTACTTCCTACTGAATTTCCAGGAAGTTAGGAAGAGAATTTATGGGTAGAAAGAAAAAGTGTGTAAATTCTATGTGGACATAAGCGGTAACTGTTCATACTTAATTTTATCCCCATTACACCGCCCAACTTAGTGTCACACAGACATTTCATAATTTTTTCAAACCAAACAATGTTGACTGATTACTTGGAAAGTAATGAGTGTGAAAATTCTGAACACTTCTTAACCTAATAAATATTTTATATATATATTATATATAATATATAAAATATACATAAAATATATAATATATAAATATATATAATATAATATACATAATATATATATTATATATAACATATAATATATATAATATATAACAACAAACATTGCTGATTACCTGTTATACACGGTGGTGTTCCTGGCAGTGTGGTAGATATGCAATGAGAACTATGGCTTGTGCCCTTGAGGAGCTTTTAGCCTAGTTGAGGAGATAAACCCTGTATGTGAGTGCTTAAAACAGAAAACATTATGAAATATAGAGCACAGTTGTGAGACTAAGTACTTAAAGTATTCAGAGAAGTAAGTGATTTCTTCTGGCAGAAAATATCACCATAAATTTCAAGAAAGAAGAGGCATGTGAGTGGATGTTGAAGGACATTTAGCCTAATATATGCAAAAATGACAAGGATTTTCATGAAATAGCCAAATAAAATAAAACATAATGAAAACACATTATGACCAAGTTATGCTGATTACATCTAATAGGTTTTCACAAAGAAAGACTAACTAACATAAGACAGGTTTTGATTCTATCCCTCTAAAATGAGTGTTCAAATGAGCTGGTCTCCTTTTATATCTTAATTAACAGAATACTTCCCAAACTTTGCAATATCAATGACATTTGGAAGCCATAACTCTGAAAACTGCATTCACTGAGTGCATTTGTAACTGTAAGGCATAAAAGGTGATTGTTCATTTTATCTTATTAGAAGCTTCCCTGGCCTCCATAGCAGAGCTCATCTGGCCCCCACTTCATGCTTGAGTCATGCAGATTGGAGTTGACTCTCAATTATACCAAGTCTTTCTCCAAAGATGACAGTCCAAATACAGTAGAGATAAAATACATCAAGGTTTAAAATAGGCCCGTTCAGCCCCAGTGCCGCTTCATCATGAAATGATATAATTCACTGATGCCTCTGCCTAGCCTAACATATGTTCTATTCACAGCCCGCGTCACTCTTCATTTGTAATTATTTCCCTTTTTTTCTTACCCCATCTTGTAATACTTTGCTTGGTTGAAGACAAATACTGAGAGGCAAAGAGTATTATATATGATGACCTGTTCCAGGGTGTTAAACCCCTGTCAAGGTTTGATTTTAACACGGGGTATTGATGACAGTACATCAATTCAAGCATCATGTCCTGAATTAGACTATATTAATTATCACTTGAGTGCAATATGCATGAAAATGCTGTTTCATTGACTAAAAGGATCTGACTGAATAAAAATCCATTTCTCATCTGGTTGCTTATGGATAAAGACATTTTTTTCTCTTTGCCTTGGATTGTTCTTTATTAAATATGATTTTTATATGATTGTATGAATAAATTGTCTTACCCAACAACAGAACTAGATAGTTTTAAACAAAGAAAATGTAATGGATTGTCTCCTCTTGGCACATCTCTAAGAATGTATTTACAGTTAATAGTTTAGGCAGATTATTTATAACAATACTGCCAAAAAACAAAGTTCTTATTTTTAGCTTTCATGAGAAAAAGATATTTTCAACTTGTTGCCTTCTTCGTTTAAAGGAAATGAAAGTTGTAAGTTACAATTATTTTCAGATGATAGAACAGCAACAAGCTGTGTCAGGTAACACATACATTTAAAAGTAAAACTAATATTATTCTTACTTTTAAAAAGAAGATGTTCATATGAAGCCCTTCAACACTAGATACAAGTTTACATTACTCATAAGTCCAACCAACAACAATTGCATATACACGTATTTGCTATGGAGAAAACTAGATAACAAAAGAAGAAAAACAATTGAGGCCTAACTTTTTTACCACACACGATTTTTATAATGCTACCTAGTTTTAATAGAAATATAATTTTCAGCTTAACATGGAAATTTTCTAAATCTTCTCAAGTTATAATATGTCTTAAAACTTTTTCAAAAATGTTTCAAAACTAACATTCAATCCCAAATTTAAAATATAAAAGTAGGAATCCTGAAACCAAATTTTACTTAAAATTTTGAAAAAGTATTAAAACATATATTACCATATTCAGTAAAGACAATTGGTCCATATATTAGGAATAATTTCAATGGCAATGAAAAAGAAACAAACCACCACTCTCTTAAAAAATAAACAAATTGCTAGCTCTAATATCAGTGTTTATTAGTAAATATGATTCTGGAGTTTCCCGCAAAATGGACGTCTCAGTAAAAATTTCACAAAAGCTCTTTTAAATTGTGGGGTGGGAAATTTTAAAACTTAAAAATATGTATTTGTTTCTGTATGAAGAAGAGTTGGGGTCCTGTAAAGTAGAAGGTTCAAATTCAAGTTGGCAAGTTAAAGGAGTCATCACAACTAAAACAACTCATTCCCATAGTCCTTTCCACTAAATTTCACAATTCTAACATAATTAGTAAGTGCATTAAGTGGATCCTATGAGAACAAGGGAAAAACTGTGGCAATCTCTCCATGGTGAGGCTCCCCTGCACCACTATTCATCCTGTCCGTGATAAAATCGAACAGGAGTTCCCAAGGTGTGCCATACACTCAAGTCACCATGATGAGGTCTGGCCATGGAGAGATTCATTAAAAAGGTTGTAGCCTAATATTATCATGATTTTACAAAGCAATTGATTTCTCGCCTCATTTTTTGAACGATAATCATTAAATACTGCATTCAAGATTAGATCATGCCCGGAAGACAGGGCCCAGAAGATGCACATCTGTTCGGCCCAGAAAACTTCCAATAAACCCCACCTTTGCTTTAAGTTATGAATTATTAAGTTTGCATAAAAATCTCTAGCATGGGAAGAAACCTAAATATATTTATGGGGCAAATACTTGGTGCAGTGGAAGGAATACTGGGCTAGAAATGATAAAAGTCATGAGACATTGCTGGCTCTGCTTCTTACTAGTCATATGAAACCAAGACAAGTCGTTTCTCTGAAATAGAAAAAATAATGCCTGCCTCCCTGCGGCATAAGTGTGTGGCAGGGATTGTTGTAAGTGAAGGTGTCCTGACAATGATAAGACATTACATAATTGCAGGGCAGTGCTGCTCCTGCTTTTAGCCTGGCAAGAGAGGGAATAATATGGCAGGGGAGTGGGGGTGACCCATATCAACTAGAGAAGAGGTAACACTGGCAAGATGCCCATCTGGTTGACAAATGTTTCTAATAAAAATGTTCACAGATCAGAAGACTCGCTGAATCTCATTTAACTGTGTTGTTATTATTTCCCCTTTCACCACAGTTTCACAGCCTCAATCTTTTTTTTTTTTTTTTTTTTCATTTTTGTCCTCTCTTTGCCCTCTGGTTGGTCACAACAGAGGCCAAAGTGAGCCATTCAAGGACAGTTTTGACAACAGTAAACACAGACACATACAACTGGCCTCAGAGGAAATACATTTTTTATTTTAAAAAATAAGTATATTTGAATACTAAATTAAGCAGTTTACATATAAAAACATTTCAGAATTGAAAATATCCCAGCCATCATTTGCTGTGACATTCCAAGTTCATAATTCTAGTTACCACAAGACAAAGGATGGTTCATAAACTAGAAGCAATACAAATGAAACTACATCTGTTATTCCGCAATTGATAATGCAATTTCCTTTATTCAAAAAATCCAAACCCTCATGCACTAAGGAATAACTGACCAAATTACCTGTTAACACCTTTTACCACAAGCAAGTTTTTAAAACATACCTTTAAAAAAGGCTAAGTTTAAATAATATGCCCTGACTTTTTACTCCTCCAATACAAATTGCAATTTAGATTAATGGAAACAGAAAATACCTTAATTATCGTTGTTCTAAGATCAAAATATTCTTTGTGTTTAAGAACAGAAATGTGGAATTTAAGTTTTCATATCACATTTTGTACTTTGTCACCAAAATTTTGTCTCTACTAATTTATATTAATAAAATAATCACCAATCTTTCTTAATATACACAGGCCAAAGAGCTTAAAGTTTACTTGCAAACAGAAATCTCTTTCACACACATGCACACACACACACACACACCCTGTTCTTTAGTGCCTGCCAGTGAAAATGGTCTATCATATGACTATGATACCATCAGCACACAGTGTTTCCACAGCCATCACAATATAGGATTGACATATGACATTTATAAAATGTCAGAACCCCTCCCCCAATTTTTACAGCCTGTTCCCCAGTAGGGTTTCCCGATGTGAAATGAACTAAAGGCAACTGTGTGCTCATTAGCTGTGCCACTTCTGATACATTACGTCAATTGACAATGAAACACTGTGATATCAAAGTGCAGGTGTAAAAAATAATAAGGCGACTGCTTGTGTAACAAAATCTCACTAACTGAGAATATGTAATAAATATGCAAGGAGGCAGTTTTTACTCACTGAAAATGTGGCACGGTACATCAAACATAAAACCCAAGAAAGGGTTTTGACATGCCAAACTCAATTAAAATTTGTTTTCATGACTATCATCAGACTCAGTAACTTATTTGTGAATGTAAAAGGTGATTATGCAAGTTCCAAATAGAAGGATCTGAAGATATCAGGAGACTCAGATGGTGCCAGAAACAGAGCTAGCATCTAACTCTGCAATTACTTTTAATGTTAATAAGTGATAGCAAACTTGTCACAATGAAAATTATAGTACACTTAAAACCTGTTTAGCTACCTCCTACCTAGTGAAAGAATATGTACATTATTATCTCTCCATGAATCATCCCCCACCTCTCCAATAGCCCAAAATGTTAATGCTTAAAAAATTCCTAAAGTTTGGTGAAAACAAAATAATGAATAAAACAAAATAGTGATATATATATAATAACTATATATATAGTAGCTATGTGGCCACCTGATTGGTTTTTACATATGTTGACTCACATTTAGAGATAAAAAGGGGAAATGCAAAATCGAATTTCAGAGTTTATTTTCTAGAAAATTAATTATATCACTAACTCCCCAAATCAATAATATTTTGCATTATATTACTTTATAGAGCTGTCCAGACCGATAAGTACACCATTATAAGTATAAAATCCTAAACTTGATACACTGGAAGATGATAAATTGGAAAAGAGTTTTTTGATATGCTCTCATCATTTAAAAATTGACAAAATGATTTAGTGTAATGAACTCCCTGAGAAAAATCCAGCACCATATTAAAAAGTTATGTAAGTTCCCTTCATACTTTTTTCACATGGGAGAAATGTCACATTAGAACTTCTGATGAATATGAAATATTTTACTTTTATAGGATGCTAGGAATCCTGACCAGATAGGTAGGATGACAATTGAATTTTATCACTGTGACTAAGCCCTCAGTTAAACTTGGTAAAGTTATTTAGATAAACTATTTTCATCCCAATAATATTTAAGTGATTATTTTGAGAAAATACAGAGATATTAAAGGGAAATTATCAAAGATATCATTAACAATACTGATTGATAACAATACTGAGCAATACTGCTATCAATCCTCAAGTGTGGATGTTGTAGCCCTCATTTCTTTCTGTAATCGTCCATGTGATTAATTGCCTTAATAACAAGTGAAGAGAGAACAATAAAAAAGAACACATGATAGTCATTATTTTCAAATCCTTCAAATCATCTATAGAACTGATTACAAATAGAGATACTTGAACGTCACTCCCAGGCATTCTGGAATAGGTACATGATGGGTAGGGCTTAGGTTCATGTATCTATACCCACCTCTACAGGCAATTCTGACAAACACCAACACTTGCTACTCATTCCTCAAGATTCTGATAAATAATGTAATATGATATCTCGTTACCCATATCTTCTCAGGTGGATTTTTTTACAAACTTCTAGATGCTCTACTTCCCTTATTTACCACTGATAGTCTTTAGATCAACTCTTCCTTTTCCATAAAATAAAGGATAGGTGTGGGAGGTTGTGGATTTTGAAAGTAAAGAGAATTATAAAAAAAAAAAAAAAATACTTCATTTAAAGTACGATATTTTTCTAACTACATTGTTTTTTCCCTTGCGCCTGATAGGCTGCAACTATCTCCTTTTCCTCTCACTTTAGTTTTGTCTGCCTATAATAGTACCTATGCCCCTGTCACCCTCTGATATTTCTTCAATTGTTATGGTTTTCTAATTCAAATTTCAAAAAAGTTGTTCACCTGTCACTGTGTTCAAAGCCCAAGACATCAAGGGAATATGCCTTTCTGTAGAATATAAGGCCCACTGTGACCTGGTTCCAATCTATCTTTCTAGCCTTGATTTCTTCTATTTCAACCAAATGATTTGTTCATGTTCTCCAAAATGTGATATGGTTTCTTGCAGCTTTAGTTCTTTGCTCACATCATTTGCTCTACACTAACTACTGTCCCTGTAAATCTTCACCCATCTAGATGAAGTTTCTTCCTTCAAATTGCAGGTCAAATTCTACTTCTTCGCAGATTAGACGATCACTACTCCACCTCAAAAACAGAGATTGCCTTCCTCTGGATCCCCACAGAATCCTCTATCATTTGGTACTTATTCCACTGTATATTATATTTTCATTATCTTAAAATTTGTTCTCTTCCAAAGATGGTAATATTGAAGGAAGGGGCATTCCTCCTATCATTTTCAGTTCCTATAGTGCTTTTTGGAAACACACTCTCAGGACTCTCAGGAAATATTTATTGGTTGGTATTATAGTGTCACGTCTTTAATAAGCTACCAAGAATAAAATTACCACTGGCAGACCAAAAGATCTACAGGATCAAAGAACACGAGTGTTTTTCGCTGCAGATAAGCAAGAGTTTAATCATTTGGAATAGAGTGATTGAGGGTTTTAAAGAGTTTTTCAATAGTAAATCTTTCAGCATCACTGCAACACAGACATATTCAGGTGTGAGTCCTGGGAAAATGAAATTAAATTCTACAAACATTTGTCAAGTGTCTCTGCTAAGGGCAAAATACTCTGACCTCTGGTACTGTGGGGGCAGTCACTCCATGACCTCTCAAAACCCAACACCATGCATTATATCCATCACACTTGGAAATTATTTTCTAATCTAAAACAAATTTAAATTAGAATTTAGGCACTTATAGGAGAGAGAATGATTAGATGCAGTTTCATCTCTCAAGGAGTTCTGAATCCAGTATTGGTTTTAAAGATCAAGCAGCCACTCAATTACTGGGCTTAAAGTAAGGAAAAAATAGTAAAATCCCCGAAGGAAATGGAATTTATCATGATCATATTCAAAGCACAATGGTACACGTATGTATGCAGAGAAATGTAAACATGAATTGAAGGGACTCTATAAATAAGATTTTCAACAAATGAAACTCAAAGTTCCCTGCTGAATACAAAGATTACTCATGTTTTAAAATGAGATTGTTGATGATTCATTCTGTCAATAAATAGAGTGAATATCTGCATTCATTCATTCATTAAACAAATATATGAGTACTGGCACTGTGCAGTGTCTCCTTCCATTTGGCCTTAGATCTAATCAGGTGCTCAATCTTAAGAGGTCTTTCAATCATTGCCCCTTTTGGTGGGATGGTATCGAATAAAAAGTCCTTTCCATTCAGGCCCTTTTCCTCCCTCCAGAGGGAGAACTCTTTGCCATAGATCATTCAATTGAAATTGGATTTAAAGGTAGAATACATCAACCACTTACCAAATTTCCAACTGGAAGCTTGAAACTGGCGACTTCCATTCTCAGCCACAATTCAGTGTGCTCTATTCGCTTTTCTTTAGTCATATTCAATTCTCTCTCACTCACTGTCCTGTGGGCTCCTTTATGTATAAACAATGATACTTTGTGTTGTACTAGTGAACTAGCACAGTGCTCTGTAGCAAGTTATTCAATAAATGTGAGTTAAGTTGCTGAAACATTTAATGGAAAACATGGTGCTAAGTATGGTTGTTGTGGTGATGATAGTGTGGGATATAAAGATGCATAAGACATAGTTTTGCCCCCAAAGAATTTTCATTTTAGCCGAGGAGATAAAACACTTTCTCAAATAACTGTAATACGAAGTATGAAGTGATAAGCCTCAAAGAAGTGGTACAGAGGAGGTGCTGCGAGAGTTCAGAGGAGGGAGAGATTACTTCCAGCTGTTCAGTGTCCAGTGTTCTGCTCAGGACAGTGAGGATTATAGGAGAAAAGAGACAGAACTTGCTGCAATTGCATATACAGACTCACTGATGAAAAAGCCAAGCACACAGTTTCTGGTTAAAACCCCAAAGATGCACATGTTAAATCCAAAATGAGTGGTACACTCACTGCTATGCTGTTCAGGAAAGACAAATTCATGAGTGCAAGAGTGTTTGGGAAAGCCTCCATGGAGGCACTCAGCATTGAGCCTTCAATAACAGACAATCACTCCATTAAAAAGGGGGGGGGGGTTCAGGCATAGGATACGACAGTGGCAACATCTCAGAAAGGAAAGTGAGAAAAGAAGATACTATGCAGTTGCCCCTTTTTGTAAAAATCAGCCATCTGGATCTTGCTGTATGGTTCATCAGTTCCCTCCAATGAGTCCTAAACAGAGAGGGACAAGGAGAGTGCATGAAACCTCACACAGTATAAATAACAGAGAGGGGTTGAGTTGCTGTGTTTGTGGACAGATATCTGTGGATACCTTTAGGATTCTGTTTAATTAGGAAATCTAGTGGTTTCCCTCTGTTCCCTTGATCTTGCTATCTCACATACATCTGTTAAAAGCATCTTCCCGTATTTTAACACACTTCTGACATCTAACCTTTGCACCAGATAACTGATATATTATGCTAAGCATTTATGAAACTGTAAGGATCTTTTTAATTGAAGACTAAAAAGTGCTATAAAAATTGTAAGAAAATAAATTGGCCATGTATACTAAGTTAACAGGCATTAAGCAAAATTCATGGTATTCCTATTCCGCCTTTTGGAAAATAAATAAAAGGTAGCTTTATCTCTATTTCTTGTTATTCTCATTTCTAATTGGTGATGAGGTACACCTGGAACTTCACATTTTGCTCACTACAGTTCCCAAAGGATAATCCCTCACATTCTCAGAATGTTCTTCTACTGAAACGGAAGCAGACACTTCTCCTCGATCTATCTTTGGCTCCTATTTTGAATAGCTTCAAGATATAGGCTAAATGCTTTTTTCTTCTGTTTCATGTTTTGTCATTGAGATATTTACAAAACTAGAGTTCTTATTAATTAGTTTAATAATTTTGTGTTCATATATGCCTTGTTTATAAGTATATTTTTTAAAATAATTTTTGTTCTTAGTAAAATCATGTCATATTTTATTTTGAATGAATATTAAAACATAAAAGTAATGTGGTGGAAAAACAATAGAACATAATCAACTATTAAGCATACCACAATAAATAATGTGAACATAAAAGGACTACAGAAGTAATTTTTATCTACAACAAGTCATAAGTATCAACTAGGGTAAAGCTATCTGCAGGAATGATGTAGTAAAACTATATCTGACAAATTATTGAATAAGCAGTGTATATGAACTCTTCTCTAGAATTCTGTTACAACAATTTAAAAGGATTTTCAAAAACCATTATGTATAATATATAATGAAAGTGAAAGCTCCTAAGTTTGTTTTGAAAAGCTTCTTGTCATTTGCTTATTTCATCAGAAAAATCAGACAACCATAAGATTTTCATAATGGGTTCCTTAATTGCACTTAATATGACTAACTATACACGGAAGACATATAACATCCACGTATTTATACCAAAAGTATCATGAAAACTGTAGTGTGCATTAAAATCATGCGGGGTCTGCTTTTGTTTTGTAAAATTGTAGAAAAATTGTAAATAGCAAGGGTGACCTCCAGTGTGCAATAGGTTTATGCCATTGCATTTTTTTTTTTTCCAGTAACAGAAACTTCATTGGCCTATTCAAATTCTCTAAGAGTATTAAAGATAAGGAGAAAGGGAATTTTCTAGGTTAAAATGAGTTGTCAGTTCAAAGCAATTGCTTTGTTTTGTTTTTTGATTTTTGTTTTTTGGGTTTTTTTTTTTGTTGTTGTTGTTGTTGTTCTTTTTGAAGCTTATAGTATTGCTTGGAACCATAATAAAAGAGCAGGGGGAAGAATCTGTGACTAATAAAAGTTAGAAAACTATTTTTCTTATATATGGTCTTGTTCAAACCTACATTCATTAAAGCTTTGAAGAATAAGCTGAATTTACATTTTTAAAATGGAAATTCAAAAAGGACATTCTTTAAATGTCTCAGACTGCCACGCAAATAGCAAAACTACCTGACATAATTTCTATACAAAAATACTGACACTTACACCAAATAACAAACTAACACCACCAAAAAAATCAAACTTTAAAAGCTTTTAGAAAGTCTCTAAGATCAAAAGCTTTTCACTGTAGATAAAATTTCTTTTTATGAAAAGCTAATGGCTTGCCACATTGTATAATATAATTTCTATTTGTCTCTAATCTCAACACAATAAAACTATTCACACGAAAAGAAAAAGCATGATGCTCTCCTTACGAGCCAATCCAACATCACTCACTTCATCTTTCATACTGCAGATAATATAAATCATCTAAAACTACTAGGGAATTTTTCTTTGCAGATTTTGTTTTTATTTCTTTACTTGGTAAATAACCTAAATTTTGGGGGAAATGAGGTTTCTTTTCAAAAAAATTTGCTAGTAAAACCTCAAGTTCTGCCTTAGCTAACAAGACCACACAAAAGATCTAATTATATGGGTGCCCACCAGAGCTCCAGAGCTCCTGCCTGTCAGAGTCAGTGTCACTCTCTCCATTAGGCACATCTACTTTCAAAGGTCTATGCTGTGGACGTTAAAAATTCGCTCCACGCTGACTCTTGGCATAAAAGGTATAAGGCTGAGAATGAATTGCTTTTTATGAATATTCATAACAATCAGTGTGGACTTCTCAACTTCTTACACAGGGAAATGTATAAATAACTGCATGTGATATAGTTTGTTTATCCAGTCTATAATATACATGGGGTGTGTGTGTGTGTGTGTGTGTGTGTGTGCGCGCACGCATAAAATCTTTGTTACTAATGGCATATAATTAATGAATTAATTTAAAATTCACATTGGTGATAATATGTTCTAATTTTAATAAATTATAGTTTATGAAATTCCCAAGTATGAGATAATCTTAGAAACAAGTATTATTCCTTTGGACTTGTTATGATCTCTCATGTCAAGAGTCTGTGTGCTACCTGCTAAGAAATGCCTGAGCAGGCCCTGAAATGATGGACCCTAATGGCTCCAAAGGAGCCATTATTGTCTATTGTGTCAATATTTTGTGTGCTAAAGAGGATCCACAGAAGACTTCTCAACCAGGCTTTTGCATATCAGACAGCAATGATGACTCAATCTATTATGTCAATAATATGGTATAAAAAACTCATTCTCTTGAATTCACACAATTACAGTCATCGGCATGTTTTGTCAATGATCTGCTTGTAACATTCTTTGAGTACCCTCAGAAGATAGCATCTTTCAAATCTCACTCTATCTTTTCATTCTAAAAATTTGTTTTTCAATGTTATTTTAAATGTGGCAAATTAATACCATAAAAAGGTTTAGAGCAAAAATTAAATTCACCTGGTCAAATTATTCTCACAAACTCTTCCTAAATCAAATTAGATTCTGAAGGGTCCCCCAAAACATTTTTGATAACTCTGTAAATAAGAAAATATTCTTTACTTTCTTTCCTGAAGGACACAAATCAAAATTATCAACGCAGCTTGTAGATACCACAGGAGGCTCAACATTGAAAATACATAAGTTTGCATTACATTCTACATTTTCTAATCAAAGGAGGAAAAAATAAGGTGAAGTATCAGATTCTATGTTTATTTTTGAAGTTATATGATAAATATAAATGTTGGAACAAATGGCTTGTTAAAATGTATTAGGAGTCTACTTTGAGACATCAATCATTATGTTCATTATATATTTATATACGTTATATCTTTAAATACTGGTAATTATTAAGTGGTACTTAAGAACACAGAGGGTATCTGTAAAGTAACATGTGAGCAAGAAAAGATGTGATAACGTATTGAGTTAGAGTCCAATCAGAGCTACATCTTAAGACTAGGTAGAAGATAGTAACTTTTACGGCTTGATATGAATAAATTGACTTGTCCTAGCTATTTGTTAAAAACCTGTACTGGCAAAATGCCAGCTATATTCATGCACAAAGCTGAAGATCAAGAATTTTTTTTAAGTAGTGTCAAATGTCATACGTTTAAAGAAGGAATTCTAATAAAATGTCTCCTTTTGTAATTTTATACAAATGGATTAAGTATCATCAAGAGTGGATACAGTGTTCTTTTTGTGTATTGATTTTTAAGAAATACTTTCTCAGATGTGTCAGACATACCTAGATTTCTAAGGGAGGTTTTTTTTTATTTTCTATTTTTTATTTTTTATTTTTTGTTGTTGTTGTTGTATCTTGGCTCTGTTCTTATAAAGCAATGTTTTGGCAAAGTCGGCAAGTTCCTGAAATGAAGATTTTTTTTCCCCCTCCTGGGTATCAGGAGACCATTTTAATTCACTCACCAGCTAAACTCTCAAAGGTACTGGTATATATGGTAACATAGGAGCCAATATCCTAGCTATCAGTTTTCATACAGCCTAGCTGGACCTTTACATTACGGCTGCCCCACATTTATTGTTCTTTCATTGCATCTGTCAGCATTTCCTGACAGCACATTATGGAGCACATGGCTACAAAGTCAGTATCAATCAGTCCACGATCATGCAGATATAAGTAGCAGACTATTGATAATGGGCCTTAAATCAGATCATCATGGTTTAAGCATAAGATTCTTAAAAGGCAGCTATCTCAGGGGAACTTCTACTTGCCTGCACCTGTTATAAACCCTACAAGCCAGTTTCTACTACCTACCACCTTCAACTTCTCTGAAGAAAAAAAAAAGGATCTATTAAGCACACATACACATATGCTATAACACATTTCACCATGTACAATGAAGCATGAAAGCAAAGGTGGCAATTAATATAACTTTTTGCTCTATTCCTTCAAAAAATGTGCAGAAGCAATATATAATATCTCCCCTAACACTAATGAACCCAGACTACCAAGCCCCACATACACCTCACATGGATAACAGCAGTTTTGTTGTGCTTTGGAAACGTCTTACTTCAAAAGCATTTCAACTTGATGTGGCCATTTAACAAGAAAAGTGAGAGAATGCATAGAGTTTAGAGGTATGCTACACCAAACTCAAGGCACCATGTTAAAAACAAAGGCATCTAATTTTTCCCAGACATAAATAATAAAACAAAACAGGAGTTGCATGCAAATTTAGTAACATAAAATTTAAGGTGATAAACAGAATGGAGGCTGGCTTCTTGTTTAGTATTCCTCAGTTATCACCATAATTGCTGCATGTCTGTCATCACTAGCAAAAGAAAAAAGTGTCTTTCTCAGCTGCTCCCCTGCTTGTTTTGTTCGCTGTATTCTTGTAAAGTGGGAGAAAATAAGTGTCATTTAATGAATAGTGCTATTCTTTGTCTGACAGCTTCATATCTGTTAGGTGTAGGAGGCCTACTACTTTCTTTTTCTGATAATGTTTTTGACAGTGTGCTAAATTCCTCCCCCAAAAGGCCGGCGTGTATATTCTGCTAAAAGGGGCTTCATCTCTCCTGAATGGGTGCCCTCTTTTAACCCCCTTCAGCTTCTGTTCTTACATTAATTGAGCTGATCAGATTGAGCATATGAATTTGTCTTTGATGTATTCGTATGTTTAGTTGACGTTGCTCTCTCTCTCATTGGCAGCGGACAGAGCTCTCAGACAAATAGGACTGTTGCCATGGTAACAGGCAATAGCTAGGGATCTCTTGAAAAATATTTTTATTTCAAAATTCAAACTGGAAAATTCTCACTGGATATGGTTCTCAGTTCTAAACGTGTCATATCTAATGATGAATGCAATTAGGAATCCCACCAGTGTTTTAAATAATAAATTAGCTTAATTTTCTAGGCCTGGCATGATGACATACAAATACTAAAAAGGCGTCTTCTTTTTTAAAATCCATGACAAAGGACTTATTAATGACTTTTGTTCTTAGGATTTCAAATTAAAACGGATGGTAGGGTAATGATAGCGCTTTCTATCTGCTGAAAACCAGAGGCCTAGAGGTAAACTTATTTTTTTTAAGAAACCACTTCAAGCTGCTGTAATATTTGGTTATTTCATTTTTTAGAAAGCAGGTGTAGAAATCCTTCTATAAATGTTGAATGCTATAGCAGTTGGTAAATCTCAGTGGATAAAAAATGCCCATAGCCATTTTTAATTACTGAGCATGAGAAAAAGGGATAGATGGTGAGCATAAGTTTTATAGACCACTATCATCTTACAACGGTTTTCAAATTCTTAGTATGTTAGTTGAAATACAAGGAAAAAATAAAAACAAATACTTCATTATGTGACATAAATTGTAGTTATTTTAAAACTTAATTTATTCACGACTATACAATTCCAGTTATATTAATTATTATTTCCCCCAGTCATACCATGTGGGGCTTAGAGAACAATGAAAATTACTGTACAGCTTGATAGCTTCAAGGATCTGCCATAATGTGTAATCACATTACAAAGAGGGCTACTAGAAACACACCAAATTTTTCTATTCCTTAAACTTTGTTTTTAGCATTGTTCAGCTCTTTGTATCTGTTATTCACGGTGTTATGTGTCAGAATGCAGAACTTAACTTTTTGATATTAACTGGCAAGGGTGCTACTTTCTTTAATTTTGAGTTAAGCCAGTAACAATAATAAAATCAAGCAAATCCATGTGTATTTTGGGTTTGTTTGAAGGAAATGGATCTTACTCAAATTTTAGAATGTCAGCATACAAAATAATGAACAAAGAGGTTAAATTAAATCCAAATGGTAATGAGTGTCTGTAGTACATGCCATCTCGTGTTATATATGGCTTTTACATTTATACATTTAAAAAAAGTTTGTGTCTAAGGCAAAAAGATGGAAAAAAGTTAAACCTAAGACACTAGTAGTTATGAATTTCTATACTTTTACTATTACTTTAAATAAAAATTTTATTACTATGGCCTAAATAAAATATGAATATTAAAAGTTTTATTCTACATTATACTACTAAACCACCTGAAATATTACTTTTTTCCTCAAAAACTGAAGTATAATATTTTCTATAATACCAAAAAAAAAAAAAAAAACCTTATATGAAAAACTACAGGGGACTAGCAATGAACATCTTAGCTTCTATTGGTAAGTGAACATTTCTCCCCTTAACTATATTTCCAATCTATTTTCATCAAAAATCCACGGTGAAGACAGTAAATCCAAATCTACTTCAGAGTTCACATTGACGGCTGTGGCCTGCTAAAGCTCTCTGGAAGGTGAGGACATACCTAGGAGATCCCGGCATGAACCTCACCCCATCTGGCTGTCCTGAGAGTCATATATTAATAGAAACAGTCCACTCTGAATCAGGAGGATGTATCTTCCTCAGTCAGCCTTTAGTTGTTCATCTGAGTTGGGGCAGTATGCCTTTGCATTCTTTCAGAGTGATTAAACGCAATTTTTAAAAGTTTATTTTATTTTTTTAATTACAAAGGTAATTCATACTTATGCACAAAAACCAAAAAATATTGAAAGTGTCCCTTTATCTCCAAAGCTAACCACCCTGCATTAAAAGAACCACCAGCAATTGGTTATACATCCTTTCAGACCTCTAATCAAAGACATTTTTGAAAGTACAGGATTTCATTAACCTTCCACCTTATGATCCTTGACGATGAGTGATATGAGAAAGAGGGAAAGGAAAGCAGGAGTGTCTTTCTCTTTCTTTTTCCTATGCCTAAACTAGATAGTAAGGTATGAGAAAGAACACTCATGTTTCATTTCTCACTCATCAACAGTCACAACCCTCAAGTGGGAAGGGAGTGTGAATCCAGGTGGTTTCTTTCCCACCACTGTCAAAATCATCTAAGTGCCTAGAAATCACAACCCTCAATACATTCCTGGTCTTCCCAGGTCTGAGCCATTTCCCTGATGGAAATAACTATCCATAAGTGATGTTACATACAGCTCACCAGAGTACCATATTACCATGCTGAGTTGGAAAAAGAAAGCCCTGCCTTTCCGTGTTTAAAATATTTTGAAAATACAAAGCATGAAGATGCCAGTTTCTTTTCTTGCTCAGCACTGCACAGATCTACTCCAAACACAGAGTGGCTCATTGACTTTGGCGCTGAAGGCTTAAATCAGCTCCATAAGTGTCCAGCAAGCCAAAATGAAAGCTAAACACACATTGTTACTGAAGCCTATGCTGCATTTCACAACTCCAGGGCTATAACTTAAAGACAATTTACCTCAGAAAATATAAGGCAGCACAGGGCAGTGGCAAGAGACCTAGATTTGGAATCAGAATGACAGGGTCAGACATTTCTCACTAGCACCCAGACCTTAAGTGACCTCCCTGAGCCATAACGTCTTAATCTATAAAACAGGGATCATAATATCAGCCCTCCTCCTAGGGTTATTGTGCAGTGAAAATGAGATAAATACGAATGTGCTTTAAAATATATATAGATTGCATTTAAACCCTGTATTATCTATATTTTTTAAATGAAAATCAAACCTATTGATTTTATAAATTACATTTTCCATAAAAATCTTGAAATTTATAAGAATCAAGTGTGGATAACTAATTTAATCTTACAATGCATCATGTTAAAATCTGAAACATTATTTTTTAAAAACACATTACTTTTTTATAAAAATGGTTTGCTTTTTATAAAATATTTAACTTAAAAAAATGCCCAATTCCTATATACCATTTTTTTTCTCCAATGGAATATGCTTTTAAATTCATTAATTTAGAAAGTAAAAAGATTAGAGAATTAGTCAAAGGAAAAATTAAAGTTCTATAATTCAAAAAGTTAAAATTCATAAAACAATGTAAGAGCAATATAGAATAGTTTATTTTAGAGTAAAATGTCTAGTTTGCACATTTCTGAAAATTTAAATATAGACTCATTAGCAGTTATGTCTATTATAGATTATATATAAGCATTTATAGGTATATGTATGCATATTATATGATAGATATAAAATTAGGCAAGATGGCTATAAATACACAAAACCATTCTTCAATTGTAGTGGATTATTTTCTGAAATTTTATTAGTAAATTGATTAATAAGAAATAGAGGTACATTTTCTCATACAAATAATATGATGAAGTAGGATAAGGCTACTTTAGAAAAAAAGCCATCTGACTCATAATTTACTGTAGAAATTAGTAGCCATATATAGACAATAATTTCCTGTAGAAAATGCATGTCTGTCCTTGCTAAAGCCAGACTGGTGACCCCATGCTTCCACCAATTATTGGAGAGTAGGAAAGGAGAAGTGGTACAATGGTCTGAGCTCTGAGAGCACAAAGAACAGATGCAAATTTATTTACTTTTACAGGAAAGAAACAGACTCAATGGATCAGGAACAGGCATAAAGAGTGAAGGCTAATACTACATTTGCTATTGTCTGCTACATAGTAACAGGTCAATAATTATTAGCCAACATAACATTACATAGAAGAACTAAGCAGGCTGGGATCTTCAGAAAGTTGGAAGAAGTTGAGGAACTAGGACAGGACCAGGAATGTTGGCATTGTGGCAGCAGCAATAGATAGGAAAAGAGGAGAGGGATTTTTTTTCTTCTTAATACTACCCTTCCTTGTCCCCACAAAGCTTGTCCTGGGTCAGCCCTAAACTAACACCAGGGCAAAGTGAGAAGCACCGTGAGAAACCAGTAGGGAAGGGAGATATATTTCTGTAGATGATAGCACCAGGCTTGATACTGATGAGAGATAAAGGGAAAGGAAATAAGTCCAAGTATGGTGGCTGACAAGGACAGGGATGTCTGAAGCCAGGGGCTGGCTGTAAACATTTGTGTTTCAAGTGACAAGTGAATCAAAGGAGACAAATAGTGTTCCTTGATCACTCCCTCTCTCTCTGAGAGCCTCACTTGGCTCTCAGAACACCATATTCTGCTAGTTTTTCTCCTACTCGGATCCTCCTCCTTCCAACTTCTAAATGTTGGAGTGCCCTAGACCCCAGATCTCAATCAAAGATGATTTTAATCAGATCCATCGTGGCTTATAAATACCGTCTGTATGTGATTACAGCCCACTAATTCCAACCTCAATCCCTCCTGAGTCCCGTATTACTGCGTCCATCTCCTACTCTTCCTAGATGTCTTAAAGCCCTATCAAATGTAGTATCTCCAAAAGAGAAATACTGATTTTTCCCCAAAACTTGATTCTCTCCCAGATTTTCTCATCTCAATAATCATAAGCTCATTCATATAGTTGCTCAGGCTAATAGCGTGGGAGACAACCTTGATTTGTTTCTTTCATATCTCACAATCTATCAGCAATCTTTCAAGTTCTATTTTTTCATATTGTTTAACTCAGGATCTTCAAAATAGATGCCAAAGCCCAATCACTTTTTACCACCTCCATCAACCTAATTCCAACTTTTCTATTTCCACTCTTTCTACCTTTAGAGTCTATGCTTCTTATAGCGGTCAGAGAGTATTTTTAAAGTATAAGTCAGATTGCATTCCTTCAACCCCAACACCTTCCAAAGACTTGCTATCATACAAAATCAGCCTACCATGCAATCTTGTCTCTGATTACCTCTCTGACCTCCTCTCCTTTCTCTCTCTCCCTACCCATTTAGCCCCAGTCCTAAGGGTCGTCTGTTCTTCCTGGACTATGTGAAGCTTGTTTCTGTCTCTGAACAGAATAGCATATGCTATTCCCTCTGCATGATGTGCTTGTCCCCAGAAATGTCCATAGCTTGATCCCTTGGAACACACAAATATTTTCTTATAGATGTCTACCTTGGTTTTCCCTCTTTCAAAAGCACCCATCCTTTATCTGTACTTCTTTACTTCCTGGCTTTTATTACTACCTGACTTTATGTTACCTTTTTATTGATACATAATATTTGTACATATTTATGGGGTAAATGTGATATTTTGTTACAAGCATAGAATATGTAATCATCAAGTTAGGATGTTTAGGGTATCCGTTACCTCAAGTATTTATCATTGCTATGTGTTACGAACATTTCAAGCCCTCTCTTCTAGCTATTTTGAAACATATGATACATTGTTATTAACTATTGTCACCCTACTCTACTATGGAACAATAGAATTTAAATCCTCTTAAGTGTATGTTTGTACCCATTGACCAACCTCTCTTCATCCCCCACCTCACCACCATCCCACACCCCTGTGCTTCCTGCACCCTTTCCAGCTTCTGGTATCTATTATTCTACTCTCCACCTCCTTGACATCAACATTTTGTTACATATTTATTCATTGGTTTATTGTCTGCTCTCCATAGAATGTAAACTTTATGAAGGTAAGGATTTTATCCAACTTCATGTCTATCTGCCCCTCTACCGCCTAAAATGGTTGTGACCCAAAATAGAGTCACTCAGTGTATGTATGCTAATTGCTCATTCAGACACCCCAAATCTTTCATGATTTACAATAGAAAAATATTGGTTATTCATATTGACACACATAAATCATGTTTTACAAAAGAAAAATGTTATGTTACATGGACTTTAATCCTTCTTTCAGAATATACTTTGCACAATTTTTTTGGAATAATTTTCTAAACTAGCCTGATTTTTGAAAAGGAGTTAAGACTTTTAAAAGTAAGTACTTTCTAGAATTATGCTATAGGAGAGCGGAAAATGAAAAGGCTGACAAATTCTTTACTCTGATATTTTTAAAATGTGTTCTGAGATTTAAGAAGTAGTTATGTAACTATTCCTAGTGAGATTTTGTTAAATATTTTACTATTTGACAGTTTGTGTCACAGTTTTTCACGCTGTATCTGGAGTTATGAATCAAACTATAAATGGCCTACTACTATGATCTAAAGTAAAAATTCCAAGGGTAAGGAGTTCATTTATTTTAATGGGTAAAATACCCCAAGGTCATTGGCTACCTTTTGCACAAATACTAAAGCCCTTTGAGGGCTACAAAATTGAGTATTTGATTTTATTGTCATGTACTCAAAGTGAGTAGCTATCAACAAAAATATCTTTAAATATATAAATACCACTACTCAAATAACTGATATCTATAAAGTGATTATTTTGGGCCAGTTATTATTTGAAGTCCTTTATTTGATAAATCATCTAATCCTTGAAACAACCTTACAAAGTAGCTCCATTTTACATATAAGAAAAGTGAGGCACTGAAAGGTAGGCTGTCAAAGATCACACAGCTAGAAGATGGTAGAGCTGAGATTTGAGTCTAAGCAAAGCATGTAAACTTAACCACTGTGAAATTATATCATTTGCAGTTGGTTCCATGATTCTGCCAGCAAAATGTACTTTAGTTAGTAAAACACAGTTTTGACATGCAACAGAATATCATTGATGGGAAGTTTTTCCTCACACTGTATTGAGGGCAACTAATCACCCTTTTGTTCTGAAAATGTTGCTCATGGTAAACAGTTTATTAACACATTGCACATCTTCTAGTTGTCTTCCATTCTTTAAAGGTACATTTGTTAAAATCATATTTAACAGAAAATACATTTTAATTAATAATACTGGAGGTATAGAATTCCTAGAAGAGCAAGACTTTATCATAGAAAATTAAATTATAAATTATTGTGACATAAAATTTTGTTTTAAATGTATTCCCTACTCTGAATTCCAAACAAACTAAGGGCATCATACTATATAAATATTATCTTAAATTGATTTTTACACAATTTTAATATATCAAAGGCCACACAAAAATTTCAAGAGGCATGTTAATGGTGAATCATGTGTTTTTAGGGTCTTTAAAACAAATGTTTGTTAGCATTTTATCTGATAGTCAACAACTTTTTGAGGTCATTCTCACTGTAAAGTAGAAACCAGAGAAATCAAAAAATTATTTAGACTTTAAAACTCTTTTTAGCACAGAGTAATACAGATGTACTAAACCACATTAGGCATTGATTTCTTATCCATATACTTTTTAGTAGCTTAAATTTCTGTGTCATGGATATGTCCTTCTTTTTAGGTAAATAACCTAAAAAGACAAATAAATAATAGCTTGCAATAGGGCAAAGGGTGCCCAGACTAAATCAACTAAATAAAGGTTACTCATATGTAATCTAACTGCCAAATAGGGCCAACATCCATTAAACATATAAGCTAATACTTTTTAAAATCACTATAAACATCCTACATGTTAGATTGTTCAACCCTCTGCGTTCTACAGGCATGCCTTGCACTCCAGCTGTGGCAGTAAAATTACTGAAACTGTAATTCTCTTAATATTTAAATAATATATTAAAATTTAATTTTCAGCACCTGGAAGAATCTGTTTGTGTGCCAGCAAATGAGGTAGCTGGGCCTGGAGCTCCTATACATATGGGACTCAAAAACAACCTATCACAAATAATTACTAAGCTAGAGCAGCTGTAGTCACCACTGTAATAATTTAAAAATCAGGTCTAAGTTGCTAGAATTCTTCTCCATTTTCAAGATACCTTGCACATAAATTCTGTGATGCTTATCCTTTTCTATTTTCCACATTTTATAAATTATTCATTTTTATTGATAATCATAGATTGAGGTGGAAAGGACAGCAAGGGCATTCTGTGAACTTTTTCTTTTTTTTAAGTTGGGGATGTTAAAAGAAATTAAACTCCTGATTTCTCGGGTTTTTTAAATGGCTTATGTGAATGTGCTAATGCAAAAGCATATGTATTCGTTACATCTGTTTATGGTAAGGATTACATAGTCTGTGAATAAACAAAACTAAGGCCTATTTACTGCTCTACATATATGGCTTTCCAACACACATTGTATGTGTATAATATGTGAGTCTAAATAGAGATACACTCACATACATCATTAACAAAATACTCGTTAATGTATCCTCTCTATGTATTTTTTTGTCAAATCATGATACCATCTAGTTCATATACTAAAGAAAAATGTAAAAATTATAAGTTTTTCATTTATTAAATTTGAACAAATTACTGAGGGATGAGGCTAGGGAAGATTCAAAAACATTTTGTATATTTTCACATCTACGAAAATAAAACATTTTGAATGGATGTCTTATACAGAGACAATTCCTAAGTTCACAAGCCTATCTGGAACTGGTTACATGTTATGTCTCTCCAATCTCTCAGCATTCCTTATCTACTTACTGAGAAATAAAAATTCAAGAGAGCAAGGGACATTTAGGATTTATTTTCATCACTTTAGTGAGATTTACATTGCTTTTTCCAAAAGCTGCAGACCAAAAAAAAAAAAAAAAATTAATTTGAAAAGTGTATTCAGTAAAACAAAGGCAATGGCAAGACACTCCATTTAAATAGAAACTTTAATTGCTTTGAGTTAATTTTAGATTTCCAATCCAATTCTTGGATATGAAAAAACATCTAAATATCTGTTTTTAGAAAGTGTCTAATGGCATCCTACACCTGATATTTAGAAAGAAAATAAATTAAGATTTTTTTTGGAGGGAAAGATGGAGATTACGGGATAGGGGGAAAAAATGTACCAAGAATTTATACACTATTACCTTCAATCATTTTGATGCAAGTCATTCATACCACCACCATGCTAACAAGACATCCAATTTACTAAACAATGAATACTGAAAATACATTTAAAAGGTACAAATGACTGTCCAAAGAATGACACTGAAAAATATTAAGTAACAGCTCTACCTCAAGATAAGCCTCACCATTAAAGAGTTTTAATGAAGAGAGCCTTCAAAGGCTAAATCAGGAGGCATTGATTAGATTGCCTCCAACTTTGTGTTTTGACACCTTCGTCTTTCGTGGCATTATATTGTCTCTGTGCATCTTACAAAGGAAGCATTTTACTAGGCCCACACATGAACAGGAGACAGCAATGCTTATAAAAGAGACTGTCAAGGGTGTGAGCCAAAATGGGTCTCATTTGGATTTCAAGTGAAGAAAACTCCTAATGCATTTCATTACAATGTATGCGAACCTCTGAAAAGAAGGATGGATTGGGATTCTCATCCCTATTAATTTATTGAAATAGATTCAGTTTTTTCTTGTATATCAAGAGAAACCATGTGTTTCAAGCAAGGTAACAATATTATAGTTCCAATAACCAAATATGCTATGATTCCGTTTGCCCTTCTGTGAGATAAAGAGGATGCAATTTTCTTGATAATTGGGATTTGAGTTTAAAAATAAATCCTACAATAGCATGGCAACAAATAAATATTCTTTGTTACTATCAGTTTTAAAGATATGATCAAGCTGCTACACAAGAGGAATTGATTCAGTCTTTGTTACCAGAGCAGATTTTTTTTTTTACCATTTTAAATCCTATTTTCCCCTTACTACTGTCATTCATATATTGACTTTTTATTTCATTGAGAAATTATGTGCATGATGTAATTAGGATAACACCAGTGAAAGTCAAATTTTATTAAAAGATAATGAAAAGAAAATGAGACAAGGTCACAGCATTTTAAGCACTATATTGTAGTCTACCTATATACCTTTCTTCATAAGAATCTTCTAGTCAAAGGCACCTATTAGGTAATTCATCATTTAAAAAGGGTACCTATTAGGTAATTTCTGGTTTAAAAAGAAAGTACTTATATTTGGCTGATTCTCCAAATTTATTAAAATGATACCTGCCACTAAAAAAAATTCTGAACCCTAACTACAGAGAAATGACATGATCTAATCCTCTTAGACATCCCAAATAATTTCATAAATCCACAGGATTACAAATATAAGACATATGCTCTCATTGCTCTTTAACACCATTAACATTTAGAGATGATTGATTATGTTATACCAAAACATTCAGTGAATTCAAAGCTGATCTATTTTTTATGTAAATCATACAACCTGCTAGTCAAATTAAAGGTTAAATATACATAAAGTCTTAGAATAAAATACAGATAATCTTTCACATAGAACGTGGACCTATGGTATACTCAAATGTAATAGGACCATGGATTCATAGGTTGCCTACTAATTAAATCCAGAAAAACAGCAGGAGTATGCCCTCCTTATGTTGTTATACATTTAATTCCAAGTGGAAATAATATAGCCACAGCTAAGTAGAATTTAAAATTATGGCTAGAAAACACAATTGAAAATACATGTACATTTGCAAACTTGAAAAGAACTCTCTATAAAGAAATTCATATTCATCATTTAAATTTTCCCATGGATGTGACTATAAAATAGGTGCAGAAATAATACATATAAATCAGATATTCAGCATGTGCACATACATGTTGATGTATGTATGAACACATACATTCTTTACGCAATAGAAAATATATAAAAATTCTAACAGCAAATCTCAATTAACTTTAGTATATGATTACTTTTATAAGAAAGTTTATACAGTTCCCTGTAATACATACAATAGAGGAATTTTTGATGAATTGTAATTAAATTAGAATGATACATGCTTCTTATTTTTATCTTGACAGTTCTTGCATTCTCAAGCAGAGAATTACACACAAATATACAGCAGGTTACTTGTTGAATAATGTATTTCAAGTACTTAAAATTACGGAGGGAGTTGCTGAAGATCTACATGTGAATACATATTTTGGCCCTAATTTTCATTACTGCATTTCTTCAGCTGAAGGTATTTTATAATCTACTTACAAAGCAGTTAATATCAGTTTTATTCAGAACATAACAAAGGTAATAATACTACCTTTATGGTATAAACTTTATGACATTATGAATAAAACTGACAAGTATAAAATTTGATCCATAAAATAAGTGATATACTTATGTTAATTCACCTTTTTAAAGATATTATGTGTTGCTCCGTTTTTTTGACAAGGCTTCCATTCATACTAGAGACATGTTGAAAAACACTATATTTTCTCTCAATAAGGAAAATCACTTTACCCACTATCATGCTTGTTCTGTCTCAATAAAAAATCAATCATCAAATGCTTGCTTCCAAGTTTTACTTGTTAAACTGCCAATTTATGCATACAGTTTGGCTCAGCAGAAATTCACTCAGCAGCATTTCTTTCATTATTATAATTTTGTACATCTCATAAAATGCTTTAAACTTAGGAGGTAGGGGGAGTTACGAAAGTTTACAAGTGCTTCTACGAAGCATTTAATGTGATAGCTAAAGTATAGTGGTAAGATGTAGTTCCAAACCATCATTTTTAAAGAAAAAGAAAAACTATATCGTTTCTGTGGTTTTTCAAAGTAATAAAGGCCTGATTGATCTCACTGACTAAGGCAATTGAATCGGTTGTCTAAATGGTAGTAACGTCAATGTCAGATATGTGGTTATCTTTTCATCTTGGCCCATTCTTGAATGTAAAAATCAGATGTTTGAAGGACATTTCACTGACCTGTTATGGCCTCTGTAACTCTCAAACACAATACTAGTATTCCTTATATAAGTGCCACATTTTGGATAAAACCCGCTTCATCAATGATGCCTTTGCGACATCTGGCGGTCCTTAGGATATATAAAAATTACTTTTTGTTTTTCCAAATCTATCGGTACTTGAAATTCCAGTCCAAAAGGCTTTGATACCCCCTAGCGGGGGCACAAAAGCACTCTGGCCTGTAAACTAGGATGTGGACTACCATGAATCCATATGGTGCAAAAGGTCACAAATCTTGAGATGCGGTGACATCATGACAATAAGACACTTTCTAGACAGAAGCTGACCCATTTTGAATATAAAAAGGACCCTGATCACATGTTCCCACACATTTAAAACTATAGAGAAGAAAGAATTATGCTAAGTGGTCTATACAGAAGCTGAACACTGGTGTTTGAGGGTACCTATAGTTCTCACACTTAAGGAATACTACATAGGGATTTACAGCAAGATTGCTTTAAATGATCTAAGAGCTCTGGTTTTTTATAAGTTGATGCTCAGCAAATGTTAATAAGGGGTGAGAGGTGGCTGAATGGCAGGGTGCATGTTTCTATATACTCTTCAGTTCCTTTTTAAATTATTAATCCAGCCATACTGAAGCTTGTTCTACATGCTTCCGTCTTTATTTATATTTCCAGGAAAGCATAGAACATGAATACTACTTTATGAAGAAAAAATAACTGTCCTTTAGATTTTATTCTTATTCTATAGGCAATTCAGTATGAGGAAGGGGAAATAAAAACTCATTTCTATCTCTTCATCACCCACTCTACAGGTATATTTGTTATTCACAATGAGAAATTGTGACTTTGCTGATTTTTTTGTTCAGTCCAAGAAAATTACATGTGCTATACTGTTATCTCTCATTTATTCCAAGTCCTGGTAAAGTGGCACACTTGACAACAATAAAATCAAATTCAAATGTACTGTGTTGGTTACCTGTTTTCAACCTTCTTTTCAAATATTTGGCTGAAAACCTATATTATTTTGGATATAAACTAATACTTTCAAGAGGTCTTTTGGAGTAAAGAACTCATGTTTTCGGCCAGGTGCAGTGGCTCACGCCTGTAATCCCAACACTTTGAGGCCGAAGTGGGCAGATCATGAGGTCGAGAGATTAAGACCATCCTGGCCAACAAGGTGAAACCCCATCTCTCCTAAAAATACAAAAATTAGCTGGGTGTGGTGGCATGCACCTGTAGTCCCAGCTACTCAGGAGGCTGAGGCAGGAGAATCGTTTGAACCCAGGAGGCAGGGGTTGCAGTGAGCCAAGACTGCGCCACTGCACTCCAGCCTGGCAACAGAGCTAGACTCCATCTCAAAACCGAACAAAAAAAGAACTCATGTTTTCTAAATCTTACTTTTATAATCAATATTTAATATGTATGTCATCACTGATTCTTTTCAAGTCATCAATAGTTTATAGGCAGTCATTGTAATAGATAATAGAGTCACCTCTTCTGACACAGTAACAAAATTTGTTGTATTAAGCATATCTTACTGCATTGCATTTAAAGGTATTTTTACGTTTCATAATTGAATCAATTTATTAACATGTATAAAGAACATAAAAATTAATCTTGCAGAAATGGTTTCTAATTTATATGTAATTATAAAAATGTTATGTATATTATAAGGTTCTCAGGTATCTTCCATTAGTTACATACTGCTCTTATGGTGGCAATAAATTCCTTTGATAGTATTTATAGGCTAAAATTGGAAATAAATATAGATCTTTTAAAAGATTCCATTTTCTCACCTTTAACAATACAGGATCTTATAGAACAATACAGTGAATAGAGATTGATATTACATTCTCTTGTCGTTGTTTAAAAGGAGATTGATTAAATGATTGAACATAGTGTGATATTTAAAAAATCAGCATGTACTACTTTTAAAAAGAAATAACAGGAAAAAGTAATATGATCAATTTTCACTATATTATTTACTAATGTTTTGAACTACAATAGATTGATAAATAATAAAATAACCATTATAATAAGATATATTGAGGAAAATAATGGCCTTTAGTCAAATACAATTCCTTTGCTCCCAATGCACTTTGTATAATAAACATTACAATGAGAGCTAGAAAAAAAAAAAAAAAAAAACTACCAATATACCTTTGCAGTAATTATAAGACTCAAATATTTTCAAATGTTAAAGTAATAATTTTGGTGAAGAATAACAATGTAAGTCCTCCTATTTAAAATTAGGCATCAAACTAAAAGTATGTTTCAAATATGACTACACACATAGATATAAAGAAATAAAGTCACATTGCTAAAGTAAATTTTATTGTTTTGTTAGGTCTGTCTTTTAGAAACAGGTTTCTAGGTGGTTATGGGGAAATACTGTGCAACTTCCTGAGACCACACCAAGAATTGCCAAAATATATCCTATCCTCAACTCTAAACCCAAAGAAATGGAAATTTTGCCACATTACGTCAGTATTTATTACAGTTATTTTGTTTTCTGAAGGTCATGTTGGAAGCAGCAAAAGGAGGAACAGACATAGAAGGATTTTTAAAACTGAGAAAATAAGATAGAAATAAACTAAAGATAAAAGATATAAGATATGGAAAGCATTGAAAGTGATCCAACATAAGCATAATTGGTGTCCCTAAAGAAAAGAACTAAGCAAATGAAATGGGAAAAATATCCAAAGATATAATTTAAGAAAACTTTCCAGAAATAATGTGAGACTTGAATACACAGATTGAAAGGACATAGCATTTCCTCATGAAAATTAACACAGAAGGATAAAAGCAAAACATATGCTGGTGAGATAACTGATCTTCAAAGTAGAAATAATTCTTCGGCCTTTCTGGTAGAAATATCAGGTTGTATATGTATACAAATGTAGTATATTTTGAAATGTAGAGTTCTGGTTTGGGAGAAAATGGAGTAAGTCTACTGTAGTTGATTTCTCACATTGATAGAACTAAGAACACTAGACAAAATAAAAACCAAAACAAAATTATTTAAGGACTATGAAAAGTAAATAATATGCAAATTAGGAAGGGAAATCAAGACGTGAATAAAGACCAATCCAGTGGCAGTGAGTTCCTTAATTTTTTTCCCTCCTTTTTTTTTTTTTTTTTTTAACCATACAGTAAGTTGAATCAGAAACTCTATAGCAGGTATATTATCTTACATAAAATAAGCCAGCAAAAAAAGACAAATCTCCTATGTTCTCACTTATATGTGGGAGCTAAAAAATTTGATCACATGGAGGTAAAGAATAGAAAGATAGATAACAGATACTGGGTGAGTTCTGGAGACAGAGTAAGATGAAGGGAACCTGTTTAAAGGGTACAAACATACAGTAAGATGGAATAAATTTAATGTTTCATAGCAAAGTAGGGTGACTATACTTAACAAAAATGTACTGTACTCGGGTGATGGACACCCTCAGTATCCTGATTTCATCACTATGCATCTACATATGTAACAAAATTTCTCCTACCCAATAAAGCACAATGTGGTAGTACTAAAAGGTGAAATGGACATAGAATAAGAAAAGACAGGCCGGGCGTGGTGGCTCAAGCCTGTAATCCCAGCACTTTGGGAGGCCAAGACGGGCGGATCACGAGGTCAGGAGATCGAGACCATCCTGGCTAACACTGTGAAACCCCGTCTCTACTAAAAAATACAAAAAACTAGCAGGGTGAGGTGGCGGGCGCCTGTAGTCCCAGCTACTCGGGAGGCTGAGGCAGGAGAATGGCAGTAAACCCAGGAGGCGGAGCTTGCAGTGAGCTGAGATCCAGCCACTGCACTCCAGCCTGGGCAGCAGAGCGAGACTCCGTCTCAAAAAAAAATAATAATAAATAAAGAAGAGACACAAACCCAGCAAGGACATAAAAGAGGTGAAAAATATTAACCAACATGACCTAACTCATATTTATAGAACAGGTCTCCCAGTCATAACAGAAAACATTCATTTCAAGTGCACATATAATATAGACCATATTCTGGGCTGTATAACAAAATGTAACATATTTAATTGAATTTAAATTATACAAAATATGTAACCTGATCAAAACAGAATTAAATTAGAAATCAGTAACAAGGATATCTGGAAAATTGTCACAATGCACTCAAATATTAAAAATATAAATAACCCATGGCTCACAGAGGAAGTCTCAAGGGCAGTTAAAAATATTTTTAGTTAAATAAAAATGAAAAACAACATATCAAAATTTGTGAGATGCCATTAAATCTGTGCAGGGAAATTTATAACATTAAATGCTTAAAGTTGAAAAGAGAAAAGGTCTCAAACCAATCACCTAGGATTATAATATAAGAAATTAGAAGAAAAACCCAGCAAAATAAATAAATTATGAAAAGAACAGAAACCAATAAAACAGAGAAAAATCAATGAAATCAAAAGTCAGTTATTTAAAACAGTTGATTAAATTGATCTACCTTTACTGACTTTCTTCCCTTCCCCCAAAAGAGAGAGAGAGGACACAATTTACTACTCTCAGAAATAAAATGAAGGGCCAAGCACTGTAGGTCACACCTGCCAGCACTTTGGGAGGCTGAGGTGGACAAATCACCTGAAGTCAGGAGTTCAAGAACACCCTGGCCAACAGGGTGAAACACCATCTTTACTAGAAATACAAAAATCAGTCAGACATGGTGGTGGGCTCCTGTAATCCCAGCTACTCAGGAGGATGAGGCAGGAGAATTGCTTGAATCTGGGAGGCAGAAGTTGCAGTCTGAGATCATGCCACTGCATTCCAGCCTGGGCAACAGAGTGAGACTCTGTCTCAAAAAAAAAAAAAAGAAATAAAAAAGAAGGAGAGATAAAGAGAGAGAAGAAAGAAGAAAAGAAAGAAAGGAAAGGAAAGGAAAGGAAAGGAAAGGGAAGGAAGGAAGGAAGGAAGGAAGGAAGGAAGGAAGGAAGGAAGGGAAGGAAGGAAGGAAGGAAGGAAGGAAGGGAAAGAAAGAGAAAGAAA
>NW_012103732.1:2945545-2974143 GCF_000951045.1 Mandrillus leucophaeus | reverse complement strand
GAATTAACTTTCTTTCCTTTCTTTTGTTTTCTTTTCTTTTCTTTTTTTTTTTTTTTAATTATACTTTAAGTTCTGGAATACATGTGCAGAACGTGCAGGTTTGTTACATAGGTATACACGTGCCATGGTGGTTTGCTGCACCCATTAATCTGTCATCTACATTAAGTATTTCTCCTAATACTATCCCTCCCCTAGCCTCCTACCCCTTATAGGCCCCAGTGTGTGACATTTCCCTTGCTGTGCCCATATGGTCTCATTGTTCAACTCCCACTTATGAGTAAGAACATGTGGTGTTTGGTTTTCTGTTCCTATGTTAGTTTACTGAGAACGATGGTTTCCACATTCATCCATGTCCCTGCAAAGGACATTCTTTTTTATGGCTGCATAGTATTCCATGGTGTATATGTGCCACTTTTTCTTTATCCAGTCTATCATTGATGGGCACTTGGATTGATTCCAAGTCTTTGCTACTGTGAATAGTACTGCAAGAAACATACATGTGCATGTGTCTTTGTACATGATTAGAATGATTTATGGTCCTTTGGTTATATACCCAGTAATGGGATTGCTGGGTCAAATGGTATTTCTACTTCTAGATCCTTGAGGAATCGCCACACTATCTTCCACATTGGTTGAACTAATTTACACTCCCACCAACAGTGTAAAAACATTCCTATTTCTCCACATCCTCTCCAGCATCTGTTGTTTCCTGACCTTTTGATAATCGCCATTCTAACTGGCATGAGATGGTATCTCATTGTGGTTTTTATTTGCATTTCTCTAGTGACCAGTGATGATGAGCTTTTTTTCATATGTTTGTTGGCTGCATAAATGTCTTCTTTTGAAAAGTGTCTGTTCATATCCTTTGCCCACTTTTTGATGGGGTTGTTTCTTTTTATCTTGTTAGTTTATTTAAGTCCTTTGTAGATTCTGGATATTAGCCCTTTGTCAGATGAATAGATTGCAAAAATTTTCTCCCATTTTGTAGGTTGTCTGCTCTCTCTGATAAGAGTTTATTTTGCTGTGAAGAAACTCTTTAGTTTAATTAGATCCTATTTGTCAATTTTGGCTTTTGTTGCCATTGCTTTTGGTGTTTTAGTCATGAAGCCTTTGCCCATGCCTATCTCCTGAATGTTATTGCCTAGGTTTTCTTCTAGGGTTTCTATCATTTTAGGTCTTATGTTTAAATCTGTAATCTATCTTGAGTTAATTTTTGTATAAGGTATAAGGAAGGAGTTCAGTTTTGGTTTTCTGCATACAGCTAGCCAGTTTTCCCAACACCTTTATTAAATAGGGAATCCTTTCCCCATTGCTTGTTTTTGTCAGATTTGTCAAAGATCAGATGGTTGTAGATGTGTGGTGTTATTTCTGAGGCCTCTGTTCTGTTCTATTGGTCTATATATCTGTTTTGGTACCAGTACCATGCTGTCTTGGTTACTGTAGACTTGCAGTATAGTTTGAAGTCAGGTAGTGTGATGTCTCCAGCTTTGTTCTTTTTGCTTACGATTGTCTTGGCTACACAGGCTCTTTTTTGGTCCTTATGCTGATAAGCAACTTTAGCAAAGTCTCAGGATACAAAATCAATGTGCAAAAATCACAAGCATCCCTATACACCAATAATAGACACACAGAGAGCCAAATCATGAGTGAACTCCCCTTCACAATTGCTACAAAGAGAATAAAATATCTGGGAATCAACTTACAAGGGATTTGAAGGACCTCTTCAAGGAAAACTACAAACCACTGCTCAAGGAAATAAGAGAGGACACAAACAAATGGAGAAACATTCCATGCTCATGGATAGAAAGAATCAGTATCATGAAAATGGCCATACTGCCAAAAGTAATTTATACATTCAAAGCTATTCCCATCAAGCTACCACTGACTTTCTTCACAGAATTAGAAGAAGGAACTTTCTTAATGTGATAAGGTGCATCTACAAAAAAATTACGATGAACAATAATAGTTAATGGTCAAAGACCATAAACTATGCTTTTTAACATCAGGAATAAAAAAAGTTGTCTGCCTTCGCTACTCCTGTTCAACATGTTACAGAAAGTCTTAGCCAGTGCGGTAAGGCAAATAGAAGATATAAATGTCATAAATAGTGTAAAAGAAAAACTGAAACATCTATTTGTAGATTATATGATTGCCTACGCAAAACATCACACAGTTGAAGAGAAGAAGTCCAAAATAGTTATGCTAAATATTGGTTACCTTCCAGTAAACAAATATCCTATTGGTCCCAGAAGAAAAAATGTAGAACAAAGATTTCACAACCGACTTTTAATTTTTTTTATTTTTTTATTTTTTTGAGATTAAGTCTCGCTCTGTCGCTCAGGATAGAGTGCAGTGGTGCAATCTCGGCTCACTGCAACCTCCACTTCCCGGGTTCAAGCGATTCTCCTGCCTCAGCCTCCTGACTAGCTGGGACTACAGGTGTGGGCCACCACGCCCAGCTAATTTTTGGTATTTTTAGTAGAGAGAGGGTTTCACCATGTTGGCCCAGCTGGTATTGAACTCCTGACCTCAAGCAATCCTGCCTCAACCTCCCAAACTCCTGGGATTACAGGTGTGAGTCACCACACCCAGCCACAAACTACTTTTTAAAGTCCAGCTTTTCTATCATGGTAATGGAAAGTCACTCTCCAGTTGGTGAGATCTTCAAACTCAGAAGAGTAACATGCTTTAATTTTGGCATGTAATTCTGTTTAAAACACAGGATCCTAAGTCACAGAAAACAGAAGGTATGTCATGACACACCAAATGATGATGCTGTAACAACTTCAAAGTCTCAGGGACTTAAACAGTTATTAAACTGAATAAAACCAGGATTTGTTCTGTTCATTTGTCAATTCTTGAATGAATTCTATACTTTCAACTATTGCAGATTTTTTATGTGTTTTAATACCTGGTTGTTCAATTACCCCCTCATTACTTATCTTCTAAAATAAAAATAGCTATTGTTATTTACTCTTCAATATGAATTTAGAATTAGTCATCAAGTTTTTCACTTTACTATCCCCCAAAATTCAGCAGAGGTTTGAAGACAAATTGCAGTAAAACTAGAAATTAAGTTTGGAAAAATAACATCTTTATGATATTCAATTTTCCTACTTTGGAACATGCTACATGTCTTCATCTTTTATCCTTTGTTTCAGTCTAATCTTACATTTTTCTTAATATAGATCATGTATATTTCTCATAGAGTGTACCAAGTGATCTTGGATTAGTGATGTTAGTTATTTCTCATATTTTTAGTGTATTGTCACCATATAAAGAAAATATCAATTTTGTAGTTGTTTTTAAACTGGCTTTATAACTGATCTCTCATTAATTCTAAGTTTCTCACATTAATTTTATATGTAAAAATATCATATTGAAAATAATTATCATAGTATATCATTTTCTCCCCAAATTATACTACTTACACATATTTCCTTTCTTACCACAACAGTTAAAACCTAAATAATAATATTAAATAATAATTGATTATATCAAGCATTCATCCTATTCCCATTTTAATAAGATTAGCTCTTACTGTATTGATTATGATGAAAATGATTAGGTTGAGATTAAGTTAAAGGAATATCCACCTCAGTTTTAGATAACTAAGAATTTTTATCAGGAAGTGTATTAATATTATTGAGTCACTTACTAAAATAATCACATGGCTTTTTAATTTGACCCTGCCATATTGCCATAATGTTTTGAATAATCACTAACTTTTTGGGATAAAGCTAAGTTAATTGCATTGCATTGTTCCATAATGTTCTACTAAATTTGATTTGCTCATATAATGCTTAGTATACTCTCATTTATAATAGTCTACAGTTTCCTGGAGGATTATCTTCATTAGGATTTAGTGTCAAGGTTACATTGGTTTCATAAAATCATTGCAGCCGGGCAGAGTGGCTCACGCCTGTAATCCCATCACTTGGGGAGCCTGAGGCGGGTGGATCACCTGAGGTCAGGAGTTTGAAACCAGCCTCCTGACATGGTGAAACTCTGTCTGTACTAAAATTAAAAAAATTAGCCAGGCATGGTAGCACCTGTAGTCCAAGCTACTTGGGAGGCTGAGGCAGGAGAATCACTTGAACCTAGGAGGCAGTGGTTGCAGTGAACTGAGATGGCACCACTGCATTCCAGCGTGGGTGACAGAGTGAGACTCAGTCTCAAAAAATAAAAAAAATAAAAAAAAATAAATAACATTGCGTAAGCTTCTTTCTCTATTCTCAGAAAAAATAATATAGCATAAGACTTATTATTCCTTGGAGGTTTAGGAGTAAACCATAAAAATCACCTAGGTTCAGTTGTATGATAGAAGGTTAACATTTAATATTTTCCACTGCTTAAATGATGTTCTTTTTATCTTTGTAGATGTTTTTGTAAATTTTGATTTACTTTTTACTAGAAAAGTGTCTAATATATCAAAGCATTCGAATGTATTAGAAAATGAATATAATTTCCAATTTTTTTAAATTTTTTATTTTATTTTTATTTATTTTTTTTAAGACAGAGTCTCACTCTGTCTCTCTGTCACTCAGGCTGGAGTGCAGTGGCACGATCTCAGCTCACTGCAACCTCCGCCTCCTGGGTTCAAGTGATTCTCCTGCCTCAGCCTCCTGAGTAGCTGGGACTACAGGCATGTGCCACCACTCCCAGCTAATTTTTGTATTTTTAGTAGAGACAGGGTTTCAACAAGCTGGCCAGGCTGGTCCTGAACCCCTGACCTCAGGTGATCCACCCATCTTGGCCTCCCAAAGTGCGGGATTACAGGCATGAGCTACCACGCCCGGCTATAATTTCCAGTTTTCAAATTTCCACATCTGCTGTCATCCTATTCCTATTAATTCTTGTTTTCTCTGCTAGATTTAGCACTCTTGCTTCCATTTTATGAGGTTACTGACATTCAACTTATTTTTCAAAAACTTTTTTAGTCACTTCATGTTAGATATGTCTCTTGCAAATATCATATAGATGAATTTCAAAATCTAACCCTAGTGGAAGTAGGTTTGCACCTGTCTCTTAAGTTTTCTTTTTTTCCTGCCTTTTCTTTCTTTGTCCCTTTATTTCTTGGCTTCTGGGATGGCAAACTAGATGCATCATGGCCCCAAAATGTACTTGATTTGGCTAGCACAATGCTTTAAAATGTGTAGATTAAAATAGCTTCATAAGTAGTACATACTTTTTAGATCCTCATAGTCCCTGCCACTCCCCTATCTTTTTTATACAATGGGGAATCACATCTAAATTACCTTCTTACGCTTTAAAGATATTTTATTTACCTGCTGCAGTAAGATAAGTGAAATAAATCAAATTTTAAATTTTACTAATGGTTGCATTTAAATATATCAAATAAATCTATCTTAACATCAAATACAAAATAATACTTTTTCATTTTCTTGTATAGGATGGGGAATTTAATGTACTTTTATTACTCATGACACCACTTACTAACATTATTTTAATCTGTAGCCTTTAAATTCAGCTTTTAACCACCAAATTATTTTTCAAGAACAGTTTTCACTTTTACATTTCATTTCATTTTATGACTACAATTTCTGAGGTTATTTATTTAGTTTGTATATTTGTGAATCTTAATGCTTTTTATAGTCTTTAATGCTGTGACATTTGTATTGTTTAATTTTTGATTCATCTTATAATTTATTAAGATATATATTTAACAAATGTCTCAGAAAAAATTACAAAGGCATATCTAGTGATTCTTGAAACAATGGAGATGGTCTTTCTGTTTACATATACAATACAAGTTGTCTTGGTACAGAATATGGAATTTTTAGAAAATTACATTTCACCTCAAAACTCTGAAGAGATTGATATCTGAAAGCATTGCTATATTATCGTACTTAGTGTTTCACAGAAGTCTAAGACTGTACTATTCGTGTATGTGTGAGCTTGTGTGTCTTTCTAGCCCTGTATTGGTGTGTGTGTGTTTCCTTATTATGTAAAGTTAAATGTGTTGCCAAGGGTGACCCCTAATAAGTCAGGCTGAAAAATTAAAGCAAGAATAAAAACAACAATAAAAACTGAGTAGAGGCATAAGTACCCACATATTGTGGAGGAGACAGATTTCATAGATTTAGTCCAGGGAAGTTATTAAATGAACAAAGAAACAAAAATGAAAAAAATAGCAACAAGAATTGTCTTCAGAGGGAGGAATCCAGAGGTACTACAAGGTGTTTTGTAAAGTATTATATTTTCAATTAAATGCAAAACGTGTGAAGAAACAAGAAATATGTGAGCTATAGTTGAGAAAAAAAAAGTAGTCAATAGAAATTGTTTTTCAGGCTGGGCATGGTGGCAAACACCTATAATCCCAGCACTTTGAGGGGTGAGGCAGGGGGATCACAAGGTCAAGAGATCAAGAACATCCGGTCATGATAAAACATGATAAAACATGATAAACATGATAAAACCTTGTCTCTACTAAAAATACAAAAAATTAGCTGGGCGTGGTGGCACACGCCTGTAGTCCCGGCTACTTGGGAGGCTGAGGCAGGAGGATTGCTTGAACCCAGGAGGTGGAGGTTGCAGTGAGCCGAGATAGTGCTACTGCATTCTAGCCTGATAACAGAGCAAGGCTCCATCACCAAAAAAAAAAAAAAAAAGAAAGAAAGAAAAAGAAACTGTTTTTGAGTGAAACCAGATGTGAATCTAGCAGATAAAAACTTCAAACAAATATAAATATGGTCAGAGAACCAAGGGAAATCATAATTAAGTAATTAAAGGAAAGTATGATGACAGTGATTAAACAAATGGAGAATTTAAATGAGGTGATAGAAACTAAAAAAAAATCAATAGAAAATCTGAAGCTGAAAAAATACAACAAATAATTTACAAGAGGGGCTCAAGAGCAGATCTGTGACAGTAGAAGAAATCCATCAATTAACTTAAAGATAATTCCATAGAAATTACCCAATCTCAAGAACACAGGGAGAAAAGAGTAAGGAAAAATGGATAGAGCCTCAGAGATGTCTGAAACAACAGCAAGACAATGTAATAAGAGTCCTAGAAGGAGACAAGAGAGAGGAAATGTCATTTAAAATGTTTGGAGAGGCTGGGCGCGGTGGCTCACACCTGTAATCCTAGCACTTTGGGAGGCTGAGGCAGGCGGATCACAAGGTCAGGAGATCGAGACCATCCTGGCTAACACAGTGAAACCTGTCTCTACTAAAAATACAAAAAATTAGCCAGGCATGGCAGCCGGTGCCTGTAGTCCCAGCTACTCAGGAGGCTGAGGCAGGAGAATGGCGTGAACCTGGGAGGCAGAGCTTGCAGTGAGCCGAGATGGCGCCACTGCACTCCAGCCTGGGTGACAAAGCAAGACTCATTTCAATAAGATAAAATAAAATAAAATGTTTGGAGAAATAATAGCCAAAGACATTTCAAATTTGATGGACTCTGTTTCATTGAGAGATCCACACCCAGGCACATCATGGTAAAACTATTGAAAGCCAAAGAGAAAATTTTGAAAGCAAAAGGGAAAAAAAATGACTCTTCATGCACAAGGAAACAATAATGTGATTATGGCTGATTTCACATCAGAGACAGTAGAGGCCAAAAGAAAATGGAATGAGATATTCAAAGTGCTGAAAGAAGAAAACTATCAACCAGGAATTCTATATACAGCAAAACTATCCTTCAAAGATCAATACAAAATAAAGGTATTTCTAGATAAACAAAGATAATTGGTTGCTAGCACATCTGCCTTACAATAAATACTAAAAGAAGTCTTTCAGCTTGAATGAAAATCATTTTCTTTCGTTTCCCTGTATTTCCCCTTTATTTCTTGGCTTCTGAGGTAACAGATAGTAATAGAATTCACAAGAAGAAATAAAGAGCACCAGAAAAGGTAAATATGTGGGAAACATAAAGGCTGAATAAATATATTTTAATTATTTTCTCAACTGGTTTAAAAGACAGAAGATTGTATAAAGCAATAATTAAAACTCTATCATTGGGTTTGAAACATATGTAGAATTATATATGGCAATGATAGCACAAAAGAGAAGGAGGAGAATGGAGCAACACAGGGCCAGAGTTTGGGTATTTTATGAAAATTAAACTAGTATTTATCTGAACTAAAATGGAATAAGATGTATATTTTATTTATTTATTTATTTATTTATTTTATTTTATTTATTTTTTTTTTTTTTTGAGACAGTCTCACTCTGTCGCCCAGGCTGGAGTGCAGTGGCGCCATCTCGGCTCACTGCAAGCTCTGCCTCCCAGGTTCACACCATTCTCCTGCCTCAGCCTCCTGAGTAGCTGGGACTGCAGGCGCCCACCACCACACCTGGCTAATTTTTTTGTACTTTTTTGGCAGAGACGGGGTTTCACCATGTTAGCCAGGATGGTCTCAATCTTCTGACCTCGTGATCTGCCCGCCTCGGCCTCCCAAAGTGCTGGGATTACAGGCGTCAGCCACCACACGTGGCCAAGATGTATATTTTAAAATCTGGAGTAACCACTAAGAAAACCCTCAAATTGGTAAAAAACTGAATTGAGGAATTATGTTTAATGTTACAATAAAAAAATAGAACAAAGAAAAGACAGTAACAGCAGAACAAAGGAACAAAAAGCATGTAAGATATATAGAAGACATAAAAATGGAAGATGTAAATCCAACTGTAGAAACAATTACAATGATTGTGAATTGATCAAATATTCCAAACAAAAGGAAGATATCATCAGACTGGCCAAGCAACAACAGCAAGAACTAACTATATGCTATCCACAAGGGACATACTCAATTTCAAAGACACAAATAGGTTGGAAGTAAAAGGATAGAAAAAAATATATCATGCATGCAGAAAGTATAAAAAAGCTGGAGTGGCTATATAATTATAAGACAAGTAGATTTAAACATAGAAATATTACCAGAAACAAAGACTGACATTTCACAATGATAAAAGATTACATTCTTCATGAAGATATAAAAATTATAAATGTCTGTGTCCCTAAAAACAGGGCCCTAGAACACAAAACAGGGCCCTAGAAGCAAAAGCTGGCAGAAGTGAAAAGAAAAATAATTCTTGGAGACTTGGATACCTCATTCTCCATAGTTTATAGAACTAGATGGAAAATCAGCAAGTACAGAATCCCTAAACAATGTATGAACTAGCTTGAACTAATAGTTATAGAAGTCAGCACCCAATGACAGTACAATATACAACCTTTCTTTCTTTCTTTTTTTTTTTTTTTTAAATACTTTAAGTTCTGGGTTACATGTGCAGAATGTGCAGTTTTGTTACACAGGCATACATGTGCCATAGTGGTTTATTGCACCCATCAACCTGTCACCTACATTAGATATTTCTCCTAATGCTATCCCTCACCTAGCACCCCAGCCCCCAGCGCCCCAGCCCCCAACAGGCCCTAGTATGTAATGTTCCCTTCCCTGTGTCCATGTGTTCTCATTGTTCAACTCTAACTTATGAGTGAGAACATGCAGTGTTTGGTTTTCTGTTCCTGTGTTAGTCTGCTGAGAATTGTGGTTCCCCGCTTCATCCATGTGCCTGCAAAGGACATGAACTCATCCATTTTTATGGTTGCATAGTATTCCATGACGTATATGTGCCACATTTTCTTTATCCAGTCTATCATTGATGGACATTTGGTTGGTTCCAAGTCTTTGCTATTGTGAATAGTGCCGCAATAAACATACGTGTGCATGTGTCTTTATAGTAGAATGATTTATAATCCTTTGTGTATATACCCAGTAATGGGAATGCGAGGTCAAATGGTATTTCTAGTTCTAGATCCTTGAGGAGTCGCCACACTGTCTTCCACAATGGCTGAACTAATTTACACTCCACCAACAAAGAATACACATTCTTTTCAAGCACAAATGGAACATTCTCCAATATGGATCATATGCTAGGCCATTAAATAAGTATCAATACATTTAAAAGAATTGAATACTCTTCAGCAATAACAAGAAACAAACTACTTAAACTGATACATGTACCTCAAAAACATTACCACAGAGTACAAGTATAGAATAGATATCATATGATTCTTTATATATAAAATGCCCAGAGCAGATCTGTGGTTCTTTAGGGCTGAGGGTGAGAACAAGGATTGACTGCAAATTTGTATAAAGAAACATTTTGGGGTGATGGAAATTATAAATTTAGAAAAAAAACCCATGAGATTGTATATTCACAAAGCTAAGTTTTGTGGTATATAAATTATACCTCAGAAAAGTTGCTTTAAAATTCAAGGTGTTGGTATGGATCTTATCTCATGATTCTTGCTTGGAACTTGTGTGAATTTGGTAATTTATCCGTTCAGATCTTTCTTCAGCTATTTGGTTTTATTCAAATAAACATGTATCATTCTTCCCTTGTTCTTCCTCTACAACTCATAAATCCTAGGTTAATTCTTCATTTACATATACTATCCTTTCTCTGTTGTTTATATTTATTATTCTTTGACACTTTTTAAAGAGCTTATGAAGTTAGTTCTATAATTTATAATTATTTATTAAATCTGGAGATGAGCCCATTTTCTCTTTACTATATGGATTATAATTTAGCATTGAATTATTATTAAAGTTGATGAGAACTTAAGTGAAGAGGGTTGGTGTATTTGAGGAATAGTCTAGAGACCAGGGACATACACAGACACCAAAGTGGGAAAGAGAATAGAGCATTTCCAGAACTGAAAGAAGGTCATGACAGGCTGGGGCATAAGAAGTTACCTACAGTGAGTGAGGAATGAAATGAAACTGGAGCTATAGGCAGAGCAGCTCATGCAGGAGTTGTAGGCCAGGTTTCTGGTTAGGATTTCGTTCTAAGTGCTTTTGAAGACTTTTAAAGCAAGAGAATAACATAATCAGATTTGTTCTTGCAGAGACTGGATAGGACCTGGGTAGATAGAAGAACAGAGGCCAGTTATGAGCTCCTAAAGTAATCTGCATAGGAGATGATGGTACCTTAGACTAAGGTGGTGAAAATGAAACCAGAAGTGGAATGGTTGGAGAGAGAGAAATAAATGGATATATGATGGATTGGAAATGGAGAGTCTGAATGAAAGACTGGTTCAGTACAACACCCAGATTCCTGGCTTATTCAACCAGATGAGTGATAATTCTCTCTATTAAGTTAGGAACCATTGAAGGTTGAACTGAATTGAAGAATTATGTTTAATGTTACAATAAGAAAATCTAACAGTATTTTTTATGTAGTACATATGCTACAGTATTTTGGGCTTTTCATGACTATATCTCCTTGAGTCAGGATAGATAGCTAAATGTTACATGGGAAAAAATCCTTTTTTAAGTAAAATGTAGTTGTTTTGACTCTGCTTAGGTTATAGGATAAAATGCCAGGCTCTAATTTCTCCTTTTCATTTACTTTGTGTGTGTGTGTGTGTGTACTATATATATATATATATATATATATAGTGCCACATGTGCCATATAATGGCATTTCAGTCAATAATGAACTACATAGAAGACACTGGTCTTATAAAGTTATAATAACATATTTTTACTGTACTTTTTCTATTTAGTTATGTTTGGACACACAAATACCACTTTGTTACAATTGCCTACAGTATTCGGTACAGTCACATGCTGCACAGGTTTGTAGCCTAGGAGCAATAGGCTATACCATATAGCCTAGGTATATAATAGGCATATACGATCTAGGTTTATAGATAAGCACTATGATGCTTGCAAAACCAAATTGCCTAATTACACATTTCTCATCAATAGGCCATGAGTGATGATATATACACATTTAAAAATCCAATAGATTTATTACATACTGAACAAACTTGAAATAGGAGAGTCTTTTTCTCTGTTACAATAATACAGACTATAATGGCCCATTAATTTTTAACAGATTACTAAATAAATAAATACTATTCAAATTATTACATTTACCTTATATAAAGACATGAAACCATATACTGTAACACATATTTGTAACCATTTTTTCATGTATTTCTTTCTTCTTCCTTAAAAATATTAATAAAGCTTTTTTACATACCAAAATTGAACTTGTTTTATGCCACTCTGCCAAATAAGCTGTTTGTAGATGTAGACAGCTACTGTTTTCTCCTAAATGCAGTAGCTCACCCTCATCTGCTGGGGAAAGCTAGAGGATTCTATTAACTAGGGGGTAGTGTACTAATCACTAAAAATGACTGAGCATCCATCTTAATTGTGCCTCTTATAAATAAAGCACTTTAATTCCTATGAATATTTTCTCCCCAGATGAGTTTTAGTATGCTGAGTTGCTAAAAATTGTAGATAGATTTTTACGTCTTTGGTATTTGTGATTTAATAAGACTTTAGTGGCTGATTTACAGAAGCTTTTTCTCATTGACTTGGGGGTTGTGGTTCTTTTAAAAATCAAAGTAGAAAAACATTGTTTTTTAGAACTCAGTGGTGAACCGTATTGAATATCTTATGTCTTATTTCCTGTAGCATCAATGCATTTTTATTCTAAATGCTTCCTCTCATACATTCATTCAACACATATTTCTCCACCACCACCAAGCCTGATGTCTCACCAGGCACTCGGGAGACAATGTGAGAAAGCACAGTTTCCAATTCCATGAAACTACTTGTAATTGCATTTTTCATGTAGACTTATAATTATACATCAGCTCAGTCAGTTTGGCCCACATTTTTTGTGTCCAAACACAAACCTTATGAAATTAGGACATGTATTGAATCTCATTTAGCACGGTAGTTGAATTTGGTAGCATAAGACTTGTCCTGTTCTTTAAGAAAATAGGCCAACTATTTATTTAAAATTACTAAACCTACCTTATATACTTAAAAAGCAATCTGAAATGTATCCTCATTTTCATCAGTGAGCTCTGTAAGTACCAATCTTACTTTCTTCAATTATGTGTTAAAGAAAGCATTCCTCTTAAAAGAATTCATTTTTAAAGAGTGTCTAGAAGTTTTCCCATGTGCACTGAAAAACACTGTTCATATTTTCCTGGATATCATAAATAAACTGTTTGGTTGAGTTAACATATGGTATGTTTTTAACCTATACAGTTGTCTTTTGATATCCATGGGGGATTGGTTCCAGGATCTTCTTGGATACCAAAATGCATAGGTGCTCCAGATGCTCTAATCTATACACATCCTCTCATATACTTTAAATAATCTCTAGAGTTTTTATAATACCTAATACAATGTAAATGCTATGAAAATAGTTGTTACACTGTATTGTTTAGGAAATAATGACCTGAAAAAAGTCAGTGCATGTCTAGTACAGACAGAAACCATCCATTTTTGGGGGGTGGGAATATTTTCAATCTGAGGTTAATTGAATCCCTGGATACAGAATCCAAGGATACAGAGGAAGAACCATACTTTAATGGTTATGCTACCTGAGTTATTTATACAAAATGAGTGAAGACAAATTTTGGTTCACATTTAAAATGTTCATATTCATACATATTTTATATTTTTCACAATTCAGTGCATCTAAGTATACTTATGTCATTTTAAGTTCATGGTGGAAGACAATAGGCCAGTCTGAATGATTAAGTTACCAAGACTAATGTGATCCTGTTGCAGTGAAATATAATACATTAATTAGTCTGACATTATGTGAAAAAGCTCATGATACATATGTTACATGATACATATGTTAGCTACTCTTTAAAAAGCACAGCAAGCTACACCTGTCTAACTTGGAACATCAAGCATAAACATCAGTTGAGCTCCTTAATGGCATCAGGTTGTAGTGGAGAAAAAGTAAAACATAATAAAATTTTATAGCTTGCAAAATTAACATCATGCAATTATTCACCCAAACAATGCATACGTAGTGCTGGGGAGAGGCCTGAGATGTATTAATTCAGTAGGAGAAAGAACACGGTCTTCACAGACCTACATATTTACCTTCCATTCTTTCTAAGCATAAATCCACTGATGGGCCCCTGACAATTTTAGTGTGGTTTTCTGTCTCCCAAAGATGTTTCTTTGTGTTGGTAAAGGAAAGCCTGTTGATAATATTCAGCTTCAAAAAGTAAAAGTTTCAAGAACAAAATAATATCTGTGTAATAATACAGATGATACTACTTTAATCATTAGATAAATGATGTTTATAGAAAGAAAAATGAAAAATGTTTCTTCTAATATACTATGAAAGCAGAGGTTAAAAATACGTGAAGTGCCATATTTCTTCATATCAAACAGAGAGCTTTGTTTAAAATTCCCATATAAAAACTTGCTAAAATCCACCGTCTTATAAAACGGATGCCTAACAAAACCATCACACTTTCTACTTTACACTGGGATGGCACATCTATTCAAAGGTTCTACAAATCAGCTACCCAGCATCATCATCACTACTACCTCTTTCATTATCATTCATCATCATCATTATCACGGAGTACACCTAGCTGATATCAACGAATCTGAATCACAGAACTGATCATTTGTCAGAGCAATGAAGGTTCGAGGTAGGATGGAGGACTGAGTCCACATATAACAGCAAAAGGAACAGTATGGCTATTATTGAAAGATATAAAGAGTGAAACTGAAGATGTGTTAGAAAGAGTGAAACTGAAGATGAAAGAGTGAAACTGAAAGAGTGAAAGAGTGAAAGAGTGAAACTGAAGATGTGTTAGCATTTTCATGCAGCTCTCTTTAGGTCTGTCCTTTTCCAAACATTATTTTAGACAGAAATGTCTTGATTAAGAGAGATGAAGAGAGGTCGATGAAAAGCACATGGATTGCTTTTTCAATCTAGTGAAATAAAAAAAAAAAAAGGGAGATTTATCTCTTACAGTTATTTTCATTGCCACGTTAAACCAAAATGACAGCTGTAATTATTTATTTCAATAATCTGGAATAATGGGGCATTTGAGTGATCAAAAATATATATACTATACTGAGGGAAATAAAGACTCCCTTATCTCAGATTAAGAACCATCTGAGGGATCTGCACCAAAATTGTCTCACTGTTTTTTAGTAATAGAGATACAGCTAGTAAAATATATTGAAACAATCAAGTGTATCTTTTTTTTCAAATAACATACTGTTAAATTAATTAACAAGAATTTGTGAAGTTACTACAGAATACACACCAAATCACATTTTAAACAGTTGTTGTAAAATGAAAGGAATAATGTCACATATATAAATTTAGAAGTCAGTATCAAAATATCAGGTGAGATGTCTAAAATTCAGAGGATTCAATTTTAAGGATTTTGATTTTTAGAAAAGTCAGTGACACAGAGGCTTTGATAAGTAAGAACTGAAGGTAGTTTTAGATAAAATGTAATCTCTCCGTATACCATATCATTGTTAATGAGTTGAAGTTATAAAACAAAAATTGTCCAAAAGTTTACCCTGATGTTTCATTATTTATAGAAATTTAGGAAGAATTTCAAGCAGGCTTTCTTCGAGATGAGGATGACAGAAGGATGCTTATGATGACCACCGTGTATGTCAATTTAATACTGTATTAAAGGTCTTAACCAAGGCAATAAGGTAAGAAAAAAATTGTATTAAAATGCTCTAATAATTAAAAATGAATAGGTATTACTTCCAATTAAATGATTTCAGTAGATGTCAAAAATGTTCTAGTAAAATTATCAGAATACATGAGTTGAAGAAAGACTCAGTATCAACAATCTTTTGATTTCTGTGTACTAACAAAGAGAAAACAAAAGCTTATAAATACATAACATTTATAATAGCATTGAGTATACCAGATACTTTAAAATAAATATTAATGCAAGATGGACAACATACCTTTGCAGAAAACAAGAGAACAGTAAGGAAAATTAAAGACCCATGGAGGAATATACAATGTTCATAGCTTGGAGGACCAAGCCAAGATCAATTGATATCTTATGGAGGTATCAATTGTCTACAAATTCATCTATACTTATAATGTAAATTCAATGAAATTCTCAGCGGCCTTCCACCTTTTTTTGAATCTATTGACAGGTAATTTTATTTATTTATTTATTTATTTATTTATTTATTTATTTTTTAAGACAGAGTTTCACTCTTGTTGCCCAGGCTGGAGTGCAATGGCAAGATCTTGGCTCACCGCAACCTCCACCTCCCGGGTTCAAGTGATTCTCCTGCCTCAGCCTCCTGGGTAGCTGGGATTACAGGCATGCGCCACCATGCCCTGCTAATTTTTTTGTATTTTTAATAGAAACGGGGTTTCTCCATGTTGGTCAGGCTGGTCTTGAACTCCGCGCCCAGCTTGACAGCGAATTTAAAATATCTTAATGACTTTGGGGTAGGGAAAGGTTTATTTGAAAGGGCAAAAGAACCATTATCCACAAAGGAAAGTTGTTTTATAAATCTTTACTACATTGACATTAAAAACTTCTATTTACCAAAGACGTCATTAAGACGGTGAAAAGGAGACTGGGCGCGGTGGCTCAGGCCTGTAATCCCAGCACTTTGGGAGACCCAGGCGGGTGGATCACGAGGTCAGGAGATCCAGAGACCATCCTGGCTAACATGGTCAAACCCCGTCTCCACTAAAAATACAAAAAATTAGCCGGGCCTAGTGGCAGGTGCCTGTAGTCCCAGCTACTCGGTATGCTGAGGCAGGAGAACGGCGTGAACCCGGGAGGCGGAGTTTGCAGTGAGCCGAGATCACGCCACTGCACTCCAGCCTGGGCTTCAGAGTGAGACTGCATCTCAAAACAAAAAGGAAAGTGAAAAGGCAAGGAATAGAAGACATTTGCAACAACAAATTTGTGTCCCTCTATCTATCTACCTATCCATCCATCCCATTATCAATATTTTTTCATGCAAATCAATAAAGACAACAGAATCAATAGAAAAAAAGGGCAGGAGGCTATTTTATGAAAGAGACTATCCAAATGCTCAATAAATATGTAAAAACAAAAATGTTCAACATCATCAGTAATTATTAGAATGGCGAAAACCACATTTGCAGTAGGAAGGATATGATGCAGTGAGAACTCAAAAACTTCTGGTGGAAATGTAAACTAGTGCAACAACTTTGGAAAATAACTTGGCACAATCTAATGTTGAACATATGCCTACATGTGATCCAGCAATTCTACTTCTAGGTATATAAAAAACAAATTGCCTACACATACCCCAACGTTCGTGTATATGAATGTTCCCAGCAGCATTATTCATAATAGCTAAGAACTAGAACAATCCAAATGTCCATCAGCAGTGGAGTAAGTAATAAATTGATGTTGTCATACATGGACTACTACAGAGTAATAAAAATGTACAGCTTCAGCTACATTCAACTGCATGCATGAATCTCACAAGCTGAGCAAAAAAAAAAGCCAGAATGAGAAGAAAATGTGCATTATTTCATGTATGCAGTTTTCAAAAAGAACAAATCTACAATGAAAACACAAAAAGTAACAATTGTTGGCAAGGATATGGAGAAATTAGAACACTTGTGCACTGCTAATAATAATGTAAAATAGTACAGCTGCTATGGAAAACAATATGGTAGTTCCTCAAAAAATGAAGCAAATAATCCAACAATTCTGTTTGTAGGTATATACTCCAAACAACTGAGAGCAAGGACTGAAACAGCTATTTGTACATCCATGTTCATGGCAATATTCTTCATAATAGACCAAAGGTAGAAGCAACCCAAGTTGTACAAGTTGTACATTGACAGATAACTAGATAAACAAACATGGTGCATACATACAATGCAATATTGTTTGACCTTTAAAAGGAAGGAAGCCCTGGCAGGTACTACAACATGGATGTACCCTGAAGATACCATGCTGAAAGAAATATGCCAGTCACAGAAGGATTAATATTGTATGATTCCACTTATATGGGGTACCTAGAGTGGTCAAATTCATAGTGACAGAAAGTAGCATGGTGGTTGCTAGGGCTGGGAGAAAAGAGGAATGGGAGTTATTAATAACGGGTACAGTTATTGATAATGGGTAGAGTTTCAGTTTGAAAAGATGAAAAATTCTGAAGATGGATGGTGGTAATGATTACACAACAATGTGAATATACTTAATGCCACTGAACCATACAGTTTAAAATGGTTAAATGGTACATTTTATGTATATTTTACTATAAAAAAAGTCTGGACTATAATATTAGAAGTAAAGATAGTAGTAATCTTATGGGAGAAAGAAGAGGATGGTGTTCATAAAGAGCGTGGTGAGGGTGGGGAGCTTCAAGGGTGCTGGCAATATTCTATTCCTGGGCATAGGTTATCAGTGGTGTTTAAATGAATGTTTGCCTTATGATACTTTATAAAGCTTCGCATTTATGTTTTGTATCACTACTGTTTGATATAATTCACAATAAAATCTTTAAAAATAACATATATGTGTTACATACATGTTCCTAGAAAGAAAAATATCCATGTCATATGTCATTACAACTTGCATTTTGCAAGCAGTCGGTACTGAAAAGGATGTGGGCTTGTGGCTTTGGAGTCGACAGTCAGCCTTGGACTTGAAACTCAACTTGGCTATGTGTAAAGTGTATGAGACTGAAAATTCTTCCTTTGAAACTATTTTCTCATCTTTATAATTGAGAACATGACAAATGTCTTATAGAACAATTTTCAAGATTAAATGTTTATGGATAAATATACAGCATATTATCAGATGAATAACAAAAGCTCTAAACATACTAGGTTCTATTTCTTCCCTTTAGAATCCCAGCACTTTGGGAGGCTGAGTTGGGTGGATCACCTGAGGTCAGGAGCTCAAGACCAGTCTGGCCAACATGGGGAAACTCCATCTCTACTAAAAATACAAAGATTAGCTAGGTGTGGTGGTGGATGCCTGTAATCCCAGCTATTTAGGAGGCTGAGGTGGGAGAATCGCTGAAGCCAGGACGTGGAGGTTGCAGTGAGCCAAGATCATGCCATTGCACTCCAGCCTGGGTGACAGAGTGAGGCTCTGTCTCAAAAAAATAAATAAATAAAAGAAAGAAAACTACAGACCGATATCCTTGATGAACATGGATGCTAAAATCTTTAACAAAATATTAGCTAACCGAATCCAACAGCATATCAAAAAGATAATCCACCATGATCAAGTGGGTTTCATACCAAGGATGCAGGGATAGTTTAACATACAAAAGTCAATAAATGTGACACAGCATATACAGAATTAAAAACAAAAATCACATGATCATCGTAATAGATGCAGAAACAGCATTTGACAAAATCCATCATCCTTTATGATTAAAACTCTCAGCAAAATCAGCATACAAGGGACATACCTTAATGTAATAAAAGCCATCTATTGCAAACCTACAGCCAACATAATACTGAATGGGGAAAAGTGGAAAGCATTCCCTCTGAGAACTGGAACAAGAGAAGGATGCCCACTCTTTTATTTTTTATTTTTATTTTTTAGATGGAGTCTTACTCTTGTTGCCCAGGCTGAAGTGCAATTGCATGATCCTGGCTCACTGCAACCTCTGCCTCCTGGATTCAAGTGATTTTACTGCCTCAGCCTCCTGAAGGATGCCCACTCTTACCACTCCTCTTCAACATAGTACTGGAAGTCCTAGTCAGAGCAATCAGACAAGAAAGAAATAAAGAGCATCCAAATTGGTAAAGAGGAGGTCAAACTGTCACATTAGTTTGCTGATGATAGGATTGTTTACCTTGAAAACTCTTAAGGACTCCTCCAGAAAGCTCCTAGAACTGATAAAAGAATTCAGCAAAGTTTCTGGATACAAGATTAATGTACACAAATCAGTAGCTCTTCCATACACCAACAGTGACCAAGTGGAGAATCAGATCAAGAACTCAACCCCTTTTACAATAGCTGGAAAACAAACAAACAAACAAAAAACACTTAGGAATACACCTAACCAAGGAGTTGAAAGACCTCTGCAAGGAAAACTATGGAACACTGCTGAAAGAAATCATAGATGACATAAACAAATGGAAGGACATCCCATGCTCATGGATGGGTATAATCAATTTTGTGAACATGACTATACTGCCAAAAGTAATATACAAATTCAATGCAATCCCCATCAAAATACCACTATCATTCTTCACAGAATTAGAAAAAACAATTCTAAAATTCACATGGAACCATAAAAGAGCCTGCATAGCCAAAGCATGACTAACCAAAAAGAACGAATTTAGAGGCATCACACTACCTGATTTCAAACTATACTAGAAGGCCATAGTCACCAAAACAGCATGGTACTAATACTAAAATAGGCATGTAGACCAATGGAACAGAATAAAGAACCCAGAAATATAGCCAAATACTTATAAACAACTGATCTTCAACAAAGCAAACAAAAACATAAAGTGGGGAAAGGACACCCTTTTCAATAAATGGTGCTGGGATAACTGGCTAGCCACATGTAGGAGAATGAAACTGGATTCTCACCTTTCACCTTATACAAAAATCAACTCAAGATGGATTAATCACATAAACCTAAGATCTGAGACTATACAAATTCTAGATGATAACACTGGAAAAAACCCTTCTGGATATTGGCTTAGGCAAGGATTTCATGACCAAGAACCCAAAAGCAAATGCAATAAAAACAAAGATAAATAGTTGTGACTTAATTAAACAAAAGAGCTTTTGCATGGCAAAAGAAACAGTCGGCAAACAGACAACCCACAGAGTGGGAGAAAATCTTCACAATCTTTACCTCTGACAAAGGACTCATATCCAGAATCTACAAAGAACTCAAACAAATCAGCAAGAACAAAACAAACAATCCCATCAAAAAGCGGGCTAAGGATATAAATAGACAATCCTCAAAAGAAGATCTATAAATGGCCAACAAACATATGAGAAAATACTCAACATCACTAATGATCAGGCAAATACAAATCAAAACCACAATGCGATTCCACCTCACTCCTGCAAGAATGACTGTAATCAAAAAATCAAAAAGCAGTAGATACTGGCATGGATGCGGTGAACAGGGAACACTTCTACACTGCTGGTGGGAATGTAAACTAGTACAGCTGTTACGGAAAACAGTGTGGAGATTCCTTAAAGAACTAAAAGTAGGAGTACCATTTGATCCAGGAATCCCACTACTGTATATCTGCCCAGAGGGAAAAACGTCATTATTCAAAAAAGATATTTGCACATGCATGTTTATAGCAGCACAGTTCACAATTGCAAAATCATGGAACCAACCCAAATGCCCGTCAATCAACGAGTGGATAAAGAAACTGTAGTGTGTGTGTGTGTGTGTGTGTATATATATATATATACATATGATGAAATACTATGCAGCCATAAAAAGGAATGAATTAACAGCATTTGCAGTGACCTGGATGAGATTGGAGACTATTATTCTAAGTGAAGTAACTCAGGAATAGAAAACCAAACATCGTATGTTCTCCGTGATATTTGGAGCTAAGCTATGAGGATGTGAAGGCATAAGAATAATGCAATGGACTTTGGGGACATGGGGGAAAAAGTGGGAAGGGGCGAGGGATACAAGACTACAAATATGGTGCAGTGTGCATACTGCTTGGGTGATGCGTGCACCAAAATCTCACAAATCACCACTAAAGAACTGACTCATGTAACCAAATACCACCTGTACCCCAATAACTTATGGAAAAATAAAAATAAAATAAATTAAATAAAAATCATACAGGAAACATTGTCAAAAAAAAAGTGCAAAAGGACAATAAAGCCATGAAACAACAATTAGCTAATTTTTTAAAAAAACTATTAGAATAATGAAAGCAAAAATTTACCTTTTAACAACTACTTCTACTTAACATTTTTAAAGATTATCTTTGCATCCAAAAGACAATATGAACTCTTCCATTTTCTACATACCATTTACAGAGGTTTTACTGTGTATCATAGAAATGCTTCCAGTTTAATCCAAATTTTCTGTTAAACTACCCATGTAATTATCCCAGTAGAATTCATGATACCTTTTTACTGTTAATTTCGTTAACACTTTCCTGGAAAGAGTCTAGATGTATTTAAATATAGGTCTCAGAGTTTTTATTATGACAATTAAAGGGAACATTTCCATATTATTTTGGGGGGTATATAATTACTAAGTTAAAACATAACTGAAAATTATTTACCACTAACAATATAGATAAAAAATAAATGGCCATTAGATTCACTTCAAGGCATATTTTTTGATGATTTCAGTGACAACATCTTTTTATACATATTTCCATCAAAATGAAGCTGATAATTCAGTTATATATTCTACCTGAAATAAGGCTATGAAATGATAGCTCTTTCTTCTAGTCTTTGACAACAGGAGAATAGTTGCTAAAAGTTATGCACTGATGTACATCAAAATGGTCGGGGGAGTGGGCGGACACTGATGAGGATACTATAATCAAATATTTTGAGACTAATATGAGCACAGAATACCATATGTAAATGCAAAGTTCCAAATATATATCTTTTAACCTCTATCATTATTTTATTGTTTACTTTCTAATCTATTACATAGTATTATTTACTGTTCTCCAACAAATTTAGTCAGCTAAGTAAGAATTGCAGATGCGATATAATTTTTAGTAATTCAGCAAATTCTAATGTACAGTGTTCATTCTTTCCATTCCCTTTCTGTTAAGTTCCTGTATTGCTACTGATCTTCCAGTTGTTTTCAAATCAACACAAGTAGTTATTGAGGGCTTTCTCTGTGCAAGTACTCACCTAGAGTAAATCGGCTTGATATTTTCCTACCAAGAATTCCCAGGAGAACATTGGCTATATACAACATTGTAGAAATACCAGACTTTGTTCAATTTTATTTAGCTACCATTAAGTGGGCCACAAATAAACTTCCTATTAATTTCTTATAATCTCCCATCCTCCATCCAACATTTCCTTAAAGTAGTGTTTCAATATAGATTTAACGTCAATAGGGATTAGTAATCATAATGTTTTATGAAATTTATTATATATAATTTAATAGTATTTTGGCAAAACAGAGATTGACAAGGAATGTGAATTAAGGTATGACTACTTCCTTAAGGGTATAAATTGTGATTTCTATCTCCTTTTTGATGCTCCAGAGTCTATTTAGCCTAAATATTTGTTTGTATTTCTTCCAAGGGACAGAGAAATAACTTGAAAAAAAAAATAAGAAAACCTGACATTTTATTTAGCTTATGTTGTAATCATAATAGCCTATGAAGGAAAACATTTAATTCAGGTAATAAACTTCAAAAAGGACATTGTCAGGTCCTGCTATTTTGAAGAATGTTTCTGTCTTTTTCAATCTTAAAATATGAAAAAATAAATTGAGGTCATGTAAGAATTTTAGAGCTTCATAATCAAACTGTCTTATAGTGTATAAAAATCTCGATGAAAAGAGTCAAACTCTGTAAAATATTTGAAGAGATTTAATCTGAGCCAAATATAGGTGACCATGGCCCATGACACAGCCCTCAGGAGGTCCTGAGAACATGTGCCCAAGGTGGTTGGGGTGCAGCTTGGTTTCATATGTTTTAGGGAGGCATGAGACATCAATCAAATACATGTGAGAAATACATTGGTTTGGTCCAGAAAGGTGGACAATTGGAAGTGGGGGCGGAGGTAGGCTTCCATGCTATGGGTAAATTTAAACATTTTCTGGTTGACAATGGGTTGAGTTTGTCTAAAGACCTGGGATTAATTGAAAGGAAATGTTCACATTAAAATAAAAAATTGTGGAGACCAAGGTCCTTTTGATGTCTCATAGTGGCTGCCTTTAGAGACAATGGATGACAAATGTTTCCTATTCAAACCTTTAAGAAGTGCTAGGCTCTCTGTTAATCTCTTCAGGATTGGGAGAGCCTGGAAGAAAAAGATCTAGGTATGTTAACAGAGATTCTTTACAGATGCAAATCTCCCTCCCCTCTCCCTACCCTCCCGCAAAGGACGGCTTTGCAGGGCCTTTTCAAAATACAGCAAAGAAACATGTTTGGGGGTAAAATATTTTTATTTTCTTCTTTGTCATGTAATGTTATGCTGAGTGAGATTGGAAAGTAAGTCACGATATACAGGGTTAAATAAAACCCATCTGATGAGAATTTATGGTTTGTAGGTCATGACTCCCCAGACCCGTTAGATAGGAATTTGGGCAAGATAAAAATTCAGAGCTTAGTTCTCAAAAATATGATTTGTAAGTTTTTTTATGAAAAGCTTATGACTTATGATTTTTTGTACACTCTGTCTTTTCCTACGCTAGGGTCATATATGTAGACTTACTAAATAGATGATTTGGTATAATATCATTGACTTTATATTTAAGGTTCGCTTAGTTGCATTTGAGAGATCAAATCTAACCTCAAACAATTGTATTAGAGTATTTTAATACTATTGTCAAGTTGGTGTTCATTGTATATGATATTGCTTAAAGTATCTAGAGAAATATGGTTTGGGTATGTTTGTTACAACTGGACTTTCATTATAATGGTATTTGCTGGGATGAGATTTAAATAGCAGGTGAAAACTAGTAAGAGAAAAGAATGTCCAACTCACTTTAACTCAGTGCTTCTCAAACCTTAATATGCACATGAATCACTTGAGTATCTGGCTGGGAAGCAGATTTTCATTCAGTAAGTCTTGGGTGGGGCCCAAGATTCTGCCTTTCCGATGGAAGAAGCTCTGAGGGGCGAGGTCCTAGAAAACCCACATAATTTATCACTGCACCATGCTTAATTCTATTTCCTCTGCTTGATGAGCACCAATGTACTTATTCAATGTTGTACAAATTAATAAGATGCACCTTCAGTGAGAAAACAATATATAAATCATTTGGTCTTAGGTATTAGCTTCCAGTTGTGCAAAAAGCAAAACTACAAGTTACTGCAGGAGTTACAGAAGATCTGGAAATATGACTTATTTAAGGCCATCACATATATTTTACTATTCACTGAAATCATCCTTAAAACATGAAATACATATTCATTTGAAAATTTCATTTTGTCATGGGACTCCAGACAAAACCACACATCAAACTTAAGGTTTAACTTGATTTCTTTAGTGATGTGCCAATTTTTGTTTTGTTTTGTTTTTTTGAGACGGAGTCTTGCTCTGTCGCCCAGGCTGGAGTACAATGGTGTGATCTTGGCTCACTGCAACCTCTGCCTCCTGGGTTCAACAGATTCTCCTGCCTCAGCCTCCTTAATAGCTGGGACTACAGGCGCACACCACCATGCCCAGCTAATGTTTGTATTTTCAGTATAGATGGGGTTTCACCATGTTGACCAGTATGGTCTCAATCTCCTGACCTCATGATCCACCAGCCTTGGCCTCCCAAAATGCTGGGATTACAGGTGTGAGCCACCGTGCCCAGCTGTGATGTACCAAATTTTAAAAAAGTAAACATGCAACAATGTTGAATCCTTAGAGAGCTTGAAAGAAAAAGAAAGACAAAGAACCACACAGGTAACTTGAAGTAGAGAATTTCTTTTAGTTAAAAAAAAAATAAATGACAATACAGTCCTTCCATTAAAACGCATCTACAGACATTTCCTTATGAATGAAATCCTTCTGAGTAGTAAAACTCAAGCTAACATACATGTTAAAAGTGGTTTTTCTCCAACTGATAAAACTTTGGCAGAGGCAAATTCCATCCTCAAACCTTTCATGTAGTGCAGGAGAAAAGGTTTTTACAATAAAAGAGAATAAACAAGCGTAAGAAAAAAATCAAATAAAAAATAAAGATGAATACAAATTTTTATGAAAGAAAACAATGCCAAATCTGGTTCTTTTTCAAGAAAATCAGGTTTTATAAAATAAAACAAACAATATTTTATAGAAGTTTGGAGAAAATGTAGTATGTAAAAATTACATCTTAAAGACAAAAGAGGTGGACTTTTGCTGTGTTAAAATGTTTATGGATGAGTCTAGTTTGACAATTTAGCCTGTTGGATGTGACTTTCACAGTCTGTTGGCAGTTTGTAGGCAAGCCATCACACCTGTGACTCCGCGGTTGATTAATGAGTCTTTCAGCTCATTGCTACCATCTGAAGAAGGGCTATGGCCTTTCTGAGCTTCACTGGTTTATTCCCCTTAACTGCAGTCCTGCCAAGGTACTTCCATAAGAAAATCACACCTGGTGAAAGCTAATGAAAACCTCAATATGTCGTTTTCCAGACAAGTCAAAAAGCACGTAAAACTAGACAAAAGACGTATTCAAGTAACATGAATGTAGTTTTGTCATAACCTGCCAATCCAAAGAGTAACATTTAAAAAAAAAGCTTTCCTCAATGACATTTCCTAGTATCAACTTTAAGAATGATGACTCTGAATTATGTGCCATAAGAGGACTTCTGTAATGCCAGCTCTTTTGCTATACACAATATCTATTTTCATCAGAACTAGGAAGTTCTTAGTTCATAACGAGATCATCATTTAGTTTTTATTATCTATAAATGTTTAATCCAACTGTGGCATTTTAAAGTCTTGTTTCAAATTCCTCACCTTCAGTTGGCCGGTATTCTTATAGCTTTCTCTTGAGTGCAAGGCAGCACTGCAACTGCTGTTTTCCCAATCCTGCTCTGCACACTGAAAAGCCTTTTAAAACATAAGCACGAATTCCCTCCCTAACCTCTTAAAATAAAGTGCAAACTAGAGAATAAGGTGGGAAGGGAGAGACAGGGAACTGAAAGAGAAGATAAACCAAAGGTCTGTGGCTAAAACAGTGTAGTATAGGGTAAAGTGGTGGGAAATAAAGGAAACATGGAAGACAGTAATCTCTTGCCCTGAAGGCCTGTATACTATAGCTTCATTTCTGGAGAACTAGTTATTTCCAAAACGTCAATAATAATCAAATAAATACTAAAATTCATTTTAAAGATAAATACCTGTTTTTCTTTACTTTGGATTTGAGGCAATATTCCCTTCCTCTAGCTACATATATAGGGCAAAGTTTAGCTGTGTTTAAATGGCAGAAAGAATCACAAAACTCTAAGTACTATGAATAAATGGGTAGCAAAGAAACAAAAATTTCCATTTCAACAATTTCCATTTTCTGATCCATGATATTAACACAACTTTGTATCATTGAACCCATTATCAGCAGACATTTCCCTGAGTTGGAAGGGTACTTGCATAATATTCTGGTGCAGTTATTCACCACCAGGTTTCCATTCATCTGAAATTATTATTTCTACACAGTTTACCAAAACTATTAAAAGAAATATTTTTCTTTATTCTATCATGGCATGAACTAAGGATAATTCTTCATTATCATCACAATCATTGCTATTTTTCTAGTTTCCTATTCGATGCCTATACTAAGAATCATGAAATGAAAACTATTTAGCAATTTACTAATCAATTAGTAATTCTATGATGTTTTATGGAAGGACTGATTTTGGCTGATAAAAACATTGATTCTTTTAAGACTTACCTGAATAATGTGAACAATGACTAAGCATTTACAAAGTGTTCAATCATTTGAACAAATTTTCAAATTGCAATATAAATGATTTCAATCCTGGCTACAAATTTTAATCACATTGGAAAATTTTTTAAAGTAATTACAATTGTTGCCCCACCCCAGAGATTCTGATTTAATTGGTTGGTGAGAGGCCTGGGCATTTTTAAAAATCTCTTCCCATATTATTCTAATGTGCAACTAAGGCTAAGTACCATAGGTCTGTATAATAATCCTCATGTTTATTTTGCTGACATAAAATAATAAAATACTCAGTCCTACCAGCCAAAAGTGATGTCTCAAATTAAGTTGAAAAATGGAATGATCAGTCTTTGGAATTTTTAGACTAATTACTATGGTTTATAAGAAAGTATGCTGAGGCCATGTGCAGTGGCTCACGCCTGTAATCCTAATACTTTGGAAGGCCAAGATGGAATGATTGCTTCAGGTCAGGAGTTCAAGACCAGCCTGGTCAACATAGTGAGACCTCCATCTCTAAAAAAAATAAAAATAAAATAAATAAAAGAAAGAAAGTGTGCTGGACCTTGAGGCAGAGACCCTGGGCTTGAATTATTGCTCAACTACCTATTAGCTCTCTGACTTCAGTAAGTCCCTCAAAACAAATGTTTTCTAATCCGTGAAATGGGAAAATTAATATTTCTTCCAGCTTTAAAACCATGTTCTCAAGTAATTTCCAACAATGCAGAATGCAGTTCTTAAATACTAATCAAAGAAATTTGATTCCATATAGTAATGGTGGGATTTAAACTAGGGTGAGCAAATGTTTGTCACTTAAGCTACCACCATTCTCTTTTCTTGTCTGTGGCAGACATTGCTAATTGATTACAGCACTACAGAAAAATCGCTATTCTCCTGGAGTCTACACTCAACATAAAACTATTTTCTGTTTGGGAGTTAAGTGCTCATTAGCTGTTCTATTTTAAGAGATGATGTAATGGAGTGGTTAGCAGGGGACCAAAAATGTCCAGAGAATAAAAAATTCTTAGCACAGTTCAGGAGCAAGTACATCATGACTCACGACATGTGAATTAGGTCCTAAAGGCAGGCATAGCCCCACAGAGGGATGGTCTATTTCTACTAACCAAACTTACTATCATAACCCGGCTTCTGATGGCAATTCACTGAGAGGGAAAGAATTACCAGATCTACTTGAAGTTGTATTTTTCCTGTAATTAGTAAAACAGAACTCTAATTTTCTTTTTTTTTTTTTTAT
>NW_012103732.1:2906582-2939990 GCF_000951045.1 Mandrillus leucophaeus | reverse complement strand
CTGTTGGAGATTGCTTGAGGTCCACTCCAGACCCTGTTTGCCTGGGTATCAGCAGCAGAGGCTCAGTTGAAAATGCAGAAATCACCGGTCTTCTGTGTCGCTTGTGCTGGTAGTTGGAGACTGGAGCTGTTCCTATTCGGCCATCTTGCTCCGCCCCTGAACTCTAATTTTCTAACAGTCTTCTACAAGTTTGGTTAGTGTTGTCAGAGGTGTTTGAACCAGAGCAACTCAATCTTGAATACGGTCTGAGTAAAATAAGGCTGAGACCTGCTGGACTGCATTTCCAGTCAGGCATTCTAAGTCACAGGATGAGATAGGAGGTCGGCACAAGATACAGGTCATCAAGACCTTGCTGATAAAACAGGTTGTAGTAAAGAAGTCAGCCAAAACCCACCAAAACCAAGATGGCAATGAAAGTAACCTCTTGTCATCCTCTCTGCTCATGCATTAGCATGCTAAAAGACACTCCTACCAGTGCTATGACAGTTGACAAATGCCATGGCAGTGTACGGAAGTTACCCTATATGATCTGAAAAAGTTCAGTACTGGAAATTGCCCACCCCTTTCCCAAAAACTCATGAAGAATCCACACCTTGTTTAGGATATAATCTAGAAACAACCATGAAAATGGGCAACCAGCAGCCCTCAGAGGCTGCTCTGCCTATGAAGTAGCCATTCTTTTATTCCTTTACTTTCTTAATAAACTTGCTTTCACTTTATTCTGTGGACTCGCCCTGAATTCTTTCCTATGCAAGATCCAAGAATCCTCTCTTGGGGTCTGGATCAGGATCCCCTTCCAGTAACAGTGTGAATCAATATTCCTATGTAAAATGAATTGCTAGGATTTCAAAGCTGTAGAGCAGAGACTAGGGTGGAAATCCTAACAAAATCATGTCCTTCCCAAGAGGTTAACAGGTTTTCTAGCAATGAGACATTCAGTGAAGAAAACACTTGCAAATATAATTAAAATAATTCAATAGTTTCCACCTAATATTTTCTTACATAAAAGAAAGTTTTTTAAAAGTGCTAAAACCTTTTCATTTTTGCAGGTTTTTTCATATTTAAAAATAATAAAACGTATCTAAATATTATAATGATAAAGAGAGTCACTGCTTTTTGAGGGCAGGGCTCCCATTTCATGCAGTCCTAGATGCCATCTCTCATGATAAATCCTGTACCAAAAGACAGATTAGTCACACCATCTGCTGCCTCCAGGGAGATAAATTGCACATTTCAAAGTATGGCAACATTCCATTATAGCATAATGAAGAAAATGAAAAACATATTAGCAAACTGAACACTTTGGTGAAATTTCATTTTCAAATTGTGTGCTGTTTTGCTTTTAAAGAAGTAAAATTATTAAATAAAATGTGTCAGAGGAAGCAAATATTCGTCCTTGTAGCAAAATTACGGATGCTTTTACTTTGTGAAAAATAATATTATTTCCAACGAATGCATTAAAATCACACATATAATCCACATTTTCAGAGTTGTTATGAACAAGCATCTCTATGTACATACTCTTGCTGAAATCAAATTTTAGTCCTAAAATCATTGTTAGATTACGGGCTAAAAGAGGAAAATGAACAATTAATTGTTCTTGTTTCTTCCTCAGAAACCCTTGGGGTCTATAAATTTAATTTGAGGCCATCTCAGACCTGCCAGTTCAGAGCAACAAACATAAACATACGGACTTGGAAGCATCACTTCCATTTCTCAGGCAGTCCTACTGCTTTCAGGCAATTCTTGCTGTTCAGAGACAAACTTACACACACTGAAGAACAGAGTGTGCAGAACAGGCTGCAAGAACACTGACATTAAGAGCAAGACAAATCAGATGCACCTCTCTTACTTGACCAAGGCCAGTATTAAGCTAGCACATCTTGTCTAAAGAGCCATCAATCATGCACCAAGAGTGCCCTCATGAAGGTACATCCTATCCAAGCTGTATAAATATAAGGCAAATAAAATTTTAGTGACAGTCTACAAGGCCGTTTGATCTATGAACTACATAGGTACTGCAATTGCTTACACATACTTGAAAACCTCCAAGGTTAGATGAGGCCAAGGATTGGAAAGAAAGAATCTGTAACTCTTTCAATATTCTCCAGGGATAGACCTAAACAGAACAGGTGCCCCTTCTACTCCTACCACCCCTTACTCAGTTTGGCATCTGACTTTGTCCTAAGTAGGCTAACATTCATTCACTGTGCCTTTATGTTGCAAATTGAACTGATTTAAAAATGAAAAATGTAGTGAAGAAACCATCACTCTAGCCAATAACATGGATGTAACATACTTTATCTCATGTGGTGTTACTACTTAGTTGAACCCTTTGTCTAGACTACCTCTCACCTTGGCTACCTGGCTGACTCATAGCTCGGATATCCCCATCTCCAGATGTACGTCCTGACTCCCTCTGCATTCAGTTTATCTTCCCCTCCTCTGTGATCTTCTACTGTACTTATATGGTAACTTGCATGAACCTCTATTGTAGCTATCCCCACTGATTTTTTAGTCTTTCTCCTCCACTAGATTCTGAATTCCTTGACAGCAGGGGCTGTGTCTGGCTGATTTCTTTATTTGCTATGTCTAGTGAATGTTTGATGGATATAAGAATGAACAAACAGTCACAGATTTATCTATTTACTCAAAGTCTTGCTGGACTGAATAATGGGCTGGAAGTATTCTTATAATCAACGCAGTGTATTTTGTGGGTTATATAATACTTTTGTCTGCTAGCAAATATATTCTCCGTATAATAAAGTAACAAGAGTCTGGATTGTTCTTTATACAAAGCTATCTAATTCCTAACTATCTTTGAGCCATTCACAGCTCTGACTAGCTGAAATGAACCTGTAGGTGTTCATCACTGATTCTGGGCTGAACCAGATGAATACATACAGCAAAGACATCATGCTGATGGGAAGAGCCTTCTGGGCAAGTTAGACAGGTAAACAACAAAGCCTTAATCAGGTAACTGACTTCTTTCCAAATCTGGCCAGCCCAGACCAGTTTTTTTTTTTTTTTTTTTTTAAACTTAGGACTCTGATTAGTATTAGATTTAATTCATTAATCTGGAATAATCAATTATTTGAAAATAAGAGATCTACAAGCCTCTAGGTCAATAGCTAAATCTCGTATCTCTTTGTGGGTTTAGAAAACTTTAATTGAATGGAAAACCAGAATATTCTATTTTTCTCTGTTATGTTTCTAAATCACAGTATTTATCCTGTCTTTTTCTTTTAAAACTCTGGAATGAGGACAATGTTAAGGTTTAAATGAGAAATAAAGAACAGGACTGATTTGTTACCTTGGGTGGGTGGGATTATAAGATGAGGCAGAGCAAGAGGTTAGCAACTTTTACTTTATACAACATCCACATTGCTTAACTTCTAATGAGCATGTATGTGATTTAACATTGTTTTTTAAAGTTTTTAATAAATGGGGCCAGGTGTGGTAGTTTACACCTGTAATCCCAGTGCTTAGGGAGGCTGAGGCAGGAGGATCACTTGAGGCCAGATGTAAGATCCTATCTCTACAAAAAAAACATTTTTTAAAAACTAACCAGGCATGGTGGTTCCTGCCTGTAGTCCCAGCTACTCAGGAGGCTGAGGTGGAGGATCACTTGAGCCCAGGAATTCGAGGCTGCAGTGAGCTGTGATCAAGCTACTGCTCTCCAGCAGGGTGACAGAGCGAGATTTATCTCTTAAAAAAAAATTTAATAAATGAATTAACAGGGCCTCTTTCTCTTGGTGATTCTTTCCTTACATCAGAAAGTTCTATAAGCAAAAGAAAGTCACTTCAAAAAAATAAATTTAGACTGAGAGCCAAAAGCATGAACAGAACAGACCCGTGCTTTCACCACTGTGCTTTACAGTACAAGTGACAAGCAGGGAAAGCCCGAGATCCTTGCTCTCCGGGGGCTATTACTCTATTTAGGGAGACAGATAACAAAAAGCATTAGTGAACCTCACAAGGTAGCGCATGCTGGACATCAACATATATAATGTAGTGTATAAATGCCCCAAGAATTGGGAAAACAGAAGGTTTTTGAGAGCTACAGAACTGGAGAGGGGCTTGCGATGGAGGGCCTGAGTGGGTCTTGGACGGGCAGAGTAGGGGATGATGACAGTCAGTGCAAGCAGAGGAGATGAAACTAAGCAAGGCTGTAGAAGTCATTAATACGGAGCTCTCATTTGTGGATATCAGGAAATGCTTCTTTTTTTTTTTTTTTTTTAGAGTCTTGCTCTGTTGCCCAGGTTGGAGTGCAGTGGTGCAATTTCGGCTCACTGCAAGCTCCGCCTCCCGGGTTCATGCCATTCTTATGCCTCAACCTCCTGAGTAGCTGGTACTACAGGCGCCCACCACCATGCCCGGCTAATTTTTGTATTTTTAGTAGAAACGGAGTTTCACCGTGTTGGCCAGGATGGTTTTGATCTCCTGACCTCGTGATTTGCCCGCCTCGGCCTCCCAAAGTGCTTATTAATGGTCATTCTCCAGCTCTGCTTGTGTCAGTTTTCTCATCTGTCACCTCTATTCTATCTCTCATCTCCCAATATATAGGAGTTAAGAAGAAATTATTTAGTCAGATAGTGAAGGTAATGAAGTCCTCGGTAAAGTTTTCCTTTTAATGAAAAGCAGCCCCCAAATAATTTTCTTGTCTAACAAACAGCAGCCTGTAAAATCGAGCTGCAGCCATAGAAAGGCAAAGGAGACGCACGGGTGCATGCTGGGAGTTGTGCCAATAAGAAAGGGGCTACCTGGGGACTAGGCATGTTCAAAATGGCGGTTCCATCTTCCCATCTCTTAGCCAAGCTACCTGTACAGTAAAGAGAAGACAACATGGCACAGCCAGGGAAAGATGCCATTTGCATAATAAGATTAGGGTGGATGGCTAGGTAAACGTCACACCTGCTCCTACCAGTCTGTGGGCCCTATGTAAATCCGGCCCTCAAGCCTGTCTGTAAATCCGATGCACTCCACCATGGGCCAGAAGTCCCATTTGGGTGCCCCTCTCTCTCTCCCAAGAGAAAGAGCTATTCTCCTTTCTCTTTCTTTTGCCTATTAAACCTCCGCCCCTGAACCCACTTCTTGTGTTTGCGTCCTCAATTCCCTTGGCGTGAGATGGCAAACCCCAGGTATTTACCCCAGACAACAATGCCACTTTACGAGAACCTTAATCCTGGCCACGAAATGACAAATAAAATGATAAATAATACCTATCTCTGAGGGCAGATGCCCTCATCAAATTTATTTCTTGATGCTGGTGATTCCATGTCTAGGCTCTGATTTCTATGTAAATCAAAATCCACAGCTGGACACAGCACCCGTTGCACAGTAGATTATTGAAAGAATGCCAAGTATTAGCCCTTTGTGGCCACAACTTCCTGAAACTGCACAAAACCATAACTGAGAAAATTATTACAGTGAAAGAGATTTGACTTAACTGACACCATTTGGCTTCTAACCTTCAAGCTGTCCTTGTTCATTCCTAGATGTAGGCTGAACTAACTTTGGAAGGAACTTAGTTTATAGTTTAGCTTTGAAACAAAGTTGATAATAGACCTTTCCCAAAACAAACCCCCTTCCTGCCTGGGGATTAGACTGCCTTTGCAGGACTAACAAATTAGCTAGAAGATTAGAAATTTTGTTTTAAGAGTCATGCAGCTGGAGACTGCAAGTTTCTAAACCTCCCCAAATTGCTCCTGGGGATAAAATCACTATTATAAAACCTAAGGTCAGTGCTTGAGATATTTTGCAGACTCCGCGTTCAATAAATCAGCTGACACCACCCAGATTGATAAACTGGCTCATATGTCTTGTAGCCCCCACCCAACAACTGTCTTAGCACAAAAGGACAGCTTCAACTCCCCATGATTTCATCTCTGACCTGACCAATTAGCACTCCCAACTCACTGGCCCTCTACCTACCAAATTATCCTTAAAAATTCCAACCACCAAATTCTTGGGGAGACGGATTTGAGTAATAATAAAACTCTAGTCTCCCACACAGCTGGCTCTGCGTGAATTACTCTTTCTCTATTGCAATTCCCCTGTCTTGATAAATCAGCTCTATCTAGGCAGTGGGTAAAGTGAACTCATTGAGGGGTTACACTCCCTGCCTTTGGCTCATGAATATAGCCAGCATCAGCTTCCTGACTCACCTCTGCCTTGAACCCAGACATACATAACACAGTTAGCACCTAATAAAGACTGCTCTGGGTAGCCCCTCCTCTCATTTCTGCTGCTTCTCCTTGGTACTCCTCACCCACGTCCTCATTTTGCAATTACTTGGAGTCTTGGGCTGTGCCTTACTATTTAATCTCTGGCCCCATGTTTACCCTTGTAACTTGCTCTGGCCTGTCCAAAGAGGAGGATCAAATAATAGCTAGAAATAATAATAACTCATAATTACAGAGAATTTCCTGTGTTCTAGGCCTTGTACTAAATACTTGCTAAAGGTTAAGTTTTTCTTATCTGCCCAGTCACTCAACAAGAAAGATGCTGCTATTTTCTCTGTGTTTGAAATGTTTGTTCTTTGGTGCTGTAAAGAAATAGCACTTGAACATAAATTTAATTTATTTAGTAAGGCCATTTTTACTTCTTGCAGAAAGGGTACACTTGCCAGGAGTTTTACCATGAGAGTACACTGAACAAAGGAGACGGGGTCATTTATAACTTGATGCGTCCACCTTACTCTGTGTCTGGTTTCTATTGGCTGGAACGGGACCTCACATTCTGTATTTGTCCTGATTGGCTAGCAACTTAGAACTTTTTAAAAGAGGTAAAGGTAGAGGAGATCAAAGGAAGGAGGAAGTAACTTGTGGAATGTTGAGAAAGGTAAAAACACTTTTAAATAAGGAAGAGGAACAGGCTATGACCTAATGCTTGCTTGGGCCAGTATAAGAATGTCAGGGCAAATATTTAGGAGCACAGGTCTTTGCATAAATTTTGCTTCTAAGAGAAGTTACTATTTATTCCTAATTAAATGGGCAGGAAAGTCTTTGAAGAGGAACCTCTACTTTACTTTTTACACTTGTTATAAGAAATAGGGGCCTGTAATCCCAGCACTTTGGGAGGCCAAGGGGGGTAGATCACCCAAGGTCAGGAGTTCGAGGCCAGCCTGGCCAACATGAAGAAACCCCATCTCTAATAAAAATACAAAAAATTAGCCAGACGTTGTGGCAGGTGCCTGTAATTCCAGCTACTCGGGAGACTGAGGCAGGAGAATCACTTGAACCCGGGAGGCAGAGGTTGCAGTGAGCCAAGATGGTGCCATTGCACTCCAGCCTTGGCAACAAGAGCGAGACTCAATCTCAAAAAAAAAAAAAAGAGAGAGAGAGAGAAATAGAGATAAGAAAAAGGAAGCCTAGAGAAAGTGATAAAGTGATAAAGGATTTGAACCACGTAGGATTGTTCGCCACAGTGGTCAATGGGATGGTGGGCCACGTTACAGAGGAGGCACTTGGTGAATGAGAGGACCAGGTGAAGGATGCCTTGACATTGGGGCTGAGGACTTTGGGTTTGGTGCAATAGGCAATGTGTAACCACTGCAAATTCTGAAGTGGAAGAGTGGCAGAAAAAGAAAATATATTTAAAAATCTCTGTATTTCACTCCAGCTCTTATCCCTTTGATATTTGATAATTTTTAAAACAGGTTTGTCTGTGTCCTTTTATGTTTCACCCTTATTCTATTAGTATCGGAAAGTAATCTGCGTATTCATGGCAGTTTAATATGTAAAAGCAGCAAAGCAAAAATGTGGAAGCAGCCTTAAACGTACAGGAATAGGGAAATGATTAGGCAAATTGTGCTACATTTAATTTGGTATAAAGGTAAGCCGTTAAAAATAAAAACTATGTATCTTTACATGGATGAATCACAAGAATAGCTTCGTGAAAAATGTAAAACCTCCATTGTAACTATAGACCTTCTCGTTGTGATTGTGTAAAAGGTGTGTGTTTGTGTACATATAAAGAGAATAAGGAGAAAAGAGCTGAGTCAGCATGGTGGGATGAGATTATAAATATACTATTTCTTTGTTTTAAAAATGTTACTTAGTATTATTTGTAATTTACCTAGACTAGAGTGAAATGATGCAATCACAGCTCACTACAGTCCCAACCTTCTGGGCTCAAGCAATCCTGCTACCTCAGCCCTTGGAGCAGGTGGAACCACAGGTGTGCACCACAACGACCAATTAATTTTTGTATTTTTTGTAGAGATAGGGTTTCTGCATGTTGCCCAGGCTGGTCTTGAACTCCTAGGCTCAAGGGATCCAGCCACCTGGGCCTCCCAAAGTTCTGGGATTACAGATGTGAGCCACCACCCTTGACCAGTTATTTGCAATTGGTTTTATAGTGAAGGAAAAATGTAAGGAGAGAAACCAAGTTAATCCAGCAGATACACAGATTAGAGACATTCCCCCTGGAGTAAAACAGGTTATGGAGGCATGAGCAGGTGAGGGCACTGAATATTGAGAGTGGAAGCATATGGGAACAAAAAGAAAGGGATGTGAGAATGTTTAGATGAAACACTCAGAGGCATGTGTTGTGTAACAGAATCTAGATGATGGGAAATAGAAACTTTGCAAAGTACTTCAAGGTTTCTAGGCTAAGGCTAGCAGCCTGTCAGTGCCATTAACAGAAGTCACACAACCCTGAAGAGGGGGCAGTTTTTAGATGAAGATAATTATGATGGTTGGACTTCTATGTGAGATGAGAGTTATTACATTAAATTACTATTATGGGCCAGTTGTGGTGGCTCACACCTGTAATCTCAGCACTTTGGGAGGTTGAGCCAAGCAGATTACTTGAGTCCAGGAGTTCGAGACCTGACTGGGCAACACGGCAAAACCCCTTCTCTACTAAAAAATGCAAAAATTAACTGAGTGAGCCTGTAGTCTCAGCTATTCAGGAGGCTGAAGAGGGAGGATTACTTCGGCCTGGGGCATTGAGGCTGCAGTGAGCCAAGACTGAACCACTGTACTCTAGCCTAGGTGACAGAGTGAGACCTAGACAAATAAATAAATATAAATAAAAAATTATTACAGGGAAAAAAATCCAAGAATATGGAATCTAGAGGTGTTGTGGAACAATTAAGACCAGAGATGTAGATTCAAGACTCAGGGGCATAGATTTAGAAATGGGCCTGATCATATCATTGGGCCTAATCCATTCTGGTGACAATCATTATTTAGCTAGCATAGAATTTTAAAAAAATAGAATGTGAATGCATTCACCGTCCCCTATTGTATTATACTTTGCCTTAACATATTTACATTATTTGCCCAACCCCTGAAGGCATTTGATTTCAATACCTGAGATAGTCACCTGAGGCTATGTGAGCGAATGAGGTAGCTTCAGGAAAAGAGGTGGGAAGGATGTGGAGAATGTGAGAATGACAGGACTAAGGCTAAGAAGCCTTTAGCAATGTCTGAGGAAAGAAGAAATCAGAACATCCATCTTAAGAATTCTAGAAGGGGAGATAGATGTGACTGGGGCCTGAGGCAAGGAAAATAATCAAAAATAGGAAAAAATATCCTGTTATCTGAAGAAAATCACAATAGTGATGTGGCCTACTGAGTGCCAAGAGAAACCAAAGACTCATATATAGACACAATCTCATTTCAGAATAACTGAGGGAAGAAGTCACTATGAGCATCCAGGGAGAGGTTAGGGGAACAAGAATCAATCTGGAATAAGTTTTCTCACAGGGAGCATAAAACACAAGAAGCCATACTTTCAGGATAAAACACTAAGAAGCCATAGTTTCTTCATAAATGTAAACATAAACGTATGGTACAACCCAGCATTCCCACTGCTAGGTATTATCCAAGTGAAATAAAAACCTATGTTCATGCAAAACCTGTATACAAATGTTCTTAGAGGCTTTATTCTCAATCACTTAATACTGGAAACAATCCAAATGTCCTTTAAAAGGTGAATGGACCAAAAAACTGTGGTACAACCATACAATGAACTACTATTATCCAACAAAAAAAAAAAAAAAAAAAAAAAAAAAAGGACAGATAGATGGAGGAATCCATTGCTATAACATTCTTGAAAGGACAAAATTAAAGAGATAGAGAACAGGTCAGTGGTTACCACAGGTTGGCATGGAGGTAGGAAGTGACAAAAGGTCAGTGCAGAGGAATTTTTGAGGGTGATAAAACTTTCTGTATTTCAATTGTGATGACTGTTAAATAACTTTATTCATTTGTTGTAACTCAGAACTGTACAGGAACACTGAAATTTACTTTAGTAATTCTTTAAAAAATAAAATAAAGTAAAGAAATGATTTTAAAATAGGGGTTATATCACATAAAGGTGACCAATGGAAAAATAAAATTAAAAATTTTAGTAGCAGAGTTTGATGGGAAGGAGAAGAGATATGGTAGTTTGAGTTAAATTCTGTATTTACATAGCAAGCAGTCAATATTATAAGTTGATAAATTTAAAAACGTAGTAATAGCCTGTTCCTTAGACCTATCAACCAGTAAATAAAAACAGAAATGCTTCAAATGATTACAATTAGAGTGGGACTTGTGTGATTCAGGAGCTGGGGGGAGGTGGGATATTTTATATTTTATATCTTCCTGTACCATTTGAAATAATACATGTATAAATATTGCTTATAGTTTATTATAAAATAAAAATTTTAAATATTCTGGATATAAAAACATCTTGATTAAAAATTTTTTTCACCAGATTTCACATTATGAGGAGGAAAAAAGCTCAGATTTAGAGCTGTACCCTCAAGGTACACTAAGATATGAGTTTCACTTACAGTATAAGAAGTTCTACAGGTATCCTAACTAATATAATATACATCACATCACAAAAATACTGTACTATTAATAATATTATTATGTTAGTCCATTCTTACACTGCTACAGGAACATACCCAAGACTGTGTAATGTATAAAGGAAAGAGGCTTAATTGACTCACTGTTCCACAGGGCTGGGGAGGCCTCAGGAAACTTACAATCATGGTGGAAGGGGAAGCAAACACGTCCTTCTTTAAAGGCAGCAGAAGAGAGAAGAATGAGAGCCGAGCAAGCGGAGAAGCCCCTTATTAAACCATCAGATCTCATGAGAACTCACTCACTATCACTAGAACACTATGGGGGAAACCACCCCCATGATTCAGTTACCTCTTACTGAGTCCCTCCCACAACACGGGAGAATTCTGGAAACTAAAATTCAAGATGAGATTTGGAATGGGCACACAGCCAAACCATATCATTCTGCCCCTGGACCCTCCAAAATCTCATGTCCTCACATTTCAAAACACAATCATGCCTTCCCAACAGTCCACCAAAGTCTTAACTCACTCCAACATTAACCCAAAAGTCCAAGTCCAAAGTCTTATCTGAAACAAGGCAAGTCCCTCTGCCTATGAACCTGTAAAATCAAAAGCAAGTTGGTTACTTCCTAGATACAATGGGGGTACAGGCATTGGGTAGATACACCTGTTCCAAATGAGAGAAATTGTCCAAAACAAAGTAAGTATATTCCCCACACAAGTCCAAAATCCAATAGGGAAGTTATTAAACCTTAAAGTTCCAAAATGATCTCCTTTGACTCCATGTCTCACATTCAAGTCATGCTGATGCAAGAAGTGGGCTCCCATGGCCTTGGGTAGCTCTGCCTCTGTGAGTTTGAAGGATATAGCCCACCTCCTGGCTGCTTTCACAGGCTGGTGCTGAGTGCCTGCAGCTTTTCCAGGTGTGTGGTGCAAGCTATCAGTGGATCTACTATTCTGGGGTCTGGAGGATGGAGGCCTTCTTCTCACAGGTCTACTAGGCAGTGCCCCAGTGGGTACTCTGTGTGGGGGGTCCAACCCCACATTTCCCTTCTGTGCTGCCCTAGCAGAGGTTCTCCATGAGGACTTTGCCCCTGCATCAAACTTCTGCCTGACATCCAGGCATTTCCATACATCCTCTGAAATCTAGGTGGAGGTTTCCAAACTTCAATTCTTGTCTCATGTGCACCCGCAGTACCAAACCATGTGGAAGCTGCCAAGGTTTGGGCTTGCCCCCTCTGAAGCAATGGCCTGAGCTGTACCTCGGCCCCTTTTATCCAAGGCTGGAGCTGAAGCATCTGGGATGCAGGGCACCATGTCTCAGGGCTGCACAGAGCAGGGGGTCCTGGGCCCAGGCCACAAAGCATTTTTCCCTTCTAGGTCTCCAGGCTCGTAATGGGAGGAGGTGCCATGAAGGTCTCTGACATGCTTTGGATACATTTTCTTCATTGTTTGGTGATTAACATTCAGCTCCTCGTTACTTATGCAAATTTCTGCAGCAGGCTTAAATTTCTCCCAGAAAATGGGGTTTTCTTTTCTATTGCATCGTCAATCTGCAAATTTTCCAAACCTTTATGTTCTGCCTCTGTTTGAACGCTTTGCCACTTAGAAATTTTATCCGCCAGATACCCTAAATCATTGCTCTCAAGTTCAAAGTTCCATGGATCTCTAGGGCAGGGGTAAAAGCCGCCAGTCTCTTTGCTAACACATAGCAAGAGTCCAGTTTGCTCCAGTTTTCAACAAGTTCCTCATCTCCATCTTAGATCACCTCAGCCTCCACTTCATTGTCCATATCACTATTAGCATTTTGGTCATAGCCTTTCAACAAGTTTCTAGGAAGGTCAAAACTTTCTCATGTCTTCCTGTCTTCTGAGCCCTCCAAGTCTCTAGGAAGTTCCAAACTCTTCCACATTTTCCTATCTTCTTCTGAATCCTCTAAACTGTTCCAATGTCTGCCTGTTACCAAGTTCCAAAGTCGCTTCCACATTCTTGGGTACACTTATAGCAGCGCCCCACCCCTCCCTTGGTACCAATTTACTGTATTAGTTCCTTCTCATGCTGCAATGAAGAAATACCCAAGACTGGGTATTTCTGAAGAAAAGAGGTTTTTTTATAAAGGAGAAAACCTTTTTTTTAAAATAAAGGAATGAAAATTTATAAAGGAAAGAGGTTTAACTGACTCACAGTTCAGCATGGCTGTGGAGACCCCAGGAAACTTACAATCTTGGTGGAATGTGAAGCAAACACATCCTTCTTTACATGACAGCAGGTGAGAGAATGAGATTTGAGGAGAGGAGGTAGCCCCTTCTAAAACCGTCAGATCTCATAAGAACTTACTATCATGAGAATAGCATAGGGGAAACCACTCCCATGATTCAACTACCTCCCACTGGGTCCCTCTCATGAGAACTAAAATTCAAGATGAGATTTGGGTAAGGATACAGTCAAATCATGTTAATTATAAATGTTACTACATAAAATGAAGAATATTACTAGTTGTCACTCAGTTTTGTTATTATAATATATAACTATATTTAGATTTTAAAAATTCTCTCATAATTGTCATAGTAAAAATATTTTCAAAGAGAAAATTTCCTGTCATGTTGATACAGCATCATAAACAAACAGATATCCAATAGTGATCAATAAGCCTTACAGAAGCCAATTTCTCTTCATCTTCAATCAAACGGAATCAATGCGCCTATGACAGCTACTCCTGGTGGAAAATATGCTAAAACTTTAAAAAAAAAATCACAGAGGCTTTTGGGTCTGAATAGTATCTGACAGGGGAATAGTCATTGAAAAAAAGAATGTACTCTAATATAAGCAAGTTTTAAAATAATTTTTGATCCAGTGCAAGAACCCAAAAGTGCCAGTATGTGAATGCATAATTAGGTAGTGGAAAATTCATTACAAAGTGAATTTTGGTTCAATTTGACAAGCAAAAATTCTCCCATGGCTGCTTTTGAGAAAATTATTATACCTTTCTTTCATCAAAATGTTGCCTGTTGTGCATTTCTGTCAATAGCATTTAACATATTTATTTAGGTTGCCTGTTTTCTACTTCACTAAAGTAATGTATACTTTTATTTATATTTTATTCCTGTTAACATATATAACACATATCCATATAATCTCCCCATAGGTAAGAGACTTACTCTTTCTGTCCTTGCTGTGGTAGCCACAGAATTGTATCACTCAAATCTTCTATTGTTAGCATAGTTGACTAATGGCCCCAGCTGTCATTCCTCTGTATCTATCATGGTATTTGTGCTGAGGTCATGCTTCTACCAAGCTGTTTATAGCCAGCGTCTGAGCAAGGGGTAGGTACTAGTGCTAGTCCATTCCTACAAGGCATGGGACTTATCTAGTGGGTGACTTTAGCTCCAGGCGTCTCCCTTGACCTTGTCAAAACTCCACTGTCTGAGACTCTTCCTCCCCAATCCTCCTTCTCCCTCACCTTTCACAGGTATCAGATCAGCAACTCAGTCTGAGGTTGAGTTCAGTCTGAAGCCTTCCCTGCCTATTCCTACTTCCTCCTTTTCATCCTTCATGTACATCTCTCTCCTAAAATCCTCTTGCACCTTGAATTCCATCTTGGCATCTGCTTCTTAGAGGATCTGAACTGACACTCTCTGAAGAAAAGATAAGCATAGCACCTTTCTACCTTAAGAATATCCAAATCACACTATCTCCAGAGAGGAAATATTGTTACAAATAGATTTTTATTTTCTTTCTTTCTTTCTTTTTTTAGACAATGTCTCGCTGTGTCACCCAGGCTGGAGTGCAGTGGCACGACCTTGGCTCACTACAACCTCCGCCTCCCAGGTTCAAGTGATTCTCCTACCTCAGCCTCCCGAGTAGCTGGGACTACAGGCACGTGCCACTACACCCGGGTAACTTTTTGTATTTTTAGTAGAGATGGGGTTTCACCGTGTTAGCCAGGATGATCTCAATCTCTTGACCTCGTGATCCACCCGCCTTGGCCTCCCAAAGCTCTGGGATTACAAGTATGAGCCACCAACCCCGGCCAAAAATAGATTTTTCTGAGTCCCTAAACTTCCCTGGAAGTTTCTTTTATATTTGTGTTGTATAATCTCTTCCTCAATCTCTAGCCACAATCTCCAACCTGACCCTGCCGCCTTCCCTCCACTGCAGGTGTTATTAATGTGCTAAAGTAGCTTTCTGTTTCTGTCACTCCTTGGCTTAAAGGCTCTGATGATTCCCTCAAGTCTACTGGTTAATGTCCAAATGTTTTAGCCCAATCCATAGTCAATTTCTCAAATTTTAACTAGAAGAGGGCTCTTTCTCCAAGGCTAGAGATAACAGGCAAAGGATTGGAGATGATAAAACAAAATTGAGGTTTAGGAAGGAAAGGGGAGTTTTACATGAGATGGCTTTACTCTTCCTGGTAAGGTAGATGGTGGAAAGTCAGCAGGAGGGATTTGGGAGCTTGAATGGGGGAGACAACCGCAGTGAAAATTCAAAGTGGATTAAAATTTTTGCAGAGTAGCACTTAGGGGTCCTTTGAAGGATATTGGAATATCCCTAGGATATTGTTACTTTATTCTAAATAAATGCCTTTCATTTAATAGATGTTCAAAAATGTTGAATGAGGAAAGTAAGCAAAGCATTATAAAAACTCTGCAGAAGCCCTAGAGGGAAGTGATTAAGAACATGGCCTTGAGCCAAAATCTGAGCACCATCACTTAGAGCTCTGTTCCTCTGTGCCTTAGTGTCTTTATCAGGAAAGTAATAATATGATGCCTACTTGGTAAAGTTATTATAAGGATTTACAGTTAAATATGCGTATATAAATCACTTAAATTATGCCAGCCATATGGCAAACACTCTGTATGTTTGCTATCTTCATTATCATCAGTATTATTACAGTAAATATGCAGCTAATTAAAAAATTGACCAGAAGAATGGTATATATTAATAGATAAAGTAGCAGATACTATAGTGGATACAAAACCAGAAGCCTTCATCTTGGGGCTCTTTTGAGCTGTCATGTAAGGTCCGTGACCTTAGGCATGTTATTTAATGTTCTGCAACCTCAAGAGTACCTGTCTCTTGTTACATGGTTGTAGTGAGAGTCAAAGGAGATTAGTGCGAAAGTGCTTTATATATCATAAAGGGCAACAGACATACAAGTTACCCATCAGGAAATAATACACATGTATGAGTTTGTTTGGTTCACGTACCAATTCCTTTAGCCCTAGAAATTCTGAGGATCAGATTGTTAAACTTACGCATTTTGAATACATGTTAGACAGTCTCTGCAAAAAAACAAACAAACAAAAAAAACATGCTGCTGTAGATTTCAAGATAAGAGAAAAGTTTTCTCTTGTTTGAGAAGATATAGTGAAGATGGGAAGAGAGTCACTCAGTCTGAGGTCTTTTGGTAGAGGAAGGAAGAAAACAATTTTCTAGGGAACGGGAGCATGAAAAAACCCACCAAATTTGAATGGCATGGCATATGTATGTAATGACTAAGAGGTGTGTACTCATAAAATCAACTTCTCCTTTTTCTTAAACCCACTTCTCCATAACAAGGCCGCCTGCTGCTGCACCAGGAATTTACTGCTGTGAGCAACTATAAACATTGTGCTAATGGTAGCACTGCCTGAGAACAGTCATTTGAGAGTGCAGTGTGTGCAGTTTGAGGCCAGAGACAATATTTTCTGCTCTCTACACACCACAGGGCACACACTGTAATCTGATATAGGGTAAAGGTACTTTAATAATTATTATCATTAAAAGTAAACAATCAACTCCACAGATCAATGCCTCTTTTAAAACATGTTTTCTAATCTCTGTTTCCTCTCAGATGTATGGTTATTGTCCACCTGGACAGGCCCCAAAGTGACAGCCAGAAATCTGCCTCCACCACCCCTTCTGCTGTTCCTGCCATGATATTTAATTGTGTTTGCTCAACTCGAAGCCAAACTCATATGCAGTATATTTAGATGGTTAAAATAGCACAGCACTGCACTGTATTCACAGATTATTTTCAACACCACAGTTCTTGGGAATTAGTTTGGAATAAATAAGGTAAAGAGAAAAGAAGCAACATAAATTTGTTCCAGTGACAAAGAAAACAATATTAAAATGCCAATCTGGAGCTTCGCCATGAATGAGGGAAGGGAGTGCTCCTTTCGGTCCACTCTCCTGCAAATGCAATCACCATCTCATTCTCTAGTCTGGATTTATTTTAAAGTGGGTGAGAACAAAAGCAAAAAACTAATAGTAAGAAACTATGAAAAGAACCTTTATTATTTCAAAAGATCAATGTACAATCACTGTACATATTCTTAGATAGCATCAAAAGTAAAGGTGTAGAACTGATATATATGTTGATTTTCTGAAACTCTAGGGAGTCTTTATTTTTCACAATAGCAAACTTTCTAAATTGAAACACATATATTATTAGTATATATTCAGGATCTGTTTTCTGAGGTCTCGGCTACTATACACTTCTTCAAATGCCTCAAAATAATCACTCCTAATTAATTTACAAAGGCTTCGTTGGATACTGTTATCAACTAACTCCACCTTAAAGTTTCCAACTTGCATTTTTCGTATCATTTAACAAACACAAACTCTGTCACCCAAATGTCAAAAGATTTATAAGTCATGGAGTATAAAACAGACTTTGTTACTGACGAGGTTATGACTTGAATTGGATCGATTAACTAAAAATAAAGACCAGCTTTCTGTTATTTTAATCTGAGCCAAATTTACATAACAATAATAACAATGGGGATTTTATTTATTTATTTAACTTTTATTTTAGGTTCAGGGATACATGTGCAGGTTTGTCATATAGATCAATTGCAAGTCATAGGAGTTTGGCGTACAGATTATTTCATCACCCAGGTAATAAGCATAGCACCTGACAGGTAGCTTTTTGATCTTCTCCCTCCCCCTATTCCCTACCCTCAAGTAAGCCCCAGAGTCTGTTAATCCCGTCTTTGTGTCTGTGTGTTCTCAGTGTTTAGCTGCCACTTATATGTGAGAACATGCAGTATTTGGTTTTCTGTTCCTGCATTAGTCTGCTTAGGATAATGGTCTCCAGCTCCATCCACATCCCTGCAAAAGACATGATCTTATTCTTTTTTATGGCTATGTAGTATTCTGTAGAGTATTTATGTCACATTTTCTTTATGCATTCTACCATTGATGGGCATTTAGGTTGATTCCGTGTCTTTAACTATTGTGAATAGTGCTGCAATGGAGTTACATGTGCATATGTCTTTATTGTAGAATGATTTCTATTCCTTTGGGTATAAACCCAGTAATGGGATTGCTGAACTGAATGGTAATTCTATTTTAAGTTCTTTGAGAAATTGCTACACTGCTTTCCACAAGGGCTGAACTAATTTATTTGCCCACCAGCAGTGTATAAGCATTCCCTTTTCTTCATAATCTTGCCAGCACGTTATTTTTTGACTTTTTATTAATAGTCACTCTGACTGGTGTGAGATGCTATCTCATTGTGGCTTTGATTTGCATTTCTCTAATATTTAGTGATATTGAGCTTTTTTTCATATGTTTGTTGATCATGTATATGTCTTTGAAAAGTGTCTATTTATGTCCTTTGCCCACTTTTTAATGGGGTTGTTTGCTTTTTGCTTGTTGATTTAAGTTCCTTATAGATGGTGGATATTAGACCTTTGTCAGATGCATTCTGTAGGTTGTCTGTTTACTCTGATGATAGTTTCTTTTGCTGTGCAGAAGCTCTTTTGTTTAATTAGATCCCATTTGTCATTTTTTGTTTTTGTTTCAATTGCTTTTGCATCTTCATCGTGAAATCTTTGCCAAGGCCTAGGTCCTGGATGGTATTTCCTAGGTTATTTTCCAGGATTTTTGTAGTTTTAGGTTTTACATTTAAGTCTTTAATTAATCTTGAATTGATTTTTGTATATGGTCTAAGGAAGGAGTCTAGTTTCAATCTTTTGCATATGGCTTGCCTGTTATCTTAGCATCATTTATTGAATAGGGAATTCTTTACTCATTGCTTGTTTTTGAGAACTTTGAAGATTAGATGGTTGTAGCTCTGTGGCATTATTTCTAGGCTAACTATTCTGTTCCACTGGTCTATGGGTCTGTTTTTGTACCATACCATGCTGTTTTGGTTACAGTAACCTTGTAGTATAACTTGAAGTCAGGTAACATGACACTTCCAGCTTTGTTCTTTTTGTTTAGGATTGCCTTTGCTACTCGGGCTCTTTTTTGGTTCCACATTAATTTTAAAATAAGTAATTCAGTGAAGAACATTATTGGTAGTTTGATAGGAATAGTATTGAATGTGTAAATTACTTTGGGCAGTATGGCCATTTTAACAATATTGATTATTCCTATCCATGAGCATGGAATATTTCCATTTGCTTTTTTTCATCTCTGATTTCTTTGAGCAGTACTTTGTATTGTAATTCCTGTTGTAGAGATGTTTCACCTTCCTGGTTAGCTGTATTCCTAGGTATTTTATTCTTTTATTTTATTATTATTATTTTTTTAAGACAGAATCTCGTGCTGTCGCCCAGGCTGGAGTGCAGTGGCGCGACCTCGGCTCACTGCAAGCTCCGCCTCCCAGGCTCACGCCATTCTCCTGCCTCAGCCTTCCGAGTAGCTGCGACTATGGTGCCGGTCACCACGCCCGGCTAATTTCTTGTATTTTTAGTAAAGACAGCTTTTCACCGTATTAGCCAGGATGGTCTCGATCTCCTGAGCTCATGATCCGCCTGCCTCGGCCTCCCAAAGTGCTGGCATTACAGGTGTGAGCCTCTGCGCCCGGCCAATATTTTATTCTTTTTGTGGCTATTACAACAGACATTTTAAACATACGGAGCTTAAATAACCTGACTTTCACCCAAATTTGGAAAATGAAGAGAATGAATATGCATATAGATACTTTTTTACTTCAGATTTTCCAGCAAATATTCTTATAATACCTACATGTCTATTAATCAAACATCACATAAGAATACCTAACCTGTGCTCATCTGTCAGGAGCTGACTTTTTCTCTGCATTCTTATTCTTCATTTGTTTATTAATTAATTCAACACACACTACTTAGAGCCTGCTCTGTGCCCAAGGGCTGTTCTAGGTACTGAAGACACCACCAGGATAAGGCAAACAAGGTGCTATTCTTATGGAGTTTACATTCTACCACAGAGGGTAAAATTAAAAGACAATAAATAAACAGAAACAAATATTTCAGTTAACAATAACTCAAGAAAACACAGTAGAGTAGAATGCTAGGGTAGCCTGGAGGGTCCTTTTAGACAATTGAAATAGACAAGTCTCCTCAGGAGGTAACATTTGTCTCAGATGGACAAGATGGCACCAGCCATGTGAAGAGCTGAGGGAACTGCAAATACTAAGACCCTGAAGCGGGAAAGCGTTTAGAGAATCCAAAGAACTTAAAGAAAGAATTCTATTTAGAGCATCATGAGTCGGAAGGAGGTGTTTTGAGATGAGGCCAGACAGTGAGTGAAGAACACATTTTTGCCAAGGACTCAGGCAGCTGCTTCAAGATTTGTTCTGCCTTTGGAGTCAGCCCAGAACCAGCCTGTGGAACAAAGGCCAGAACTGACTCAGATATAGACATTATTGTGGCCCTACAGATCTCCTCTTTCATGTGTCTGAGCTGCCCCTGAAGTCTTTATCTCCTGGGTCTTTATTACCTGAGTGGTTCACTTGGCTTTTTGACCTTCATTCTTGCTCATTTTCTGTTTGTCTTCCAGACCTGTGGGCCTGTTGCCTGGTTTCTGATCTGATACTTTTTCTGATCCTCACTATTGATTTAGGCCTGGGGTCCACATAACCTGAGTGTTCTGAGTGTTCGATCTTACAACAACTTCCTACCAATCCTTAATGGACTTTATAGTTTCCTTACCTGACTAGACACCAAAACCGCTGCTGTGTTACTACTTTTTTGAATATGTACAGTGGTGCCTCTGTGTCTGTGGGGTCTGCATCCATGAATTCAGTCAACCTCAGATAGAAAATATTTGGGGAAAAGAGTTCCACCGGGTTCCAAAAAGCAAAACTTGAATTTGTTGCATGCCGAGTATTACATTGCATCCACACAAATGCAGTGATATGTGAGAATTGCATTAGGTATTGAAAGTAATCTAGAGATGATTTAAAGTACATGGGCAGATATGCATAGGTTATTTGCAAATATGACAGCATTTTATATCAGGGACTTGGCATCTGCAGAATTTAGTATCTGAGGGGGTCTTGGGACCAATCCCTAATGAATACTGAGGGATGACTGTATTGTGTTATCAGCTTTCAAAAACACTTCCAAATACTTTAGCACTTTTGACCGTGTCAACAATCTCCATGAAGCAGCTTTACAATTATTATTATTTTATTTTAAAGATAAGGAAATCTAAAGTCAAAGGTAAGTGCCTGAGAACCCAGGAATCCTGCTTTCTAGTCTCCGTCTTATTTAGGGGGTGAGGGAGGTCTAGTGCACTCTAGGCATATGGGGAGACTAATTCCACAGATGGCCTGCTTATTATATGAACGTTGAAGACAAGGCACAAATGAATTTAAGGTGAATAGAAAGGATTCTTTTCCCTTCTCTTCAACTTTTTTCATACTTGTATATTTCAGTTCACTTTTCCTTGTAATATTATGTCCTCAGACATCATTCACAGCCCCATACATACACTAGAACATAGTATAGAGATAGACTAATACAAATATATTACCAATGAAAGGAGCAAAAAGAGAACAAGTGACTCATTTAATTGGTGAATTTGGGAGGAAAAAACTGAGCATATTCAGCTGAACTGCTCTGAATTCTTCCCTTTGGTTCCACCTAACCCCAAATACCATAGTTTTCAGGTGTTGGATAGCATATATAACTCATTTTAAAAGCTCAAAGTTCTATGGCCTAATTTTCAAGTATGTATCTTTCAGATAACCATGTTGTCAACAATTAAATGTACTCTTAAAAAAATCAGCATTTTCAGATAAGTTCAAACAAGAGAGACAAGAGGGTGTCATCGAGAAACTAACAATTTCCTTACCGGTTCAATATTAAACAAAACTCATAAATAATATTCTTAAAATAAATGGGAGAGTGATAGAAAAGATTGAAAACCCTCAGGTGTCTTTAATCCTTCTAAGGTGGATCAGTTAAGTTCATCATAGCTCGTGTGTGGTAGCTTTGCAGTAGAATGATTTTCATACCATTCTTTAAAAATCTAAGGTTCTTATTAAGATGAGATTCTAGCTGTTTCTATTAAAAATTCATGACTCTTTTCCAACAGAACTGTTTTGACCTGTTATTTCTGGCTAAATTTGTACGAGTTCTTTTCTCCCACCCACTCCTGCACAGATCTCAAGAAAATACACTTTAATAGCTAGTGATCCAAAGTCCTTAGACAAAAACAAAAATATGCAATTCTGCGTAAAACACAAATTCACTTAGAGGTGAATATTATAAAAAGCAAACACAGTAAGTTTTGAAGGATGTGTTGTCCCTAGAGGACCATTTAGTGGATTGGAAGCAGCAATTCATGACTGAAAATATATTTAGTAAAATATAATACAGTTAATCTACATAAACTCAAAACTTTCCAAATAGAAAAATAATTACTTATCTTTCCTAGTTTGTTTCCAGACAGACATTTAATATTGTATAAACATCATGTCACTATAGATTCAACGGAGGATCTGGTCTCTCCTCCACCAACCCCTCCTCTGACCTCTCCAGATATCTCTGGGACAGTATAGGTGAACCTCTGGGGACTTGTGTAAGAATAGGGTACATCTGTCTCTACTAAAAAAAAAAAAAACTAGCCAGGCGAGGTGGCGGGCACCTATACTCCCAACTACTAGGGAGGCTGAGGCAGGAGAATGGCATAAACTCGGGAGGCAGAGCTTGCAGTGAGCTGAGATCCGGCCACTGCACTCCAGCCTGGGCGACAGAGCGAGACTCCGTCTCAGGAAAAAAAAAAAAAAAAAGGATTGAGTACATCTGGACTGCTGCCAGCCAGGTGGTAAGCTTGCTGGGGAAAGGCTCTGGCCTTGATCATTAAGCTTCTGTGTTGTTGAACTTTGTCTATGATGGGTGGGTGAGCTTAATTCAGCGGTGAAATATTATAAATACCATTGCAACCTCACATCTAAGCTATAGCTTTTATTGGCAGTAAAGCTGCCTCTATAACCTCCTTCTGGGAAATACTGCAATCTCTCTCTTAGGGTATTTTCTTATATTCATCCAGATTTCTCAAGAATGATTTGACAATTCTACTATGTTATTGTCATTATTTTCTTTCAAAAAAAAGATACTCAATATTTTTGCAAAAAGACATGGAAATACATTCTATGTCACAAAGATCATATAGATGATAAGTCTCAAACTTAGCTATAAGCACACAGATGACTCAAACAATAAAAGGAATATCATAAAAGATATCTTATTTGAAAATGTATTATACTTGATTAAAAATCCAAATTTTTAAAGTTTACACCTTATAGTTTTTACTGAAACTTTAAGTATTTTTTAAAAACCATGTTAATTGATCCAAAACAAAATGTTCATACTTTTGTGCAAAATAAATTACATGTTGTTTCCTAGGCTGAAATCACATTATCATTTCATTGGATTATACTGGTGTCTGTGTGTCTGTGTGTGTGTGTGTGTGTGTGTGTATCTTTGTATAAAATAATATGCTACTGTGGCTATATTAAGACTGTGCCAACATAACTGGCTGAAAAGTGAAAAATTCAATCATGACAGTTTTACTCACATGTTTTCCTGATTAGACTAGTTGATTTGGCTTGGCATTTTATATACATTCATTAAGTTGTTGTAAACAAAGGTGTAATATTATAATGACTTTCAAGTCAATAACTTTTGGTCTTTACAATAGTGAACTATTAAATATACACAGTCAAAAATATTTAAAATTCAGACTAAAATCCACTAATTTCATCTCTGAAATTAATGTTACTGCCTTTTACAAATTTTCACTATAGAGAATGGTATTTAGAGAGTATACTCCTATCATTAGTCATACTTTTAAAAGATGGGAGGCTGGAAAGGAAGAAAATAAAAGAGATTCCACTGCTGATAAAATGTTTTCACTTTTCCCAAAAATACACTAGTAATATCTGTGTATGTGTATGCACACACACATACACACACACAACATTGTCCTTCAAGTAGACCCCCCAAGATCCCCAATTTTATTACCTGTTTTTGAGCAGCACACTGAAGGTCATCTTATCCAGTCCCAGATAATTTGGCAGCAACTTTGCCCAGTTCCACTTCCATTTTGTGGTGGCTGACTGTTGATAAATGAGAAGACACTATTGTTAGTTATTAATCAGTGTTAATATGATCAGTAAATTAAAGCTCCAGCTGTGATAGACTAACTAAGAAGGAGGGGGGTCCAGAACAAGGACTTAGACAGATAACATCAATCATGTCCACAGAAGAAGGTTTTTATTCCAATAAGATAGCAATTAATTTATAAATCCATTTGGGGATGTAATCATTATTTATAAAAATATAAATCAATTTCTTGAGTCGTTATTCTTCCAAGTGTTAATGGCATTTCCCCAACAAGTTTCTCTGAGAAGGAGACTGTTTGAAAAGCAAAGAAAAATAATTGGGAACTTTTTCAGACATCATATCAATTTATTGTTTGATTTTCTTTCCAGCAACCAAAAGTTTGATTAAAAAACAAACTTGGAAGTGCTAAGAATCAAATTATAAGATACAGCCTAATTAGAGTATGATATTAATGTTATCTTTTTGGTTAAGAAAATGCTTTAAAGGGAAGATGATGAGGATCTGTAAGTGTAAATTATATAAATGATTCTTCTCATTAATAGAAATTTCGCAACAGACTATGGAGAAAAATTACTGTGAAAAATAATCTCATAATTCAGAACTCAATAAAATATGCCATTGATTTAAATGAAGTAGGGAAAATTTAACGGCTCTAATAATTATTTATGGTTTGGAGCAATCTAATGCACAACACAGAAAAGCAGCCAATAAACTCAAACTTAGTATATTCAAAGTATTATAAATGCTTATGCTCCTTAGAATGAAATAGTTTTGAAAACAGGAGTCCAGACTGACGTTTAAAATCCAACAAGAGCTATCCCCTGTCACCTGCTGATTAATTGAGCACTACAATCCTGTCATAGAGCAGCAGAATTCTGCCCTGGGTTGTCAGCATTTGAAGGTCTTACTCTACTACAGTATTGATGAGTGTAGACTAGAGCTGTAACAGTCATGGTAAAAATATTATCTGCATGCTGAATTAGGTCATTGTTTTAATTCTTATTTTCATCAGAGCTCTAGGTCAAGCAATCCTTCTCTTCTGCCCTGTTAGTTCAAATTGTCTGTCAAGAGGTTTCTGGGAAAAGCCACCAGAAGAATGAACAAAGCAAAAGCAACTTTAGATTTCAAATACTTCGGCAGAAAGATGATCTTTTCAGTGTAACTACTGAGACATGCAGCTTAGATAATGGCATAATCTGACATTTAAAAATGTGTGGTGTTTCCCATATTGACTTTATTCCAAATAGCCTGGCTTTAAGATTATTAACAAATTCGTTTTAAATTTGGGAATGTGTCTATGGTTATAAAAAGCAAATTTACCCCATACCACTTAAAGTAGGAGCTCAGTGCTCTATTTATAATTAATTTTAACTATGTTCTAATTTGCCTGATACATTCATAAAGGTTGCAAGGTATTTTGTGAGTGTGTGTTTTGGGGGATGGGGGTGACAAGGGAGGAAAGGAATGTTACAAAATGCCTGGTTCTTCAGCCCTCTGTAGACACAGCCTAACAGATGTTCCCTCTGCCCATGGTAAACCGATCAGCCAAAAGTTAAGTTTTACAGACCAAACAGATGAATCAGTTTGACAAATAGAAAAAAGGTTAAATAACTTTTAAAAGTCAATTTGTACAGACCATGTAAGTAAGAACAAGGCCTTTTGCTTCCTAGCAAAAAAAGCTTATGAGTAAATATTCAAACACAAAGCAATTTTTTCTTAGTTGAGTAAAGAAACCACACATTTAAATTAAATTTACCATTTAATTTCCACATACCTGATCTAGCATGTTTTCACTAAACGCCTTATACACATGGAAAGGGTTAAAGGCAGAAGGCTGATCTTCTATACTCCTCAAGGTCGCCTTTAAAGGTCGGATGGGTAATGGCTTTTCCTCTGAACTATTCATAGAAAACAGCTGTTCTTTTAAATATTCCTTCAAAGAAAAGAAATTACAAGTTGTGACGGTGAGAAGCAGACATTCTCTGTAAAAATAAACTGATCAATATCCAAATTTATTCTTTCAGCACATTTGCTAGATTACAGTGTATTACTTGCCTCAGGGAAGAATACATTTTCAGAAGATACATAGTGGAGTACCAATCAGCATTGCAATAAACCCATCAAAAACAGGTTTACCTAATATGTAGTATAGATTAGGAAACCATTGACCAAACTCTTACAGAATGAATATATGTTTGATATATCAGAGCTTTTTAACAGGCATTGTCTTGCCACCTAACGTGTCTGGTTACCAAAACTTAACTCAGCTGCATAATTATTCACAGTACAAGGTTGCTCATCCATTCATTAAGCATAGTTGTTAACTACTCCAGGCTCAGCAGAGCATTGAGTACTCTGATATTTTACTGCAAGCAGTCTCATTCAACACGGAATTAATTATAATGCAAACTCCTAAACTCTATTTCCATCCCATGGAGTGAAAAATATCAAGGTTCGAGAGAAACTCAAAATATGTCATCATAAGCCCCCAACTGCCAGTGCAGGCCTGGGCAGAAAAAGCCAATCTACAACACTATACCTCATTTTCCACACAATAAATAAATAAGGTGAATAATCCTAATGTATTTTATGGAACTTTTTCTGGAAGATGACAAATTAAAATGACCAAAAGTCCCCATCAACTAATAAATGCTCACTATTAATAAATAAGTCATCTAATAGATTTTTTTAAATATAAATGTTCTTGTGATGTTTCACGTATCACAAGGTAATTTTTTTTCTTTGAGGTTAGGGTTAGGATGAAGTTCAGAATGTTAGAGCCAAAAAGGTATTCAGACATCATTTAGGAAACCTGTGCTACTCAAAGTCTGGGGCACTGGATCAGCTGAGTTAAGCCTCACCTGGGAGCTTGTTAGAAAAGCAGACTCTTGGACCCTATTGAATCAGAACTTGCCTGTTAATGAGCATTCCTGGCTGGATGCAGTGATTGACACCTGTAATCCCAGCACTTTGGGAGACCGAGGTGGGCAGATCACCTGAGGTTGGGAGTTCCAGACCAGCCTGGCCAACATGGTGAAACCCCATCTCTAATAAAAATACAAAAGTTAGCTGAGTGTGGTGGCGGGCACCTGTAATCCCAGCTACTCAGGAGGCTGAGGCAAGAGCATCACTTGAACCCAGGAGGTAGAGATCACACCACTGCACTCCAGCCTGGGCGACAGAAAGACTCCGTCTCAAAAAAAAAAAAAATAGAGGATTTCCCTGGAGATCCATAGGCACAGGGAATCTCTAGCCCAATGCCACACTCAATGGTTGGCACTGAAAGGTCACGGGACAATCCTGAGATCACACAGGGGTGAGAGGTACAGCTGTGGTGAGGAGTCACATTTCTGCCCTCAGTTCACTGTGCTTTTTTCTGTGCCTCTGTAACTTTAGGAATGCCCACTGTGTTCATCATGAGAGGCAAATTTTAGATTATAAACCCTAAAAATTGAAAGAAACCACTGCTGAAGTTAACAATCATAGTCATTTCTTGAACTTACTTGTTATAGAGCAGCAGTCCCCAATCTTTTTGGCACCAGGGACCAGTTTCGTGGAAGACAATTTTTCCATGGACATGGACCGAGGGAGGGTGAATATGGTTTTGGGATGAAACTGTTCCACCTCAGATCATCAGGCATTAGGTTCTCATAAGGAACACACAACCTAAATCCCTCAAATGTGCAGTTCACAATAGGGTTCATGCTCCTATGAGAATCTAATGCTGCTGCTGATATGACCATAGGCGGAGCTCAGGTGGTAATGCTCACTGTCCCGCCACTCACCTCCTGCTGTACAGCCCAGTTCCTAACAGGCTACGGACTGGTAGAGGTCTGTGGCCCAGGGGCTGGGGACCCCTGTTGTAGAGCATATATTTGTAGAAGGATTAATTCTTTAGTGTCTGATAGAGGGTCACACATGGACTCTTACTAAATATTGTTCATGATAAAGCCATCAGAAAATAGTTTTATGCCTAGATTTAGATTATTGAACAGAAACAAAACTTTTCTCCGTTATGATTTACGCAAATAAAATTTTTCAAAGGAATACTTTCATTGACAAAAATGCTTTGTTTTGGCTAACAACAATCTGTCTTAACTGATTTCACCTTATGTAACTACATTTTGACCGTTTCCACTATTCGAAAAAGAGAAACTGTTCTGTGGCAAATTGTGAAAAAAATGGAGTTTTCTGCTTTGTTGATCTTTCTAGGTACTGCACTGACAGTCATCACTAACCCTTCTTAAAAACCTCAGATTCTTTAACTGTGACACTGCTTTAATCAGATTTACAACTAATTGGGCCATATCTTTAGATTTCCATTCTTTCTTGAACACTTTCCCTGTGCATTTACGTCAAAACTTATTCCTCTATTCATCATTTCTCCATTTCTCTTCACTGAAGAGCTTTGTCAGTCTGATGACCTCAACTACCACATTCATATAGACCAAATCTGTATGCATGTCTGGTCTCATTTGTGCCCATGTGTCTGGTAGATGCGCCTGACAGTGATTACTTGATCACACCCTGAGAATGACCCTGTATGGCAGATGCACTCGAATGTGTTTTCAGAGTTCTAAGCTAAGGAATCTGGGAGGGGCCAACCCGAGATCCATTCTTTATCTATGAGGAACCTCTAAGCCCCTGGCCCATCCCGCAGTACTAGAGCCATACAGGGGATTGAGGCCCTTTGTTTTGGGTTAAATGAAGGTCGTCAGGTAGAGGTTGCTAGGTAGACGGTGCTAAATGAAAATGCTGTATAAACTGCATGCCTCTTGCAAGTAGCTGTGGTTTTCCTGCCCAGCCCACTACCACTGGCCTCTCTTCCCTGTACGTAAGCTCCCAATAAAACCCCATGTCTTGTGGGCCAGCTCTGGGTCTCTTCAGCCTCTTGAACCTGGTACCATCCCCACTGGAGTCGATAGGAGTGTGGCACAACATCATGGTCAGGGCCTTAACTATAATGAGACATTTTTGCTTGGACATCTTATCTTTATCTCCAAGACAAAGCATCTTTAACCCCATTTTCCCTGATAACTTCTTGGTCTCTATGAATGGCACACCCAATCTTCCCCTCACCTAGGCCTGTACCCATAAATGCTTCACTATTTACATTACATTATTGAGAAATATTTAGCAGCACATTTGAAGGTGCTAAAGACTCATAACACTACTCATGAAATGAGCAAACATCACAATGCAATGTCACTTACAGCATAGCAGTACCTCACAGTGGAAAAGCAGTCATAAGTACCATACCAGTCACCTAGTCATGCTTGTGTTGTTTGGGCTTATTGCCTGTGTTTTTGTAATAGTTACAAGGCAACGGTCTCTCTTTGCTTCTAGCCTCACCTAGCATTATGCCTCTTACCTTGCAGTGCCGTGCTTCATTCAGCCCAGTAAACCACCAGATACTTAGCTCTATAGCCCATCTGATAGACATTACTATAACAGTAAATATACTCAGTTGTAACAAGAGAAATCATAACACTGAGCAAAATGTGGTGGTACCCCAGTGTAATCTCATGGTATCCTGTTCAGAACCACTATCTCAGAGTTATAGGAGCTCTATGAGGGAAGTACAGCTTTTGGCTTTCCAGAGTATAACCAGATAATTGATGGCCAATAAATAGCCAATTCAATTTTGGATGATCTTGCTTATTGGTGATTGTTGAGCTTTTTAATATTATGTACCTTTTAAAAATAGGACAATTCTATCAGTTTGGCAATTCAGACCAGCTTTACCATCCTCAGAGCTATTGTAACACTGTTTAACTAAGGATATGGAGGTAACCACACTGCAACATCTGTTCCTCAGTAGTCACCACAATTACTTTGGCCAATCAGAATGGCCAGGTGGACATACCCAATGAGGAGCATCACTTTGCAATAGAGGTCTTTCAGTTTGCCAAGGTGAGGGGTTCCTGAGTTTCTCAGATAGAAACCCTAAGCAAGCTATGAGGGATCACTGACAAGAGTGAATAGGTTGTGTTACTTTGTAACAATTACAAACTGAGCTCTGGTGCCTTAAGGACAGGGTCATATCTCATAGCTACAAATTTCTTACATCCTTCTGAGGCCATTGTTATATCACCTGTTTATTGACTGTTTGATTAGTTCTATGAAATCCAGGAAACAAGGTATACTTGAAGTAACTTTCAGATAGCTAATGGTGGGCAAAACATTTATATAATCAAGTTGTAACATGCTATTGTCGAATTTAATTTATCCCTTGAAAATGTATGGTTATAAAGGCCTATGTTATATAGATAAAACTAAAACACTATATATTCACATTATACAATTTTTACTATTCCAAAAATTACATTCATGTATTTGCAAATATAAACACAATTAGATGCCACAATCTAATTCAGACACATATGATAAAATTCAAAACCTGATTAAGTTAGAGAACTTTGTTTCAATAGCTGAGATAACGTGCTATTTACATTTTCACTAAAACAGCCAAAAACATGCAAAGTCAGAGGGCAAGGGGATAGAAAGGCATAACATTGGTTCAACCAGCGTCTGGGTATTAATGAATTTTCCTCGGTTCATCTGGTTGCTCCTGAATATAGTTCAATATTCTTCTTAAGTTTTTTGATTAAATAAGAAATCTCCAACTTCACCAACACAAGCATGATATCTGCAGGAAAAGAGCTAAGTCTCTCTTCTGAAAATTCATTGTACAAATACCAGATTTTAACATCAGTCTAACAGTCACAAACACAGAATTCCCAAACTACACCTCTAGTGTCTACAATTAAGAACTGAACTGAGTTTATGAGCCGTGTTATTGTTTAAACCATATAAATAAAATCTACATTGTTTCAGTGAAGCTTTTTCTGTACAAATGCAGAACAGCCGGGGCTGAATAGATTCTATTAATAATGCAATATTGAGTTTGGTATTGACTTTAAGAAGTATTATCACCTCCTTGACTAACCCTTAGCTGCCAGCAGACGCTGCTTCAGGCCAGTACACACCTAATTGCTCGGTAAAAAGGCCGTTTCCCTACCTCATTGAGCTGCATGATGTGATAAATTTGCCTCAGGTACTCGCTGCCACCTGGTTTGTGGCAGAGATCCAGGACCATCGTGTTTATTTTCTGCTCAGTCAGTTCAAGAGCAATATCTCCTTCTTGTAAGGCCGTGCTTTTCTCTATTGTCATAAATGCACTAAATACAAAGAAAGCATATACATATCAGTAGTGAAGAATTGTAAAGATGGAGAGTAATCATGGAGATGGAGTGTGGAGAGTTGATGTAAATCTCAGATTCAAAGCATCCATAAAGACTTCCCTGAAATAGGTAAGCCTTCCCAAACCGCTGCTGCTCACATAAACAGCACCTTAGAATTAAGCACCTGAAAGCATTTTCAAAAATTGAATCGTTTCTTCTAAAACATGTCTTTACTGCATTTATACTCCTATCTATAAAACATTTTCCCATTACTGCAATTGTTGAGATTGCTATAATCATGAGATGAAAACAAAACATTTCTTTTTAAGAACATGTAAGAAATAATTTGTATTTTCTCTTTGTGGATAAAAAGTATCTTTGATGCCTGAAATAGCTCTTTGGTATTTTGTCTTTTGTAGAGTCCTCTTTACACCTGTTGTAAAACACATTGAAGACTAATTAAAGTGTCAAAAGGGGGAGCCTATTATGCTAAATATAGGCTGGGTGCTTCGTGGCAGTGTGCTTACCAGTGGGTATTTTAAATTGGCCTTTGACACTTGTTGCCTTTTAAAAATATGTGCCCCACTCCTGTTTCTTTCTGTAACAGACACTTAGCAAAAGTCACTATCCTGATTATTCTTCCAGAAAAAGAGTCTACTATCACCACACCAGGAATGTGCAAGATAGAGTTCTAAAACATTTCTTTTAGAAGGATCTATATACATATTGTTGATTTTGAACATTATTTACACAGTAATAATGGATGACAAAAAGAATTTAAACATTTCAAACTATACCAGTGCAAAAAATTATGATATTCAATGTACACATATATTCCACACGAATTTTCTTGTTGTTATTGGGATCATGCTACACTTTGCAATGTAAGTATTCTTACAACTCATGGTTTTCCACTGTTTCCAAGACTAAATAAAATTTACTGTGGCGTAATCAGCTGTATACTGCAGTTCATTACTGAGATTTTGCCATGATTATAAAATTAGTTCTGCTAAGAGTCAGTGCAGCTGACCTGAAGACGGAACCAAATGACACCCAGCTGCTGGACATTAAGTTTGATATTGCTTCCACATGTAGCTTCAAAACATCCTTCTCAAAAACGGGAGGAACTTTAAGATCATATAGCCTTGCTAAAAAATAAAGAAAATCCTACTTTGACTTAGAGATATTCATTAGCTAGAGTAAAATTTTTTTTTAAAGACCTTTTTACAAGAAAATAAGTTTGCAGGTATGTTTTTGAAACTGCATACAGGTTGCAAAAAAAATTTCTTGTCAGGTTTTGTAGAGGCTGACATTGAAAAAGTTGAGGCCCTCTGACAAAGGAGTATCTCAGTGTCAGCTCCTGAATTGTATCCTTTCCTGTCCATCACTGTGCAGGTGAAGCAAATGATTGGATTCAGTCAATGCTATGATTAATGAGTTCCTCTCCGGATTTGGGACTGCCTATCAATCATGTCATTAGGGAGAATGTGCCCTGAAAGAGGCAGACCTTAGCCAAGGAATAACTGCATTAATCTTAATCTGTATATGCACCCAGCCAGCCAAGTCAGGGTCACCATGATGAAAAACAATAATCTTCAACTCGACAAATTACTTTGCAAAGACAGACATTTCTTTACTTTTTGTGCTGTGTGTTCTCCAGAATCTAAGTTGACTGTTTACAGCTTGAGTGTTACTACAAAGTGAAGGTTATTTTAATGAATAGTAATGCTTTCAGGCAGTATGCAAGACAGGCAACACTTACAGCTGCCACCTCTTCCACTGCAGTTACTTTCACCATTTCCATAAAATCAAAGTTAAATCTGGATGCAAGTCAAAGGAATCTAGCTAAATGGTATCATGTAGTTTCAGATAATCTTCATCAGTAATTAAGATTTAATTGATCTTAACAGAAGAACCATTTTAGTTTAAATGCTTACATACTCATATATTTTTTAAAATTACGGTAGAACCAAGACAACCCTCTACCTAATACAGACATCATGTTTTGAAATACATTTTTCCTCACAGTGTATATCTATGAGTAAAATGACCACCAATTAGTGAGAAATACTTAGAGGTGGAAGTGCAC
>NW_012103732.1:2905202-2906532 GCF_000951045.1 Mandrillus leucophaeus | reverse complement strand
GCCACATTTTCTTAATCCAGTCTGTCACTGATGGACATTTAGGTTGATTCCAAGTCTTTGCTATTGTGAATAGTGCTGCAACAAACATATGTGTGCATGTGTCTTTATAGCAGCATGTAATGCTGCTATACAGTAATGCTATGGCTGGGTCATATGGTATTTCTAGTTCTAGATCCTTGAGGAATCACCATACTGTTTTCCACAATGGTTGAACTAGTTTACAATCCCATCAACAGTGTAAAAGTGTTCCTATCTCTCCACATCCTCTCTAGCACCTGTTGTTTCCTGACTTTTTAATGATTGCCATTCTAACTGGTGGGAGATGGTATCTCATTGTGGTTTTGATTTGCATTTCTCTGATGGCCAGTGAAGAGAAAAGCATTCAAGAGTCACTGAAACTCTTCATTTGCAATATTTTATATCATGTTAGAAAATCCTATTTCTAAATTCTTAAGCAAAAAGAGATGATATTTTTGTAGATAACACTGGTTCTTATGAAACAAATAGGCCTGGTTTTTATACACTATACTAATGACTTCTTATAGCACTTTATATATTTCTGCCATCAATTTCTTTCTCATTATGCTGTTTCTGCATGTGACCAATGGCATGGACACATTTTCCTAAATGCTGCTTGCTACTTCTGTTTCCTCTCTCTAGAATTCATTGTTTCCATTAAGACAATTACTCCAAAAGTTTTGCCATAAGATATTATTTTCATTAAAAAAGTAATTTACTGTTGAGAAAATGTCTTCTCAGGTATATCTTTCATTTAATTTTTGTCAAAGAAACAAAACAAAACAACTAGTTCTTTGTGTATTTGTTCTTTGAAACATAATGAAACAAATATCTAAAAGCAGAGCTGTGTCAGAACCATCCTAACTTCCATCCAACTCTCCAGTAAATCTACACTGTAATCTTTATTGTAATATTTATTTCTTTAAATCCTCAGTGTTTTTTAATGTCCCAGTATTTGCTGATAAAGAAATAAAGAATGCATTTTAGTTTGTCACCATAGTGTTTTCCATGTTCTGTCATTTTTACTGTGTCAAGAAGGACAAATATTCCCTAAGATAATGACTATTTGTCTTTTAGTAAGTTAGATTTTTTTTAAAGACCTTTAAACATTTATAATTACTTAGACAAATTTTGTAAGAACCGTGATTATATATCACTAAATTAAAACATGGTTGAAAAAAATTACAGAAGTTTATCTTCATGTTTTGGATACTTAGTGTAGAAATCTTTTGTTTATCAAGATGACTCCAAACTAGCTAATATCTCAAGGCTCAATACTGGCTTAGGAGGGATTCACATCTAACAAAATATA
>NW_012103732.1:2899851-2905096 GCF_000951045.1 Mandrillus leucophaeus | reverse complement strand
ACCGCGCCCAGCCAAGAAACACTCTTATACTGCCCAAACTCTGTAAGAGATTGTTATCTAAAGTGAGTTAAGTCAAATTTAACTCTTTTTCAAATAAATGCAATACATAACTTTAAAACTGCACTTTGTATATTGATATCATTTGAGAAATTGAGAAAGATGTATTGTGCTAATTACATAAGTACTCAGAAACTTTGAGGGCTGTACTGCGTTTTTTAAGTCAGCAATTCTTCATTTTTTATGCATGTTGTATGAGAGGTAAATAATCTTTTGGCTCATTGTTAATCAGCAAAATATTAGCTAGGCAACTCCCACTATAGGAGATACCAGATGTGTTGGGGCTGTTTATAAAACTTAAATTGAAATCAGCTTTTAAGGAAAAAATTTAGCTTATAGATTCTTGTATGTACCCCTACATGTATTACCTAGACATTGCTTTAAATGGATCTTATTTGATATAGGGGCTACTAAATCAGCAGTATCATAAATTTAACTTTGTCACTATAATCAGATATACTTTTTACTCTTGTTTTTCCTCTCCCCTTTATAACCACTGCCATGGATAATGACATCAGGCCTTAATGTTTTAGTCATTGGATTAAAGCCTGTAAATTAGTATTGAATGCAAACAGAAAGATTAAGATGGTCACTGTCAATGTTACTAAGCATTTGCCTGAATGCTATTGTAATTCCTACCCATGGGACACTCCAGAAGTACATTTCTAGAGGTCAGTGTGATGAGACCAGGAAAATCATGATTACCCACTTTTCCCCATTTGGATTAACATAAAGTCTTATAGATTAACATAGACAAGTAAACATTATTAATTACCTTAATACTAACCAGTGAATGCAATGTATTTTAATAGAGTTTATACATAGTAAATGCCTATCAGTTCCAAGCTTGATGCTAAGAACTCCATGAATGTTATTTAGTTTTTCAAAACAATTCTGTCAGTGTGGTATCATCATTGAAACTGAGGCTTTGAGAGATTCAATAACTTGCACAAGATGACCCATTTACAAGGGATTTGTACTTGCCCATCTGATTCCAAAGCCTGATCTCTTTATCATTACCATGTACTAGTAAGAGTAACCATATATCAAGTGACTTTTCGTCATTTTGGGCAGAAAGTTATATTAGTATCTGCTAGTAACATGAATATTTTTTTAAAGAATGAGGGATAGCGTGTGTGGGTGTTTTTAAAATTGGCTGACAGTGATCTATAGACCATATGAGCTGGAATTCCTTTATCAATACCATGCAATTCTATACCTGAAGACTAATTTAAAGACAGGAGGACTCTATGTACATATTTAAATTCATCAGGGACCCTTAAACATCTTTGCAGTATCACAAATCACTTAGCTCTTAGTGACAAACCCATGAGAAGGCTGACATTTTCATACAGAAACAGCTGGGTGTGTTTATAGCTGGAGTGTGATATGCCCTAGTTGCCCTCTGGGATTCTTACATTACCAGATGAAAAATGTGTACCTTTTTGACAATCAGGTACACAGAAAGCAATAAAAAGCCTTTTATATCCATTAATTCCTTCTTAATTTAATCTCCATGCCCAATCCATTTGCAAAATGCTCCAGGCTATCCAATAGATACCTGTTTGCACACTGAAAAGGGGTGAAACTAAATTCTCCTGGGTTTAACTACCACCCTTTTAATCAGAAACCTTAAGACGGTGACTAAACAAGTATAATGTTCCAGTGTGTCAATGGGGTTCACATTTTAAAAAGACAAGAAATGTGCAACAATCCAATTTTTAATGGGATACTTATCTTTTTTTTATTCATCAAAGCTCCCATGAATTTAGCAAAATACTATTGCTGCCCATCTGACAATATATTGTTGTTTATTGGTGATTTTGTTATTGTAAAAGCATTTGATGAAATCCAGTAAGAGAAAAACATCACTTTACCATTCAGTGCTCAGTTTCCTTGCTTTCAACAATTGACGTTCAATCCAGTTGGGCTTCTGCTGCTCAATGCTCTGTATGACCTTTTGGATCATTTGATTAGGGATACTTGTCTGGTCTCCCATGATGCTCTCCAAACACATACAAATTAAACCCAGTTTTTCTTTACTCCATCTGTCAAGGGAGGCACCTGTTAAAAGTTCCACAGTGTTTCCGTCCTCAAATATCCGACATATAATTACAATCAAGTTCCAGACAAGCAGACCAGCTTTCTTCAATTCAACAAAGTTTTTTGACATTTTTCTCTCAGACAGAAAAAAGAAGTATTTAATTGGGGGAGGCAAACATGCAATCACTGTAGGTAACTTGCTGATTACAATAGATACTGCCTGAGCAGCAAGCCTTGTGAAGCCTGGGGAAGAAAAGAAAAGGTATGATTAATATTAGCATTTGTGTTCAATCATTGCATGGTTTTGTGTTGTATAAAGATGTCTAATTTTTGTGGAGAAAATTGGCAAGAAGATCAAGTGCTTGACATATTCCAACAGAACTTTAACTGGGGTCTCTGGCAGTACTACCTAAAGTTCCCCCAAATCACAAATCCGGGTTTTTTTTTCTCTCATAAATGAAGATTAGAAAATTTAGACTCATAATTTGTATTCTTTCAAGACTGCAGCTTTCCAGGACCCATGTGGCCTCCTAATTAACAAATACAAAGGTTCCCAGCTGGGCAACTTTGTAGGCTTTGATACTTCTGACTCCCCCTTAAGCCCTTCTCCCTTGGAATCCATGACAGAATCATTCCAGCTCTCCTCAGGACTGGTTTCTCTCCTTTCAGTTCTCAACCCAAATGTTACTTCCTCAGACAGCCTTGCCTCACCATCTTATCTTATCTCATCTTGTCATCCTCTCAGTCCATTTACACCCTTCCATCACAGTCCCAAGACCCTCTCTTTCAGGGATCCCCATTTTGTTGCCTTTATTATAGCATTCCCCATCATCTAATAATTACGTCCTTTTCCTGCACACTGTATGTCACCCTCTTCTGAACTATAAGCTCTTAGAAGGCATTCCCATATCCCTAGCACTTAGTACCTCATATATAATAGTTGTCAATAAATATTGGTTGAATGAATGAGTCAGTAAATTGTTTCCTGCTTACCTCTATCTCTCCTCTTTGCTTCTTTGTGTCCTATGCTATTTCCACTTTCTACTAACACTTCTTAGATGTAGATTTTTGCTGAGACGTCCTTAGCCTTTTGGCTGATGATTCTCCCTTGTTTGGTGCTATTTCACATTTATGATCTTATTTAATGCAACAGCCTTAGGAGATTATTCAAATATGTGTTGGACCTAGTTTTTACACACTTATAAAGACTGTTCCAATTAATTTTTAAATGATTCTTAGGTTGTCATGAATTGCGGAGGAGTCACTAGATTAGACATATTTTCCAAGAAAAATGTATTAATTCTTCTTCTCTATATCAGGGTTTCTCAACTTCAGCACTATTGCCATTTTGGACTGGATGATCCTTTGTTGTGAAGAGCTGTTCTATGTTCTGTAGGGTGTTCAGCTGCATCTCTGGCCTCCACCCACTAGATGTCAGTAGCATCCCCCTCAGTGGTGACAACCAAAAATGTCCTCAGGCATTGCCAAATGTCCCCTGGGAACAAAACTGTCTGGTTGAGAACCACTCTTCTATATGATTCCAGAATCTTAAGTCTTGGCCTTTCTCCAGAATTGTAGTCCTGTAACTCCAGCTTTCTGTTAAGCATTTCACTTCTGTGTCCTCATCACCGTCAACTCAATATAACTAAAACCAAATTTCATTGTCTTCCAAACTAGCTTGGCCCTTCTCCCTCCCTCCCACCCTTTCCTCCTTTCTTCCTTCATTCCTTCCTCTCTCCCTCCCTCCCTTCTTCCTCACTACTCTCCTTCCTCACCTCCTCCCTCCCGTTCTTCCTTCCTGTTAAATATTCCTGTTGATCCTTGATACCTAGTCAGTGATCAGCATTGATATACAGTTCTGCCCCTTTATCTCTGCCATCCAGTTTCTCATTGCTGGGGCCAGCTGAGGTTACTGACCTACCTCAAGCCCTTCTTCACACATGGTACCTTGACTATGGAAGTATTCTCCTAACTCATCTCCCTTCTCCAGGCTATGTCCAGCCCTTCTCCTGCACTGTAAAACTGAATTCATCCCTATGAACTGTATTATCCAATTTCCCTGCTGTGATAATTTTAGCTACTTACCACTGTTATAAGATCAGTCTCAGTCTCTTGGGCCTTGCTGTGAAAACACTCCGCAGTCTAGCCTCAGCCTGTTTCTATGATCCTTCTCTTTAAGACCTTTAACATGCTTTATCCTCTTTGCTTTTAGGCTTCTGAGTACGTCATTACTCTCAATGGAATGCCCTCTGTCTTCAGGGTTCACAAATAATCTTCAACTCTTAGTTCAAAGTCCTCTCCCCTCTTGTGAATTTATTTGAATATATTCTATATATGACCATTTTGGTAATTAGGTCCATAATTGGCTATGTTATTTTTGTATTATCATCTGTTTTATTTATATTATGTTATTTATATATTCATGAGTTGTCTTTACAGCTAGCCTATAAACTCCAGAGCACGGGAAACAAAGCTCTTAGCTCCTTGATTATCCCACAAAGCCAGACAGTGTTTTAATCCACTATGTACATAATGGAATTTGAACATTAAAACTGAATGAGAAGCCAAAAGAAAGTAGCTCTGAATTCTTTGGTAAAACATTCTTTACTGTGTTTGCTGAACAAAAATAACAGAACAATGTGAACATTTTCTGAAGATATGTGTAACATTTAAAAAGTCACTCTGTTCCAAAAAAGTACAAAGCTCTTGGAAAATATGTCTAATCTAGTGACTCCTCTGCAATCCATGACAACTTAAGAATCATTTTAAAAATTAATTGGAGCAGTCTTTATAAGTTTGTAAAAACTAGGTCCAACACATATTTGAATAATCTCCTCAGGCTCTTGCATTAAATAAGATCATTAATGTGAAAGCACCTAGCTCAGCACCTGATAAAAATAGTTGCTCAATAAATGTTTTCTTTTTATTCAAATTAATGTGTTTAGGTGAGGCTTAAAATATAGATAAAGCAACTCTTCCTTAGTGTTCTTAAATTATTTGAAATGTCTCATTGTTCTTTATGTGTTTGTGTCTCGTAGTCCCTATTCTGCTGTCAGGTCTTTGACTTGAAAGATTGTATCTTGTATTCCCTCTGTCTTATTTTTTATTTATTTATTTTTTTGTTGAGACGGAGTCTTGCTCTGTC
>NW_012103732.1:2889648-2896206 GCF_000951045.1 Mandrillus leucophaeus | reverse complement strand
TTCCCACCTATGAGTGAGAACATGTGGTGTTTGTCCTCAACACACACTGGCTCACCCACAGACCAAGAAAGGTCTCCAGTGACAATCCCAAGTGATATTTTAGTGAAGTTTAATTTCTTTCTCTCTTCTCATACACCAAAAAAACTGTACATCTCTTATTTGTACCCGTTTTGAAACAGTTATACTAGTCTTCTGGCACCAAGAGGAGATACTGCACTTAGGTTTATCTCTGATCTGAAACACAGTGCCTGGTATATAGTAGTCTCTCACTTAGTAAATTTCTACTGAATGAATAATGAAATCAATAAATAACTTAACGTCCAGCATGTACACATTCTCTATCTTATATTCTGTAGTGAAAATAAAATTTAAGAAGTACAAATCTAAAAGTCCCTGTAGCATTTCAGAGGGCAGTAAAGAAGAACAATGGCATTCTCCTATTGTCACATCCTGTTAGAATGCAAAAAATGGTTTGTAAAGTCACTTTCTTTTATATATTCATGGGATCTGACTTTCCTTCATGGTTGTCTTTGTGTTGTACTTTTACTCGGAATGAGCATTTTATGAAAAATGTTATTTAGTAAGGAAAACTTTAACAACTGGTATCTATAAGTAAGCATTTTTTGGAATAAGAGGCTCTTTGCAATGGTATGGAGGAATTCCAAAGTGCTTAGAAAAAGCAAAATTGTTCATGAATAGAACAACTCGAAAACCACAAGCAAAATAGTGCTACTCATATGGCATGATATGTTAACTATAAATCATGCCTACTGAATTGGTCAAAATGTATGAAATATCCAAAAGCTAGAACAAAGGAGAGATGGCAACAACTCTTAGAAAAGAAAGAACTTAAGTAATGAAAAGGTGACATTTTCCAATTTCAATTAAATGGCTTTACTAGATTCAAAGGGAGTTTAATAGGGCTTGGACAGAATTAAAGCATTACTATGAAAGGTCACAGATAGATAATTGATTTGAGTTTGTAATATAAGGTCACATTATTTAGGATCTCCATGGAGAAGAATGAAAGAAAGGCTAGTCCCTTCAATTGACTTTAGTGAGTTCAGCTGCAGTATTTTATTGTTGAAAGTTTCCTTAGAGAAAAAATATTTTCACTAACTCTAAGGAAACTTTCCCTAGTTTCCTAGTTTTCTAGTTTCTCTAGAAAAACTGGAGAAAGTTTCCTTAGAGTTAGTGAAAATATTCTTCTTAAAGGATGAATATGAAAGAAAAAAGTTTTATTTTAAATAATCAAAAGAAGATTCACGAATACAGGTACGTAATATACATACAAAGAAATCTTGTGAAATTCTGCAAAAGTGGAAAGATCTAGATGGGGAAAAACTATTTAAGAAGAGAGGACTTGACTAATAAAATAAATGAATAATGTAGGTAACTGATGGTTCTTAAGTACACTTGGTGGATGCGCTGTTCTGAATAGGAACAATGCACTCAATTTAGAACCAGAAGCACTGGGGGAAAAATACCCTGTCAGAAAAATACATGTACTTACCAAACTGGGTGCTATTTTTGACCTAAAAGCTACATATGTAGGTGTTTTAACAGGAGAAAAGAAGGTAATAATTAGTGTTTGCAGAGAAAAAACTTAAAGGAAAAAATAACTAAATGGAATATCAGAGCAATCTTCTCTAGAGTATGGATTTTAAGTTACTCAACAAATTTTAAGAAAATTAGTCAAAATCATGTGACTAATCTGTGAGTATTAGCCTGAACACAAAACATCACAGAAAATCCTGAACTGGTAATTAAATAAAGAAGATAACCATTTGAATAATTTTCCATTCTAGTTTCCTTGATCATGTGACTCATAGTAAAAATAAAAATAAGGGTCCCAAATATGCTTAATAGAAAGAAGATTAATATAGTACATAATTCTTACAACTTTTAGAATTTTACTTGATTGCATATCCTAGAAAATTGCTTCTTCAGGTGTATTTTCTTAAAGAGAAACAAATATACTTACTTTTGCTTGATTCTTTCCTTTTAGTTTCTTTTGGACTATAATTCCATTCTTTTGGCATGCTCTCAAGCAAACAATCAGGAACCATGTGCTTGTTTAGGTTTGTCTCACAGTTTCTCCTAGAGCTCATCACAGATACTATCTGCTGTACAGTGTCCTTGACGGCATCGGTCAGTGCCAGTCTCAAGCATCGAATGACCTCTAGCTCATACTCCACGCACGTTGAGACTTTAAAATCAGATGGCATATTATGGTTAGCAGAACCTAGCAAATCATTTGTGCCTTGCTCAACTAGAATTCAGTTTCATAATAATCTAGTTTAAAGCTATAGGAAAGGAGAGCTGCTTTTAACCAAGAAATCATATGATTGATAACCACTCCATAAAACATTTAAAAAAAAATTCTTCTTCTTTGTAATAAAAGAAATGGCAATTAAGATAACAGTACATAATATTTACTGGTACTCTTGGACTCTTCTGGTGAGAACATAAATTGTATGACCTTCCCTGATGACAACTTGGCTGACAATAATGTCAAAGCTTCAACATTTTACTTATCAGTTGACTCACATATTCCTTTCTGTAGGACTTTTCCTAAGAAATTTATTATAAATATGCAAAGGATATAGAAAAAATTAAAATCAATCAAAATATCCAATAATAGGTGATTTGTTTAATTAGCTCTGGTATTTCTGTCTACACAATAAAGCCAAATATTGTGTAGTAAAAATAAAGTAGGTTAGAAAAGAGTATGATATCCTATTTTTATTAAAAATATATATCTCCACACATATATAAAATAATTAAAAGATGTACTCTATAATGTTAATGGTGATTATCAATGATGGATGGAATTTCAGGTATATATTTTTCTTCCTTTTCTCTTCTTTCCTTTCTTCCTTCTTTCTTTACAAATGGTCAATCAATTCAGTGTTAGAATCTTACCAAGAGTTTTCTTATCAGCAAAATGTTAGAGCCGGTCCCTAGATTGCCAAGACACATAGCATAGGAAGAATAGAGTAATAGCCCTAAAACCCAGCTGCTAAAAACCCAAAATACTAATTCTTCATTATCAGCATAAATGAGAGAAGCAAGGGAAAGGATTGTTTAAAATGACAATAATTTTTATTAATGATTTTTATTATTGTAGTTTATTTCCACTTTTTATATTAAATTAACAAATGAAAACAAAGAAACATAAAATTCAGGTTAGAATCATATAACTTAAAGAATACCTGCTTCATTATCTAATTAATTTTCAAGTGTTTCAAATCACCATTAAAAATATAGACACTTTAGGAGGGGCCTCAGTGTCCTCATTTATAAAATGGTGAGGGGAGAGGGCGACAAGGGCTAGACAAGATATTTGTCAGTTTTCACCTTCCATGACTCTATTTAAGACTCCTAAGAAGAAAATAACAAATACGTCACAGCTGAGCACACACAAAGTTGAAAAGAACTGTGACTCTACTTCCTTTTACAACACAGTAATCAGGAGGCCTTAGAAAGGGCTGAATGAGGGTCCTAAATTGAGAATGTGCTTGAGGCTATGAGCAGCAATCCTAAGAATGATTTAAACCAGTTTTTGTATGTTCACTGAGCTACCAATTGCTTACCAACTTTTATCAGTATAATCTTTTATATTTTGGTAATAACAGATGTGGCAAGATTTCCAAAAAGAAACTTCATTACTTTTATGTTAAAATTTCTATAATTTAGAAGAATCAGAACAAAGGTAATTTAGTGAGAGTTTTTCAGGCTACTGTTAAGAAAGATGTTATATGCAATAAAGAATAACCTAATGTGGTTTTATAAAAGCAATGGAAATTACATCTGAATATGTTTCTAAGTAAAAAGGTTTGGTTTAAATAATTATTCTATTAATATATTTACCAACCAGAAGTCATTGGAAATGTCTCCAGATAAATTATAAGTAACTGGGGAGTCAAAAGTAACAAAACATCATTGAAAATCTTCTGCAAATACATTAGCATACTTTCCTGCTTTAGAAAATTAGTTTCTTTGATGCTTCATAACTTCAGGTGGAACATCTAAATTTAGAAATGTAAAAATTTAGACAAGCTCCGGTCTGATTTTCTCACTTTTTGAAAATAAGGACACTGATAAACCAGATAGGAAGTGATAGACCAGACAGTAAGTAGCAAGGCAAGGATGTATTCTCTAGTTAGCCAGTTCAAGCAGTGGTATACACAGGACTAGACGGGATGGCTTGGAGCAATCCACAATCTCTAAGTACATGCCATACCCAGCCACTCCTAATAAATGTAGCATCTAAGTCAGCAGCCAAGCTTCTGACTCCCTTTTCTACTTTTACTGCTGTAATTTATTTATTTATTTATTTGAGATAGAGTCTAGCTCTGTCAACAGGCTGGAGTTCAGTGGCAAATCTTGGCTCACTGCAACCTCTGCCTCCCGGGTTCAGGTGATTTTCCTGCCTCAGCCTCCTGAGTAGCTGGGATTACAGGCATGCGCCGCCACATCTGGCTAATTTTTGTATTTTTGGTAGAGATGGGGTTTCACCTTGTTGGCCAGATGGTCTCAATCACCTGACCTTGTGATCCCCACACCTGGGCCTCCCAAAGTGCTGGGATTACAGGTGTGAGCCACTGCGCCTGGCCTACCCGCTGTATTTAAACAGTCCTCTACAAAACTGCTGGGGCGCTTTAACCTGCCCTATTCTTATCTGAGACCAGTCCTCCATCTTCTGTAATTACTCTGCAATGCCCTAGAATTAGAGAAAATTTTACATATATCTAGAATTGTCCGCAGTCTATTTAGTAATATGTGAATCCCCAGTATCTCTGGCTTTAGATCCAAATTTCTTAAAATTTTAGAATTAGAAAGCCATTAATTTTAATGACGGCATTGGCCTCCTCAGGCGTGCTTTAAAAATAGACAAGTGTGGAGAAGCACTTCCAGAATGATAGTGTGAAGACCTGGGAAAGTCTGCACCTCCATTAAAGCTATCAGAACACTGGCGAAAATTGTGAAAATCAACTTTTGAGAACTCTGGAAATTAACCACAGGCTTGCAACAATCCAAGGAGTATTTATTCAAGAAAATCAGCTGAATCTTGGTAAAAAACAACGAGCTTTGTGGCATTTTAACCTGCTCTATTCCCAGCTCCCATTTCTCAGCAAGTTCTACTTGAACTACTATGGCCTTGAAATCAAGCAGCCTTGAAGCCATGGTAGTTATAAAAGCCAGCAGCCACTGGAAGAGGCAGAATGTGTTTTGACCTATCCACAACGTCCCAGTCTCCCAGATTGTCACTATTTGTCTTGCCCGGAATCTCCCTGGAAGAGCGCTGTCCACAATGCATATCCTTATTCAAACTAACTCAGTGACTGAAAATGTCTTATCCCCAGGATATTTCATCAAAACAGTCAGCAGCAATGGTTTAACTCTGTGGCTGCCTGAGGTAGTAATACTGGTTGTGGCAAACAAGAAGCTAATAAAAAAAGGAAAAGAAAAACTGAGTAATGAAATGTACATGTATATAGTGGGGAGAAATTTTGAATATCTCTGTGACACTCCTGGGGATCAAGAAAGACACAGACATGTACAGGACTGTGCACATACCCAAGAAAGCCCTGAGAAAGCCCTAATCTCTCACCTCTGACTAATCTGGACACTCTGTGCAAGCAGGGTGTAAAGACTAAGGAAGAGTTGCAAACTATGTGTGTGTTGGAACATGCTTTCAATTCTCTGGCAGTTTACAACAATTCTACTCCTAGGTATATATCCAAAAGATTTTTTGAACATTCACACAAAAACTTGTACACTATGTTCATACCAGCATTATTAATAACAGCCAAAAAGTGGAAACAACACAAATTCCCATCAACTGATGAATCAATAAGCAAAATGTATATTTTCATATAATGGATTATTATTCAACAATAAAAAGAAATGGAGTTCTGATGCATGCGACAACATGGATTAACCTTGAAAATATTATACTAAGTGAAAGAAACCAGACACAAAATGCACATACTGTATGATTCCATTTATACAGAACATCCAGAAAAGGCAAACTATAGAGACAGAAAGTAGATTAGTAGTTGTCAGGAACTGGGGAGGAACTGTTAATGGGTACAGGGTTTCTTTTTGAGGTGATTAAAATGGTCTAAAATTAAATGGTGCTGATGGCTGCACAGTTCTGTAAATCTACTAAAAACCACTGAACTGTGATATGTTTACACTTTAAAAGGGTGAAATTTATGGTATATAAATTATATCTCAATACATTTGCTATAAAAATGCAATTGCCTCTAAAAGGACACACACAAACATTTGTCATTGATATCATAATATGATTTAATTAGAGCAGGGGTCAGAAGACTTTTTCTGTAAGTAGCCACATAATAAATATTTTAAGCTGTATGACAGATGATCTTTGTTGCAACTAGTCATCTTTACTGTGGAAGCACAAAAGTATCCACAAATAATACGTAAGTAAATAAACATGGCAATTTCCAATAAAACTTTATTAAAATGGTGGGTTGGATTTGCTCCAAAGGCAATGGTTTACCAACTTCTAGTTTTAACATAAAC
>NW_012103732.1:2886085-2887008 GCF_000951045.1 Mandrillus leucophaeus | reverse complement strand
CGCCCGGCCCCGTCTGTCTTAAAGAGGGTTTGACTACAGATACTGAGCAAATATTTGACAAACTAAGTAGATATTAGGTAAAGATTACCAATTTTCTCCTTCACACCTACACTCCACTGATATTTTATAAACTCTGAGGACTACGGGTACCCAAATCCCCAGCTATTTCATTAACGCTTGAGGCAAATTTCAATCAGAACCTTTAGGCTAATGACAAATTAATAAATCCATTCTACCAATCTCTAGGGCTCTGAGTCTATGATGATGTCAACAACATACCAGGGAAGGATCTTTTAAGACTGCTACATACTTGTCTTTCTGTCTTTATTTAAATAAGTTTAATTCTACCTAAGCCGTATATATGTAATATATTGTGTCATCCAATTTTAGAGCTGATAAATTATGAAGAAAATCTATGTCTTAGGATGAATGCAATATATGTTTATTGATGTATTTGTCATTTCTTCTTTTCTGTAAGGTACTACCGTAATAATATATTTGTGGTTGATAAAACATGCAAAAAGGAAATATACAATAAATGAGGTAAAGAAAATAATGTCAAAATTAATTTTTAAAATTGTATTTATTAATGGTAAAAAAGATCAGTAACAATTTGTTGAATGAGGATAATGAACCTTTTTATTATTTTTTAAATCTGGGCTTAACACTTCACAATACAGAGGTCAAGTTCTAAGTTCAGTTTGTTTCAAGATCAGGTTTTCACGGCTCTCATAGGTGAAAAAGCCACTACACGAACACATATAGATCAACATGAAACCAGTATATCCTTAGCTGTGCCCACAAAATCATGGCATTTATTTTTCAGTGTTAACTACCAAATAGGTGAAGGCTATTGTTGAAATTTGACTAATAAGTATCCATCATCTGTGATGTCAATTTGTTGTTTTTGCAAACAAATGGAA
>NW_012103732.1:2817552-2884633 GCF_000951045.1 Mandrillus leucophaeus | reverse complement strand
AGGTGTGAGCCACTGTGCCTGGCCACCCAGCTAATTTGTGTGTGTGTGTGTGTGTGTGTGTGTGTGTGTCTGTGTGTGTGTATTTTTAGTAGAGATGGGGTTTCACCATGTTGGCCAGACTGGTCTTGAACTCCTGACCTCAGGTGATCTGCCCGTCTCGGCCTCCCAAAGTGTTGGGATTACAGGCGTGAGCCACCACGCCCGGCCCAGAGTGAATCTTGTGCTGGGAAAGAACTAGAGGAAGAAAAGAGGCACAAACAGGAATTCAATGTAAAACATTTTTCACCATAGAGCACTGCATTAATGTATAGAAGAAGAGAAGAATGTACACTATGAAAATACCTTAAAACTATTTTAAAAATCAATTTCTGGTGTGAATTTTTCTTGTAATTTGTTAATTTCTTTTTAAAGCACAATTGCACAAAATAATTTTGAATGGCTAAGATAATTTGGTTACTTAGCATAGCAAATATCATATAACGTGTTCAATTGTTCCTGAAAGTAGCTATATAGCAAATAAGTTATTCTCAAATGAACTAGATTCATGGTATGAATGTATTAGTGGCCAAGGAAATGATATTATGAATTAAGTGAAAAATAGTACACTGAGAGTTCTTCATTTTTAGGGATGTTATTTAGGAAATCAGTGTTTTCAGTCAATAGTCAGCTGATAAAGCCAGTTCCAAATATTTTATTATGTGTCTAGTGGGCTTGCTACCTGAGATAATCATAACTTATTTTTAAAAATGATTATAACTTTGAAGAAGAACTTTTATTTTAGTCATGATAAAATAACTGGTCCCAGACTCACCCTCCTGCTATGAAAGCTAGAAAACAGGGAAATATATGCAAAATAACTATTTTCATATATTAAACAACAGGAAACACTGTCATTGCCTTTAAAAGAAAACAAATTAAAGTCTGAATGTACTTTCAGGATCCTAGTTCAAGGAGCAGAAAGTCAAGCAAACCATTAAAGTCTCACTGAGATGAAGAGACAGAGGAGGATGAGGCAGCTGGAATTTTCTGAGAAAAGTACCAAAGGGATGGATCTACATAGGGAAAGAGCTCCAGAAATCTGCATAAGGTTGCCTTCCAGTTTTACACAGAATACTAGGCTGGCAGTGGGAAGGTTGACTCCAAGAAGCCAAGCGAAAAACAACTACTGGGAAACTGTTAGGTGAACAATCCTCAGAGTTCATACAAGATTGGCAAAGTCTTGAGTTCAGACCAGAGTGGCAAGATGTCACTGCATATCTGACACTCAAAGGACACCCAAAAAGGTAATGTTTTAGCAAATGGGCTAAACCAGGCCTAGAATAAAGACTACTTTAGATCTGCCCTAATAAACCTTGAAAACAACTAACTCTCAAGATGATCAAGGTGATACACAAGTAACACAATACAACAAAATCTGTAATGGAAGAAAACAAAATCTAGAGACTCAACAACATAATACTGATAATGTCTGGCATTCAATAAAAAATTACCAGGCATGGAAAAAAATATGATCCATAATCAAGAGAAGACTAAGTCAATAGAAATATATCCATAAATGAAAGAGATGATGGAATGAGCAAACAAGGTTTTAAAACAGACATCATGTATGTATAAGAATATTTAAATGAGAAGGTGTATACAAAATATAAAAAGAAACTGTATAGACTTGCTAGAAGTTGAAGAAACCTGGAATAAAAATTCACCATATAGTCTTAATAGTACTTTAGACACTGCAGGAAAAAAAAAAAAATCACCGAACTTGAAGATACAATAAAAAGTAACCAAACAAAAGAACAGAGAGAAAGAAGGTTAAAAAACAAAAATAATACAAAAAAACAAGGAAGAAGAATACAGCGTCAGTGACCTGTGGGACAATGCCAAGAGGTGTAACATACACGAAATGGAGTCCCAGAAAAAGTGGGAGGGAGTGAAGTGGGGCTGGCAAAAGACAAAATGTTCCAAGAAAGAATGGCTGAAAAGTTTTCAAATTGGATAAAAATCAAACATCTCAGGTTCAGGCAGCTCAGTAAACCCTAGGCAGAAAAAATACAAAGAAAAGAAAAACAAGGCACATCATAATTAAATTGCTGAAAAGCAGTGACAAAGAGAAAAGTCCTTATCAACTATAAAAGAAGACATATTACGTAAAAGGAAACAGATACTGCAAATATTTCCACTGATTTATTGTCAGAAATAATGTAAGCCAGAAGATAATAAGATGAACACCTTTACAGTGCTAAAGGAAAAATGAAAAAGAACAACAACAAAAAAAATCTGAACCTAGAATTCCATATCTACTGAAAAATATTTCAAACATGAAGGCAAAATGCTTTTTGTCATGCAATCAAAAGCTAAAATAAATTAATGCCAGAAGATTTGTAATACAAGAAATGTTAAAGGAAGTACTTCAGGTAGAACGAAAATGATACCTATTGGAAACTCAGATCTACACAAAGAAAGGTATGGAAATGATAAATATGTGGACAAATATAAAATACTTTTTCCCATTTTTAATTTCTTTAAAATATAATATTTGGAGCAAAAATAAAACAATAAATTGTAGGGTTTATAATATTTGTAGAAATAAAATGTACAACAACAATAGAATAATGGATAGGGAGGAAGAAAATGGAAATATAGCATTATAATGTTCTTATATTAGATGCAAAGTAGTATAATGTTATTAAAAAGTAAACTCTGATGGGTTAAAGATACATATTGTAAACCCTATAGCAATTACTAAAGTAAATAAAGAAGCCATTAGAAAAGGTAATACGGAATACTGACAAATACTCAACTAATCCAAACGAGGGCCAAAATAGAGGGAAACTGAAGATTAGATAGAACAACAAATAGAAAGCAAGTAACAATATAAACCTATAGTGCCAAGTATCAAAATAGAGAGTCCAGAAATAGATGCATCTGTTTGATGACTTGGTCAATTTATGTCTGACAAAAGCATTGAAGTAATCCAATTTATAAAGAATAGCCTTTCTAAAAAACGGTTCTGGAAAAATTATATAGTCATATGGAAAAATAAGAACCTCAACACTTATCTCACTATACACAAAAATCCATCATAGAACTAAACATAACTAAAACTATACAATTGCCAAAAGAAATCATAGGAGAAATATTAGTAAAATTTAGACAATCCAATTGTTCTTAGGACACAAAAAGCACTACGATTAAAATAACTGATAAAGTGGGCCAGGCGCGGTGGCTTACTCCTGTAATCCCAGCACTTTGGGAGGCTGAGCAGGCAGATCATGAATGCAGGAGTTCGAGACCAGCCTGGCCAACATAGTGAAACCCTGTCTCTACTAAAAATACAAAAATTAGCCAGGCGTGGTGGCGCACGCCTGTAGTCCCAGCTACTTGGGAGGCTGAGGCAGTAGAATCACTTGAACCTGGGAGGTGGAGGCTGCAGCAAGCCGAGATCGCCCTACTGCACACCCAGCCCAGGCAGCAGTGTGAGACTTCATCTCCAAAAAAAAAAAAAAAAAAATAAATTGTAACTTAAAATTACAGCTTTTTTTTAATATATGAAAGTTTCAATGGTACAAAAAAAAAAAAAAAAAAAAAAAACCCGATAAACTGGACTCATCAGAATTATAAACCTCACTCCATCAAAAGACCTTGTTAACAAAATGAAAAAGTAAGCCATAGACAGGGAGGAAATTTTATCAATATATGTATAAAACAAAGAATTTATGTGCAATATGTATATAAAGAACCCTTTACAACTCAGTAAGACAACCAATTAATAAATTGGACAAAAGTTTTGAATAGGTATTTTACAAAATAATATTTTCAAATGGTCACTAAGAACATGAAGAGGTGTTCAATATCATTATTCATGAAGGAAATGTAAATTGAAGCTTCATGAGATAATACTACCTACCCCTTAGAATAACCAAAATCAAAAAGACAATCTCAAGTGTTGGCAAGAATATGGAGCAAACAAAATTTTCATATGTTATTGGCCAAAATGTAAAAAGATATGACTACTCTGTGAAACAGTTTAGTAGTTTTTTTCTTTCTTTCTTTCTTTCTTTTTTTTCTTGAGATGGAGTCTCACTCTGTTGCCAGGCTGGAATGCAGTGGCGCAATCTCGGCTCACTGCAACCTCCACCTCCTGGGTTCAAGTGCTTCTCATGCCTCAGGCTCCCGAGTAGCTGGGATTACAGGCACGCACCACCACACACAGCTAATTTTTGTATTTTTAGTAGAGACGGGGTTTCACCACGTTGGCCAGGATGGTCTCGATTTCCTGACCTGGTGATCCACCCACCTCGGCCTCCCAAAGTGCTGGGATTACAGGCGTGAGTCCCCACACCTGGCCAGTAGTTTCTTACGAAGTTAAAAATGTACTTATCACATCACCTAGCATTTCCACTTCTAAGTACTTCCTGAAGAGAAATGAAAGCATACATAGCTGACCCTTGAACAACATGGGTTTGAACTGCACAGGTTGACTTACATGCAGACTTTTTTCAATCAAATGCGGATTGAAAATACAATATTTGCAGGATGCAAAACCTGCATATACGCAGGTTCTGTCGGGCTGACTGCAGGACTTGAGTATATGTTGAGTATATGGATTTTCTTTTTTGAGACAAAATTTCGCTCTTGTTGCCCAGGCTGGAGTACAATGGCATCTCAGCTCACTGCAAACTCTGCCTCTCAGGTTCAAGTGATTCTCCTGCCTCAGCCTCCTGAGTAGCTTGGATTACAGGCACATGCCACCAAGCCCAACTAATTTTGTATTTTTAGTAGAAACAGGGTTTCTCCATGTTGGTCAGGCTGGTCTCAAACTCTTGACCTCAGATGATCCACCCACCTCGGCCTCCCAAAGTGCTGGTATTACAGGCATGAGCCACCACACTTGGCCGAGTATATGGATTTTTTAATAAGGGGAATGGTTCCTGGAATAAATTCCTCACATATACTGAGGGATATCTGTAGTCACACAAAGACATACAGTAGTATTCATAGCAGCTTTATTCATCGTAGCCAAAAACTAGAAATAATCAAAATGTCCATCCAACTGGCAAGTGGATTAAAAAAGTACTACTCAGTGAAATACTGCTCAGCAATGAGCAGAAATAAACTAATGATAAAGCATAATATAAAATTCTCAAAAACATTAAGCTGAGCAAAAGAAGCTAGACACAAAAGAATACATAGATTTCTATTTATATGAGATTCTAGAATATCAAAAGTAAACTATCATGACAAAAAGCGGGTCAGTGTCTTCCTGGTGCTGAGACTTGAAAGGAGAATGGATGGCAAAGGGGGAATGAAAGAACCTTTGGAGATGACAGAAAATGTTCCGTATCTTTATCGTTGTGGCTGTCACACAGATTTATACATTGGTCAAACTTACTGAACTCTTCACTTGAAATGAGTGAATTTTATTGTATTCAATCAACAAAATATTTTAAAACATTTTTAAGGTGAATTGCAAACAAACTGAATGGTGACAAAATGATCAGAATAAATGGTTAGTTACAACATAGAACAAAGACAGCCTTTCAATATGTGAAAGCTTACATTTAAAATCTACCTATACTATGCTGCAGGTGTTTATGTAGGTAATAGAGACAATCACTGTGTCTGATAGGAAGGTAAGGCACTGTAAATTAATTTTAGCAACAAGAAGGCAATATAGCATATATATACTCTCTAAACAACTCTTCTTACAGGTCTTTATGAGGCTGAGGAGGAGTAGAAAACCAAAGTGGAAACTTTGGATCTTAACCTTTAATTGAGAAATTTTGCTAGGTTATTGAAAGTTTTTTTCCCAAAGGTTGTGAGAAAGTTAAGAAAACTGATTCGGAAAACGAAAGTAAGCCCAATGCCATATCAAGGAGCCAAGTGAACAATACTTGTTGAATATATTACTATCATATTAGACGGGCATTTTTGACAGTATTTGCCTCATTTACAAGCCTGTTCTGACATTGTTTTAAAAACCAGTTGAGGTAATGTATGCTTTGATATTTGCATTTGTCTAACTGAATAATGCTTGATCTACTTTGAAGACACAGGTGTCCAATGATTGTTAGCAAATCTATTTATTATAGAGTGCATTGACCCTAGAAACACCCACATTAGGTCTCTGACTTAATTATTTTTTGTGTTTATAGCTTTTGTAGTAATCTTAAGTGGGTATATTCCTTCTTGTCGTCCCTCCCTAGCTTATGTTCAGTCTAAGGAGTTCTGTGTTAGATGGAATTCTAAGTATAAAATCAGATTGTATAATTCATTACTGAATTCATATGTTCATAAAAGTAGTGTCTCAAAAACTTTAGTCCAGTAGAAAAAAATGAGAAATAACATGGCCTAGGACAGGGTCCCCAACCCCCAGACTGCAGACCAGTACTGGGTTGTGACCTGTTAGGAACCGGGCCACATAGCAGGGGGTGAGCAGCAGGTGGGTGAGCATTGCTGCTTGAGCTTCGCCTCCTGACAAATCAGAAGTGTGTTAGATTCTCATAGGAGTACAAATCCTATTGTGAACTGCGCATGCGCGAGGGATCTAGGTTGTTTGCTCCTTATGAGAATCTAACCAATGCCTGATGATCTGAGGTGGAACAGTTTCATCCTGAAACCATCCCCCTCCTGGTGGAAAAAATGTCTTCCACAAAACCGGTCCCTGGTGCCAAAACGGTTGGGGACTGCTGGCTTAGGAGAGAGGAGATCTGGTTTCTTGTGCTAAGTCTGTCCAACTTAATTGGTGGACAGTCTTAGGCAATTCTCTTAATATTTCTGCTTTTTGTTTATTTAACAATAAGATGAAGATACTGACCACTTCATCTTTGTCGTTTTACCCTAAAATGATAAGACGGTGATGTTTTATGGGTAAACTATGCTGAAATCATAGACAGTGATTTAGTATGAGGAAACTACAGCAGTGAAGTTTTAAAATAACGTACTTTAGTTAATCTGAGTAGATTAATTATATTTACTGAAGAATAGATCTATTAGTAATAAAATGTAAATATTGTGGGATTATGATTACATGTCTTAGCTGTATTTCTTGTAAACATGTTATGTTTTCAAATTAAACAAAAGTCATAGTAAAAGGCTTAATTTTGTTACGAATTAGTACCTTCTATTATCTTACTAGGGTTTTTAAAATAACCACGATTGCTAACAGAAGAAAAAAAAGACCTTTTCAAAGACTTAAATGGGAGAGAAAAGAGAAAAGTTCAGACCCTCATGACCACTGCAGGTATCAGGTTTGAGAATATTTAATGTTTATGGAGCAACAACTTGTACAAAGGGTGAGGGAGTTTCACCCATTTGAAGTTCTGCCGCTTTGAGCTTTCACACATAATTCAGGCTCTATGAATATGTACAACGTCTGTTTCCTGAGACTTGTCTGACCATGTGGGGGAGGGTTTGCTCAATATGTAGATGGAGAGATGTCAAATTAGGAGCAAGAAACAGTTTTATTTTCCGCTAGCAGCACCAGAAATCCATTTATATCTTCTAGGTCATTTTCAGTATAGTTTTGTGCTGAGTGTCAAAGATGGTTCAGGAACCTAATAGTTGAAGGATAAATAGTGGTTGAAGCATGAGGGTCACCGATTCTTTATAATCTTGTGAGAAAATCCAGCTCTTACTTCCCCAGAAACAACTAAAAACAGTAGAGGGTGGCAGAACTTTCAAGGTCGTTTTTCTTTCAATTCAGTAAAGACTACGTCAGAAACACAACAAGCTTCTAATTCAGCCTTTTTACCTAGAAATATGCCCTTCCTTTGAGGAAGCAAGAAGCAGTAAGGGAATGCATGGCAACTATGAGATAACATTTTAAAAGGAGATCATTATTACAGAAACTTTAAATGACAGATTTGGATTTTGGAAATCATAACATAAAGTTATCTATTACTATTTTATAGGGATAATGACCAAGAGAAGATGAAACATAATGACTTTAAAACAGCTAGAATGATATTCAAGTAATATCTGGAGGATAGTCAAAAAGTCTAGGAGGAGTGAAACCGTGATTATGAACTAGTTAGATATTTTATATGAAGCCTAGGAAATATTTTACGAAAATTCAGGTTCCAAAGCAGGATAAAAGAAAGTTTATAGGTAGAAAACTAAATGTAAATGATAAAAATCACTATTTGAATAGCAAGATAATAATAAAAATCATTGTCTAAGTTTTCATCCTTTGTTTTCCCAAGATATTAAGTATGAAAATTTAGAGGAAGAATATTAAGGATAAGACAATGTGAGAATTTTTACACTGGCCAGAGGGTGGGGCAACCCATCAAAACCTTCTGTTCTAACATACAACCTGCACTGCCTTTATTATTCTCTGTAGCTGAAGGAAGAAGAACAATACAGATGGGAAAAATATATTCTCTCCAAAGGAATCACAGGATATGCTTGCCTTGTAGAGAGGCGCACTGTGGTCATAATAATAAATGCCTTATACATCTGAAGAAAATTGACCAATAGTATTGTCCATTAATTTGCTGAATAAATACACCCAAGAATCACAAAATACTTTTCACATCTTACTAATATCTTATATGCTCAATAGCAAAACATTATCTGTGATAAATATTAAAATAAATTTTTATGACAGAACATTCCCTAATTAATAAAATAAGAAAATCTTTTCCCTTCAACCTCCCTTGCATCTTGTCCCAAAGTATATGAAATTTTACGGGAACTAATAATTAATGATTCCCAACAGAAGGCTTTATACTGAAAAAATGTAAAGTAAACTTTCACAAACAACAGATTCAGCAAAACCAATATCAATACAACTTCTAAACATCTCTAAAGGTACATTTAAGTATCTATAGAACATTTCTTTTAAAAATAGTAAATGTCTCATACCTGGGATGTTATATAAAAAGTCCCATAATTGCTCTTCTTCCATGTAGCTCACAAAAACATTTGCAAATGTTTGTGGAGAAAAACTGCAATGGTACAATATTTTAAAGATGGCTTCCACCAAGCTGGGTCCTTGGTTCAGGTTACTTTCTGTGTCAGAAACTTGTTCTTGAAAGGTACGTTCTTGAAAGGAATCAAAATGATTTAGTAAGGTATCAGTGAATATGATGAAACTCTTATTACATACACTAGCATAATGCTGTGGAAATGGTTTTTAATAATATTTACATAATCAGAGAATTACCACATTATTTCAAATCAATGGTCCATCCAACTCAATGTTGTTTCTGAGATATTCATGGATATTTATGGAAAAACAGACAAACAAAAACAACAACCAAAAAAACCTGTGAGAAAGACCACAATGACACCACTTCAAGGTCAACACTAGTTTCCCTGTATGTCATAATTCTTCTTTCTCTTAAGAAAACTTTTTTGTTTCTTTTTCTAATTTAAGAATAATAGACATTCATTCTAAAAAAAATTGTTTTAATCTAGACAACTAGGAACACTAACATTGTACCATGGGAAAATTCACATTTGTAGTTTTTCCAGAATTATGCTATCAGTTCTACAAACAAATTTATGAGTGTTTCTTAAATCCACAGATCTTGTCATATCAGACTGAAGAGTTTTATCAATTCGTTCCTCAATAAGACTATATAAAGAATTCAACAAAAATTGGGCCATTTTAATTGTCCTTTTCAACCCTCCTTTGGCTCCATAACGGCCTTCTCAAACATCAGTAATCATAAGTTTCTGTACTATTCCATTCATAGTTTGGATGGAAAGGTGAAATAATATTTTGTTTTCTATGGATAATAAGCATGAGATATGTACTATTATAATAAACAACATATTTATTGGGTTAAAGATAACAAATTATATTTTAGCTCTTATATTTTAACTATATTGCATAAATGTAATCTAAAGTATTTCAGAACAAATAGATATCTTTATTCTTGCTCATTTGGAATATCATTACTTTTATGTTTCCTCTTGAAATTTTTTTTCTGTGATTTGATTTTGATGATCTAAAGGAGCTCACTGTTCTCTTCAAACTGAGAAATAACATCATAGACTTTATGTGGAGAACATTATTGGTTTTGCTTCCTAATACCCATTTTCTTTCTTTTCAAAACAAGTTAGTTTTCCTTTAGCGAGATATCCCTGCTCCCGTCTGTGTGCCTCACCCCTCCATCCTCCCAACCTTAACCCCCACCCCCCACAAACACTTAGATTATTTGGTTCAGGTGAAACCAACTCTATCATCTGGAGTGGGCATGTAACCGAGCCCTGGCCAGTCAGACCATAACCCCTCGCACCAACAGTGACTGGTTCAGGAATGGGCAGGTATCCAATGAGAACCTTCTTTAGGATTTTTGCTAGAATTGTTGGCAAAGCAGTGTTTCAGCTGAAAGTTGTTGAAAACCATTTTGGGGAGAACTTGACTAAGAATGAATCTGACATAGTAAGAAGCAGAACTAGGAAAAGGAGAGAAAATTCCTAATGAGATGACACTGTTTGAGGACCTGGATCCAGCAATGCCTACATATTTATGCTTGCTGAGCTGACAAATTCAGCCCTCCTACCCACTTTTATTTTCTTTTGAGATAGGGTCTCACACTGTCTCCCGGTTGGAATTCAGTGGCATGATTTTTAGCTCATTGCAGCCCCAAACTCCTGGACTCAAGTGATTCTCCACCATCAGCTTCCCAAGTAGGTCTAAGGTGTGCATCACCACACCCAGCTAATTCTTTTTTGGATTTTTTGTAGAGATGGGGTCTTGCTCTGTTGCTCAGTCTGGTCTCAAACTCCTGGCCTCAAGTGATCCTTCTACCTCAGCCTCCCAAGTGCTGGAATTACAGGCCTGAGTTGTCGCACCCAGCCAATTTTCCCTCTTTTGATTAAACCAGGCTAATTTGGATTTCTGTTACTTGCAGTCTAAATGGTCTTGACTTTGTCCCCAAGCATAAAATGTGAAATGGCAAATATTCCTAATCCAGGCTTTCATAATTTAATATTTTATCCAAATAGTCTCTGCAGTTCCCTCTTCTTTCCGCTCCCTCCTATTCATCTTACATAAAATTACCCATTATCCTCATGTCATTCCTTGCTTTAACCTTCCCCTTCCCCTACTGTTAAAAATTCCTTATCCTGATTGAGGATCAAGAGTTCCACAATACTTTCCCAAATTATGTTCCAACCCCCAAACATCTGTTCTACCCAGCAGAGTTTATTTGCTTATAAACGTGCCCTCCCATCTCCTTTTCTTTTTCTATGCCATTTCATCAGGCTATAATGTTCTCCTCCAATAAAATCATCATGATTTAATCAATAAGTTAATTGATTAATCAACTGCTTCCTATGTGTCATTGGGCCAGGTGCTGAGGCCATCCCCTTCCAGGGGCTCAAGGATTGTGCATATATATGTATATTTTGTTGGGGGGGGGGAGGAGATGACAGACAAGTAAATAATTATTACTTCAACATAAGGAAAAGGTGAGTGACCATGCATCTGAGTTTGCTGGGGCAGTCCTGGTTTAGGTCTGTTGTCCTGGTGTAATTACTAGTAGCATCCTCTTTCACTTTTAAAAGTGTCTCAATTAGGATGATAAATTGTTTGATCAACTTAAGTCTAAGTGCTTTCAGTATGAGGCACTGTGGAAATGCAGAGGATGATGCTTTAAATTTTTTCAGGGAACACAGACAAGTCACAAAGCAGACCATGTCTCAGCCAAGTCTTTAAGAAGGAGTAGAAGTTTATCAGCATGACAAGATCAAGGTGGAGAGTACTTTCCAGGAAGACCGAAGAATTGGTGAAACGTTGAGAAGACAAGCAGTTGCTGGCAGTGTGATGTGGCTGAAGTGAGACTGCTGTGAGGAAGATGGGAGATGAAGCTAGGCAATCAACAGAGCATGAATAATATACAGCCCTGCAAATCATGCAATGGAAATGCACATGCCAGGGTGAATATGAGGAATAGTTCTATGGAATGGGTGTTGTTTTTCCCAGTTTTACAGATGAACAAAGTAAAGTGAAGAGAAACTAAATGACTTGTCACAAGGTCACAAAGGTAGTAGGAATTTGTTTGTGCTGTCTGAATTACACTATAATCCCAAATTTCTCAAAGCCTGCTTTGACATTTTATTGACAATAACCATTGAATGCAAAGCACTCAGTCCAAACTATGTATATGGTATGTGGTAATGTATTGCCTTAATGCAAAATTCTTTAATTTCATATGGCATTCTACATTTTCACATATATTGTCTTGTTACATCTCTAGTACTATTTTCTATATGACTTTCTATGGATGCACATCTTGTCTTTAGGTATCTTCCAACAGCACATGGATCAGTGCTACATGTTTAATATTAAATTTTAGAAGGAATAAAAGAAGGAATGTTTAGTACTAAAGAAGGAAGAAATGTTTTAATACTAAAGAAGGAAGAAAAGAAGGAAGTAAGGCAGAAAAAAATAGATTGTTTTCATACTAAAACAATGTTTTAATGCTAAAGAAGGAAGAAAAGAAGGAAGGAAGGGAGAAACAAATATATCTCTTGAGTATTTTGTGATAGGTTTTGGTCCATCTAGAAATTGATATTTTGGAATGGCACATAATGACCTGCTAGTCATAACGTTCAAAGATTTTTTTCCCTAAGCCTCATCCTCCCCACACCCACTGTATCCTTTCTTTTCACCTACTCCTTTGAAATCCTCCTCTCTCTTGACTTCCTTGCAGCTATACTTTCTTGGGTTCAGAATTCCTTTTTGGCAAATCTTTTCTGGTAGCTCTTCCTCTTTTATCTGGGGTTGGCAAGTTTTTTCTATAAAGGGCCAGATACTTTATGTTTTGTCAGCCATTTGGTCTCTGTCTCAACTATTCAACTCTTCTCTTGGAGCGCAAAAGCAACTATAAACAATATGTAAATGAAGGATCAAGGCTATGTTGGACTAAAACTGTATTTACAAAAACAGGTGATGGGAAGGGGCATTTGGTTCATGGGGGCTCCCCCAGAACAGTGACCTTAGCCTTCTTCCAGCCTCACTGCTTTTTACCTGGCTTAGCAATTCTGTTTTCCTTTGACTTGAAAGATTCTTTTTAAGCAGAACTTTCCAAATTATCCATTTCTGGCTCTGACCTTTCTCTTTTATGCTCATTGCTGTATTCCCTAGTTCTGTCTAGATCACCATATATGCTCATCTCTAGGCTCAATGCCCTAGCAGTATTTATTTCTTCTCTGAATTGTTAGATGTAATAAAATAAACATCTCTACCCCCATTCCCCTTTTCAAAATGAATTGAATGTTCATTTTTTTCCCCCAATATGTCCCTTCTTCTTTGATTCTAACAGCATTAATATGGTTTAGGTTTTCTTTTCCTCTTGTTTTAATCAAAATACTTCTGAGAATATGTATTAATTTAAACTCCTCTAGCTGCCCTTTAAAGTCCTCCATAATGCTTTACATATCCAGACTTATAATTTTCTCTGATTCCCCAATATTCCAAGATAATTTCTACTTTGGGCCTCATTCATCATCTAATAAGGCTTGGAAACCTGGTGAAAGTCCACACCTTTGCCAGGCGCTCATCCATAAACATTGCTCTTCCTTAGGTTTTGAACTTCTTACACTATTGGGATATTCTTCTTGTGCTCTCTTTCATTCTGATATTCCCCTGTTCCTTTCAAGATGACTCAGCAATAGTTTAATTCTTTTAACCTGCTCTTTAATTTAGTCCTAATGGGGTTTAGGATGCACTACCCCAAAATATGGCCCCTTGGCATTTGAGAAAATAGCAGAAGCAGGAAGGTTTCTTTGACTTTCTCCTGCCCTTTTCCCCTGAAACAGGCCTTCACAGAATTCTGACTTTCCTCTAAAGTAGGTCATTCCAGAGGTGCCCTCTGTATAGCTGGAAGAAAGAAACGTCCCCCTCTCTGAAAACACAGGGACACAGAGAAGCATGTGGGCAATCAGACTTTGCTAAATTCCCCCCAGTTTATGGCCATTAAATTATACTCCCTTTGTCCAATCATACTTCTGCCCCACTGTCCATTCTTCATCACACCTAAATATAAAATAGAAAGGTTTCCCTGTGTCTTCAAGTCTTCCTTTCTGAAGGCTCCCATGTCATGTAAAATTGATATTAAATACATTTGTATGCTTTTTTCTTGTTAATGTCTTTTATTATAGGTGCCTCAGCCATGAACCTTGCACTGGGTAAGGAAAGGTATTCGTTTTTCTTCCCTATAGTCCGTTACCCTTTCTACAAAATATAGGTCTAACTCTTGTCTTTCTTTCCCTCTGCCTTCTGGACTAGACATTTGTTTTGTTTTTCTAATATAAAATTCTCCCAGTGTGTCTTTATGGAGTTTTCAGCAGTGAAAGACATGAATGTCAATGAGTTTTCTAGATCTGCCTAAAGTTTCCATTGTTCAAACAAATGTCATCCACTTTGCCTCCCTCAATCAATAATTTTACCTAAGATGTGTTTTCCCATTAGAGCAACATCTAACCCACACCTGGACTCTTGTATGTTCTTCCCATTAATATGAGTCACACTTCTGGTCTCACCCCACTTCTCATTTTCCCTGCACTAACAAAAGAGGAGTGACTCATCTGAGTGTTGAGTTTGGGGAAAGGAAGTAGGTATGGCTGTCTTAGCCCAGTTGGCTTTTCTCTTTTGGGGTTTGCCTAACGACAAAGGTTTGCATTCTGGCCTGGTCTTAGGTTTATTAGGGTAAGCTCTGCCACTGCAAGGAAGTCCTGTAGTTTTCAGCTCTTTTGGTGGTTTAGGGATTGATAAGTGGGGAGTTGGGGGGTTGGAGCGATAGAGAGATAAGCTTAATTCTGGAAAGCAGTATCAGCAAGCCACATATTTAAAGCAATATTCTCTGACCCAGATTTTACCAGTAAAAATCCTAGTGGTAAAGATGCTATTTTGAATTTCATTTGCCTTCTTTATCAAACGTTTTATAGATTATATAAACAAATGTCTTCTCAATAACACTGAAGGGCTCTTTTCGCTGCATGCATTATTTTAAACTCCTTTCAAGAATTTCAACTTGTTAGTGCTTCAAAAGAAGGGTGGTTTCAGGCAAGAGACTCAACCACCAACCCACCAGGAGACTATTTATTGGTACCAAAGATTTACACATACATGGTACACTAGCACTTGGCTTTCCCAGCCTGCTTAATTTTTACTTTCTACTTTCTACAAGAATGTTGTTAATGACAAGCTCCTGCTGAGACACTAAAGTGGTTTTGGCAGCAATGTTGTAGAAGAGTGTGCCATGAGCTCAGGGACTCTGAATTAACCAGGCACTAATGAGCATCCTTCACCAAAGGGAGGAGGCTGAAAGACTCATTTTCAATCCAGGTATTAGAGAGAAAGTGTAAAAATAGAAATTATAGCATGTAAAATAAGGATTCAAAACCTAAAACACCAGGCCAATAAATTAAAAAGATGTGAAGTATCACAAGAAAATTATTTCAAGGAAATACTAAATTTTGATGTCACAGCCTAGTTCACTGTGAAATTAACTAAAATAAAATGAAAATCTAAATAGAAAATTAGTTTAATAACATTGCACTTTGTTGTATAAAAGGCTAATAATATATGTAAATATAAAGACCTATCATTTATTTACAAAACTTTCAATTAATATAACTTTTTTTCACACAGATAATAAACCTGAGCAAACAGGTCTTACTAAGTTTCCCACAGTTTATTGCCATTAGATCATACTTCCTGTGTCCAATAATACTTCCATATAACTGTCCATAACAAATACAGTTTTTTTCTGTGTTTTTGGATCTTCATTTTGGAAAACTCTTGTGTCATATAAAACTTATAATATTAAATATACACATTCTTCTCATCAGCACAGGGAATATTCTCCAGGATAGACCATATGTTAGGAGACAAAACAGGTCTCAACAAACTTTTAAAAATGAAAATCATAACAGAGGAATAAAACTAGAAATCAATAACAAAAGAAACTTTTGGAAACTGTACAAATATACATAAAAATTAAACAACATGCTCCTGAATAACCACTGGGTCAAGAAAGAAATTAAAGAGAAAATTTTTTAAAATTCCTAAAACAAATGAAAATTTAAACACAACAAAACCTACAAGACACAACAAAAGCAGTGTTAAGATGTAAGTTTATAGCAATAAGTGCTTACATAAGAAAGCAGAAATATTTCAAATAAACAATTGAATGATGCACCTCCAGGAATTAGAAAAACAAGAACACACATAACCCAAAACTAGCTGAAGGAAAGAAATCATAAAGACCAGAGCAGAACGAAATGAAAAAGAGACTTTAAAAATACAAATGATAAATGAAGAAGTAATTTTTTGAAAATATAAACAAAATAAACCAAGGAAAAGATCCAAATGAACAAAATCAGAAATGAAAAAGAAGACATTACAGCTGATACCACAGAAAGATAAGGAAGATAATCAGAGATTATTATGAATAGCTAAACAGCAACAAATTAGAAGACCTGGAGGAAACAGATAAATTCCTGGACACATATAACCTACCAAGATTAATTCAGGAAGAAATAGAAAACCTGAACAGACCAATAACAAGTAACGAGATGAAAGGAGCAATGCAAAGTTTCCCAACAAAGAAAAGTACAAGACCAGACGGTTTCACTGCCAAATTCTGCCAAACTTTCAGAGAAGAACACCAGTTCTCCTCAAACTATTCTAAAAAAGTAAAAAGAAGGGAATGTTTCTATTAATGTTTCTAATTAACTCATTCTATGAGGCCAGCATTACCCTGATACCAAAACCAGACAGGAATACAACAAAAAAAGAAAATTACAGACCAATATCCCTAATCAACATAAATGCAAAAATTGTCAATAAAATGCTAGCAAATCAAATCCAACAGCACATCAAAAAATAATACAACTGCCGGGCGTGGTGGCTCACGCCTGTAATCCCAGCACTTTGGGAGGCCGAGACGGGTGGATCACGAGGTCAGGAGATCAAGACCATCCTGGCTAACAGGGTGAAACCTTGTCTCTACTAAAAAAAAAAAAAAAAAAAAAAAAAATTAGCCACGCGTGGTGGCGGGCGCGTGTAGTCCCAAGTACTCAGGAGACTGAGGCAGGAGAATGGCGTGAACTCCGTCTCAAAAAAAAAACCAAAAACAAAACAAAAAAAAATACACCTTCATCAAGTGGGATTTATCCCAGGTATGCAAGGATGGTTTAGCATACATAAATCAATAAACCTGATACATCACATCAACAGAATAAAGAAAAACCATATGATTACCTCAATAGACAAAGAAAAGGGATTTGAAAATTCAGTATCCCTTTGTGATAAAAATTCTCAACAGGCCAGGCACGGAGGCTCATGCCTATAATGCCAAAACTTTAGGAGGCAAAGGTAGGAGGATCACTTGAGGCCAGGCATTCAAGACCAGACTAGGCAACACAGCAGGACCTCAACTGTACAAAACAAAAACAAGAACACAAAACTTAGCTGAGCATACTGATGCATGCCAGTAGTCCTAGCTACATGGGAAGCTGAGTCAGGACAATTGCTTGAGCCCAGGAGTTTGAGGTTACAGTGAACTATGTGGCAATGCACTCCAGACTGGATGAGACAGTGAGACCCAATCTCTAATTTTTTTTTAAAAAAACTCAACAAACTAGGCATAGAAGGAATGTACCTCAACATAATAAAAGCCATATATGACAAACTTATAGCTAATATTATACTAAAAGGGGAAAAGTTGAAAGTCTTTCCTCTAAGAATTGTAACAAGACAAGGATGCTCACTTTCACCACTCTTATTCAACACAGTACTGGATGGAAGTCCTAGCCAGAGCAAACAGGCAAGAAAAAGACATAAAAGGCAGCCAAATTGGAAAAGAGGAAGTCAGATTGTCCTTTCCTGATGAGATGATCTTATATCTAGAAAAAACTAAAGACTCCAACAAAAAACTCTTAGATATGATTAATAAATTCAGTAGAACTACAAAACACAAAATCAATGTACATAAATTAGTAGCATTTCTGTACATCAATAACGAATTAGTTGAGAAAGAAATCAAAAAGGAAATCCTTTTTATAATAACTACAAAAAATACCTAGGAATAAAATTAACCAAGGAGGTGAAACACCTCTACAAGAAGAACTACAAAATACTGATGAAAGGAATTGAAGAGGACACAAAAAGAATGAAAAAAAAAATCCTATGCTTATGAGTCAGAATAAGTAATATTGTCAAAATGACCATACTGCCCAAAGCAATCTATAGATTGAAAGCAGTCCCTATCAAAATACTGATGTAATTCTTCAATTAGGAAAAACAATCCTAAAATTCATATGGAACCAAAAAAGAGCCTTAATAACCAAAGCAATTCTGAACAAAAAGCACAAACCTGGAGGCATCACACTACCTGGAAATCTCTTTCAAGGCTATAATAACGAAAACAGCATAGTATTAATAGAAAAACAGAAACATAAACAAGTGTAACAGATTAGAGAATCAAAAAATTAATCCACATATTGACAGCCAACTGATTTTCAACAAAGGTGTCAAGAACATGCACTGGGGAAACATGCACCCTCTTTAGAATATGGTGCTGGAAAAATGGGAAATCCATGTGTATGCGGAAGAAGTGAAACTAGACCTCCATCTCTCACCATATACAACAATAAACTCAAGATGGATAAAAGACTTAAACATAAGATCTGAAACTATAAAACTACTAGAAGAAAACAGAGAAAATGCTTCAGGACATTGGTTTAGGCAAAGACTTTATGGCTAAGACCTCAAAATCACAGACAACTAAAACAAAAACAGACAAACAGGACTTAATTGAACTGAAAAGCTTCTATACAGCAAAGAAAACAACAAAATGAAGAGACAACCTGTTGAAGGGGAGAAAATATTTGCATATTATTCATCCAACAAGAAACTAATGTCTAGAGTATATAAGGAACTTGAACAACTCAACAGTTAAAAAAAAAAAATGCCACCAAAAATGGGCAAAGGACATGAACAGACATTTCTCAAAGAAGATATACAAATGGTCAACATATGAAAAATGTTCAACATCACTAATTATCAGAGAAATGCAAATCAGGCCATGAGATACCATCTTACCCCTGTTAGAATGACTATTACCAAAAAGACAAAAAAATAACAAATGCTGTGAGGATCTGGAGAAAAGGGAACACTTACTTATACACTGTTGCCGGGAATATAAAGTAGTATAAACCACTATGTAAAACAATACGGAGATTTCTCAAAAAACTAAAAATAGAACAACCATATGGGTTTGGTTTGGTTTTGGTTTGGTTTTGCTTTGTTTTGTTTTTGAGATGGGGTCTCATTCTGTTGCCTATGCTAGAGTGCAGTGATGTGATCTTGGCTCCCTAAAGCTTTGACCTGCTGGGCTCAAGTGATCCCCCCACTTCAGCCTTCCAAGTAGCCAGGACTACAGGCTCATGCCACTATGCCTGGATAATTTTGTATTGTTGTTATTATTATTATTAATATTGTAGAGACAAGGTCTTGCTATGTTGCCCAGAATGGTCTCGAATTCTTGGTCTCAAGTAATCCTCCTGCCTCACCCTCTCTCAGTGCTTGGATTATAGTTATGATCCACCATGCCTGGCCAGAACTACCATATGAATCAGCAATCCCACTACTAGATATCTACCCAAAGGAAAAGAAATCAGTGTATCAATGGCATACCAGCATTTACAAGTTTATTGCAGCACTATTTATAATGGCAAAGATATGGATTCAACCTAAGAGTCCATCAACAAATGAATGGATAAACAAAACATGGTATATATGCAAAATGGAATACTATTGAGCCATAAAAATAATAAAATCATGTCATTTTCTGCAACATGGATGATGGAACTGGTCATTATTTTAAGTTAGGCACAGGAAGACAAATACCATATATTGTCACTCATATGTGGAGGCCATAAAACTTGATCTATTGGAGGTAAAGAATAAACTGATAGAAACCAGAGACTTGGAATAGTGTGTGGGTAAGAGGGTATTGAAGAAAGTTTAGTTGCTGGCTACAAACATACAGTTAGAAGAAATAAGCTCTTGCATTCAGCAACAGAGTAGGGTGACTATAGTTAGCAACAATATCGTATATTTCAAAGTAGTTAGAAGAGAGGACTTGAAATGTTCCCAACACATAGAAATGATATAAATGAAGTGAAAAATACTCCAGATGATGGACACCCCAAATTCCCTGACTTGATCATTACACATTCTATGCATTAACAAATACTCACATGTACCCCATAAAAATGTAAAATATCATGTATCAATTAAAATGGTAAGAATAGTAAAAAAAGAAATCTTAAATACATTTTTATGCTGTTCTCTTATTAATCTGTCCTTTGTAATGGGGTGTCAGCCAAGAACCTTGCAATTGGTGAAAAAAAGATAGTAATTTTTCTTCCCTTAGTTCAACAATTATGATGAAGACTGTATGGTATACAAAGCCTAAAATATTTTTTATCTGGCCTTGTATATAAAAAAAATTTGCCAGCCCTGTTCATGAATATTGAAAGAGTGTACATATGTTCCAAATAGCTAATACTAAATAAGGACATTTTCCATCTACTCTGAAACCATATGTAAGCATAAGTAGGTGTCAGCTTTTCATAAGTCTTTTTATCACTCAATTTGTCAATCTCTATTAGTCACACTGTTTTAGAAAAGCATGCTAGGCCTGGTGGCTCATGCCTGAAATCACAGGACTTTGGGAGGTCGAATAGGGAGGATTGTTCTAGGCCAGGAGTTCAAGACCAGCCTGGGCAACATAGCAAGCTCCCATGTCTACCAAACATTTTCTGAAAATAGCCATGTGAGATGGTATACACCTGTAGACCTAGCTACTTTGGAGGCTGAGGTGCAAGGATTGCTTGAGCCCAACAGTTTGAGGTTGCAGTGATCTGTGATTGCACCACTACATTCTAGCTTGGGTGAGAGTGCAAGACCCTGTCTCAAAAAAAGAATAAAAAGTACTTTATGGTACTTATTATTAGTAGCTGAACTTGTCTACTTTTTATAAGGTTTGTCCTTTCCACCTTGCCCTCAGCAATCAATCCCAAAGAATATAAGCTTTATAAAGGCAATTTTAAAATGGTGTAAGTATTTTTTTCAACTTTTATTATAATTTTCTGCCTTGATGATATGTCTCATGCTGTCAGTGGGGTGTTGAACTCCCCCACTATTATTGTGTGGCTGTCTGAACCTTTTCATAGGTCTAGAAGTACTTGTTTTGTGAACCTGGGTGCTCCAATGTTGGGTGTGTATATAGTTAGAATAGTTAAGTGTGCTCGTTCAATTGAACTCTTTGTCATTATGTAATGCCCTTCTTTCTTTTTTGCTGTTGTTGATTTAGAGTTTATCTTATCTGATATAAAAATAGTGATCCCTTCTCTCATTTGTTTTCTGTGTGCAAGCTATATCTTTCTCCAACCCTTTACTTTGAGCCTATGGGTATCATTACATGTGAGATGGGTATCTTGGAGACAGCAGAGGATAAGGTCTTGTTTTGTGTGTGTGTCTGTGTGTGTGTGTGTTTTAATTCAACTTGTCACTCTGTGTATTTTAAGTGGGGGAATTTAGGCCATTTACAGTCAAGGTTAATAATTGACATGTGAGGTTTTGAGCCTATCATGAAATTGTTTGCTGGTTGCTTCATAGTTTCTATTGTGTGGATGCTTTTTCTGTGGGCTATATATTTATGTGTGTTTTTCTGGGAACAGGTATCTTTATTTTGTTTCCATATTTAGAACTCCTCTAAGAATCTCTTGTAAGGCTGCTCTGGTCGTAATAGATTCTCTTAGTGCTTGCTTGTCTGAGAAAGATTTTATTTCTCCTTTGTTTATGAAGCTTAGTTTGGTGGGATATGAAATTCTTGGTTGGAATTTCTTTTCTTTAAGAATGCTGAAAACAGGCCCCCAATCTCTACTGACTCACAAGGTTTCTGCTGAGAAGTCTGCTGTTAGCCTGATGGGCTTCTCTTTGTACATGATCAGGCCATTTTTTCTAGCTGCATTTAAGATCTTTTTTTTTCTTTAGCCTTGATTTTGGATAGTCTTGTGACCATATTACTTAGTGATGTTCGTTTTGAATAGTATTTTGCAGGTGATCTTGAATTATTCCCTCAAGTAAATTTTCCAGGTTTTTTACTTTTTCTCCATCTCTCTCAGGATTCCAATAATTAATGGACTTGGTCACTTTACATAGTACCATATTTCTTAATGACTTTGTTTATTTTCTAAAATTATTTTTTCTTTATTTTTGTCTGAGTGAGTTCAAAAGACCAGTCTTCAAGCTTTGAGATTTTTTCTTCTGATTGTTCTAGTCTATTGATAAAGCTTTCAGTTTTACTTTGAAATTCCTTAAATGAGATTTTCAATTCCAGAATTTCCTGGATTTCTGTAGAAGTTTCTTTGTGTTGATTTTCAACCTTGTCTTGGATCTCATTGAGCATCCTTGCAATCCATGTTTCAATTCTTTCTTCTGTCCTTTCTGAGTTTCATTTTGGCCCCAGACCATTGCTGGAGAGCTAGTGCAATCCTTGGGTGTGTCACTATATTTAGATTTTTCATTGTGCCAAAATTCTCGTGCTGTTTCCTTTTCATTTGGAGACGTTGGCATTTCTAATTTTTGTAGTTGTTTTCATGCAGGTAGTATGTTTTCTTTTTCTTTCTTTCTTTAGAATGTTTTTTTTTTCTTTCCCTTTTCCCTTTCTCCTGTTTCTTGGGAGTGTAACTGTAGGGAATGCTGGATTGGGTCTTTTGGCTTTGCTTTTATAGACATATGCACTTCTTTTGGCACGTGGAATTCAACCTACAAGCCCATAGATGGCACTTACAGGTAAAAATTGGCTGTGGTCAGTGTGGCTGGGTAAATAGTTGATCCTTGTTTACTAGCAGAGGCTCTCTGCTGCCTCAGGCAGTGGGCTGATTCATGGGATGTACAGTGGTCCGAGCTCCCTACTCAGCCCTGGGAGGTGGCAGGGGCCACAAAAGGTGGAGTCAGACCAGGCAGGTCCACCTACAGGTTCCCCGATGTCAGGCACAGGCATCAGTGCCAAGGGACAATCCAATAAAGCAGCCCCCAAGCGCCCAGAAGTGTCCCTCAGCTTGGAGCTGAGAAGCCACCTCAGATCCAAGTTCTCTACACAGGTATGGGGATAGCCTAAACTTGTAATCCAGATGCCTGAAGCTCTGCCTGGGAGTGAAGTAGAAAGGCTTCCCTGCACCAGAAGCTGCACAGGAAGGTTGGAAAGTCAGGCTGATCCAGATGAGTGGTGCTCTGAAAGCCTGGAGAGCTGCCTGCACATGGAGCTGAGAGGACCCCCTGCGGCAAGATCTCTGCACAAGAGGGGTGGGGCAACTCATGCTGCTGGACCAAGCAAGCAAGTACTCTGAAAGCCTGGAGATCTGCCTGGGTGTAGAGTAGAGAGGGTCTCCTTGCACCAGAATCTCTGTACAGAAAGAGTAGACAGTTCAGCCTGCTGATCGAGGTGATGTTGTGCTCTTAATGTATGAAGGCAATTTGACGTGGCATGTTTACCATTTTATTTGCAGTCTAAAACAGGACCTGATACATACTTGATGCTCACTAAATATTAGTTGAATAGAGAATTTACTTATAAAATCACATTAGAGGCCGGGCGCAGTGGCTCACGCCTGTAATCCCAGCACTTTGGGAGGCCGAGGCCAGCGGATCACGAGGTCAGGAGATCGAGACCATCCTGGCTAACACGGTGAAACCCCGTCTCTACTAAAATTACAAAAAAATTAGCCGGGCGTAGTGGCGGGCGCCTGTATTCCCAGCTACTCGGGAGGCTGAGGCAGGAGAATGGCGTGAACCCGGGAGGCGGAGCTTGCAGTGAGCCGAGATCGCGCCACTGCACTCTAGCCTGGGCGACAGAGCGAGACTCCGTCTCAAAAAAAAAATTTTTTAAATAAATAAATAAATAAAAATAAAATCATATCAGAAATTAACTCAGAAGAATATTACTTCTTATTTCAAAAAAAAATCACCCTCACGAAGTCTCATGTTTTCATTTCAGAATTCATTTTAAAACAATAGACTTTCAGGAAATAATGGCTTTTCTAGCAAGGACCACATAAAACATCAAGTGGTCAATTTACTCAATTTTTCTGTATTTAATTTTTCTCATTTGCAAAATGGTCCTAATAATCCCAGGTCATAAATGAAATAATATATTAAATCATTTGAGTTGCTTGGGAAAAGATGCTGCAGAAATTCATCATAATAGTATTACTTGTAATATAATGCCCAATCATTTTACATACTAATACTAGAAGCACATTAACTACTAAGGAAGACACGTTTCTACAGTCATATTAGACATTTTCTAAGCTCCATGAAGAGATAGAATATAAAATATTTCAGTCACTGCCAAGCCAGATTAGATTTGATTCAATGCAGGTGAAACATCACAGCAAAATTCAAACTGCCAATCTCCCAAGTTATATGCAGAGATTCTCAAGGAGTCCTAAATATATAGAACTTGAGAATATTTACTTGGTCTACGTCTCATCTTCAAATACACGACAGCTGCTAGGGCAACACCTTCCTAGGCACAAAGATGTCCAAAAGTGAGAACCTCATCTCCCAGGAGACCCTGAAATGTATGCTTAGGCGGAAGGGGAGGGTTACTGAGCAGCGCAGGGACAGACCACTGCATAAAGAGCACAGGAGTAATCAGAGGATAAAAAATGCATCAGACATATTTTCCAGGCATTCAATATAAAAAAAAAAAAATGAAAAGAATCTAACATAAGTTAAGTACCTACCATGTGCCAGGTAATGCACTGAGTACTTTATGTTTATTTACCCTTTAAAAGCTCAGAATGAATTAATAAGGTCAATATTAGTACCCCATTTAGAAATGAGAAAATGAGAGTTTAGAGAGATCAATGAATAAAACAGAATTGTCATGGAAATTGAGTAGGTTGCAATCATTAAACAAATACTTTTTTTTTTTTTGGGGGGGGGGACGGAATCTCGCTCTGTCGCCCAGGCTGGAGTGCAGTGGCTGGATCTCAGCTCACTGCAAGCTCCGCCTCCCGGGTTTACGCCATTCTCCTGCCTCAGCCTCCCGAGTAGCTGGGACTACAGGCGCCCGCCACCTCGCCCGGCTAGTTTTTTGTGTTTTTTTAGTAGAGACGGGGTTTCACCGTGTTAGCCAGGATGGTCTCGATCTCCTGACCTCGTAATCTGCCCGTCTCGGCCTCCCAAAGTGCTGGAATTACAGGCTTGATCTACCCGCTACCGCGCCCGGACAACAAATACTTTTTTAAAGCATGTTCTATGCTGTCATTACCAGTCTACAGTGTCATGAACCAGGCCAGGCACGGGGGATAAAATGATGAGCTATCCCTGACTTCCTAAAACTCATAGTGGCTGAAATAGACATTAAATGCCAATTATGTCAATTAACATTTCACTTAAAATTGTAACAAAAAGAAGTAAAGCGGGACCTCACCCAGCCAGGATAATCAGGGATGACTTCCCAGGAAATAACATTTATGCCAAAAGGTGACTCACAGATGCCAGGTAAATAGAGACAAGAAAGGGTCTAGGTAGAAAAAATAAATAAATAAAAACAACATTTCAAAGACTCTGTGGCAGGAAAGAACTTGGCATATGGGACAATTGAAAAGTCACTGGTGTTAGAGCAGCTGCCCCTTTCTTCAAGTGACTTCTGCAGGGAGATTGCTATTATAAATATACAAATCTGTGATGCACAACTTAAACCAGAGAATGCATGACTCTGTGTTGGAGCATGCTATGCTGGGGGTGAGTAGGATGAGATGAGCTGCACAAGTTGGCCACATCTAGAGCATGCAGGGGATTGTTGGTGTTGCAAGGATTAGGGTTCTTACTCTAAAAGCATTGGGTAGCCGCTATCAGTTTTTAGCAAGCGGGTAACATAATCAGTTCTGTATGTGAATAAGATTATGCTTGCTGACCACTATGAATGTCCTGGTAAAACGGTTTGTAATAATTCTTAAGTAAATTGTCTTTTTATAGGCCTATAATATGTTACGAGGACAAGCCACATACTCAAATTCTTTTGCCTTCTATAGCAGCAGATGCCTTGTTTGGTATCCTGCTACTAAGAAAGTTGCCCAGGAACCAGCAGCAGCAGGAGCAGCATCACCTGGGAGTTTGTTAGAGAAACACATAATCTCAGGCCCCACCCATGACCTACTGAATCAGAATCTGCAGTTTTAACCAGATCCCCAGGTAATATGTTTGCACTTTAAAGACAAGAAGCCTTATTTTACATAATCCATATCCCACCACCTCCCCTAGAAGCACCACCCCCACCTCACCCTCATGAAGTCTCAAAAAAACCTAAATGGTAACTCTGGGACCAATAATTTTATGGAGCCCACTGATACCTGTAAACTAGTTCATTAGCATTCTTAGATAGGATCTTGGGATAGGATGCCATATGGTGACACACAAATATGGGTCTATTGTTCTTAGTAAAGAAAGTGACAAAAAAAAAAAAAAAGATTGAACAAATCAGAGTCCTGTAGTGCAGACATCATTACTAGCAAAAGCAGCTATGACATCATGGTTAGGTGGGCTAACAATGGATAATTTTAGGTCACCTCCTTCAAGGCAATTATTAAATTGCACTTTGGTGACACTTATAAAACAAAACACATGGCTGGGCATCTGTAATCCCAGCACTTTGGGAAGCTAAGGTGGGAGGACTGCTTGAGGCCAGGAGTTTGAGACCAGCCTGGGCAACATAGCAAGACCCCATTTCTAATAATAAAGAACTAAAAAAAAAAAAAGATAACAGCAAACACACACACATACACACACACCATACACAACAAAACACCAATCTGCTGCCAAAAATGCCAAATATTACCTGAAAGACCAAGAAAATATTAACTATATGGTAAGATAATTTTGAGTTGATTCATTCTTTAAGGCAACAGTTACTTGCTAGTGGTAGTAGCCGTTTAGCCAGAATTTTCTCTAGATCTTTTTCTTCGTTAACTTTAGGCACTTTGTCATGAAGTTAAAAAGTACAAAAGGTACTATGAAAATTATATACTACTGAGATTTCTGATAGTTCCCATGAATTGTGCAATATTGATATTTGGTAAATGTTCTGTGGTGCTGCATGGATGCCATATACTGTGTTGAATGGAAACAGAATTTGAAAGCCAGCTGCCTAGATCAAATCCTTCTTTGCCACTTACTAGTTGTGCAACTTGGATTTCTCTGTGTTTCCGTTTCCTCATCTCTAAAAGGGAAATGACAATCATACCACACAGAGCTGTTATGAGGTTTCAATAAGTAAACACATTTAAACTACTTAGAAACGACGTCTGGAACATGTTAATAGTATGCATTTACTAGTTTGCTGTTGTTACTATATTACAAATTAATATTATCAGAAGTCAAGAAGTTTTACTGGCAATTATTCTTGGGGCAATAGGCAAAGGAAAGAATGTTAGTCACACTTCATTCAAATGTCACTAGCAGGAAAGGTTACCTGCTAACAATTGGGAAATTGCCAAATATTTGTTCCTTTGATGACACATGTAAGAAACCTGTAAGACCTTGTGGCCTCAGCAAGATAATTACCAGAACAATTGCCTTGGGTGTTAAAAGTCAATAATTCAAAATAGTGTCTCACAATTTTAAAATCTTCTGTGATAATTTGTAGTTGAGACTTTCTTCCCTGCAGATTTAAAATGACCTAACTTAAAACCAACAAACATTACCTTCTCCTGCCAACTGAACTGTACTCAGAGTGTTAAAAGTCACCTACCATGTGAAATCAGTTTACTTTTATTAACTTTAGCAATGTAATCATTCCTTCAAAATGCTACATATTTTACACAGAGCGGATTATTTTACATGGCAAAGACATAATTCCATTTCCTAAAAGTTTGCAGGCTATGAGGCATATATTATAAATCCTTACCATTCACTTATTTAATTTTGTTATTTTCTGATGCTCAGTGAAGTTGCATCTCAGATTACAAGAGAGCCATTTCCTATAGGCTCTGTCAATTCTTTTGAAACACATATAAATTCTGAGAAATAATTTCCACAGAGCAAAACAAAAAGCTACAGACATCACTTTCACAATGAGATGAATCCCATATGCTTTAATCTTTATAGTATGTGGTTATTGTCTCAGTGCATTTTCTGCTGCTATAACACAATACCACAGACTGGGTAATTTAACAAGAACACAAGTTTATTTGGCTCACAGTTTTGGAGGCTGGGAAGTCCAAGAGCATGGCTCCAGCATCTAATGAGGGTCATCTCATGGTGAAAGGGTGGAAGGCAGAAGCCAGTGAACAAGATACAGGGAAGTGGGCTGAACTCATCCTTTTTATTAGGAATCCCCTTGAGCAATGACTAAACCATTCCCATGATAATGGTATTAATTCATTCATGAAGGCAGAGTCCTCGTGCCCTATCAACTCTTAATGGTTCCACCTCTCAACACTGTTACAATGGCAATTAAATTTCAACATGAGTTTTGAAGGAGACATTCAAACCATAGCAGTTGTTTATCAAGAAAAACTCTGTACCTAACAATGGTTGAACTAATTTATGCTTCCACCAACAGTGTAAAATTGCTCCTTTTTCTCCACAACCTTTCTGGCATCTGTTATTTTCTGACTTTTTAACGATAGCCATTCTGACTGGTGTGAGATAGTATCTCATTGTGGTTTTGATTCGCATTTCTCTAATGATCAATGATGTTGAGCATTTTTTTCATATAACTGTCGGCTGCATGTATATCTTCTTTTGAGAAGCGTCTGTTCATGTCCTTTGCCCACTTGTTAATCTGGTTAGTTGTTTTTTCATTGTAAATTTGTTTAAGTTCATTATAGATGCTGTATATTAGTCCTTTGTCCAATGTATAGTTTGCAAAATTTTTTCCCATTCTGTAGGTTGTCTGTTTAGTCTGTTGATAGCTTCTTTTGCTGTGCAGAAGCTTTTTAGTTTAATTACACTCCATGTGTCAATTTTTGCTCTTGTTGCAATTGCCTTTGGCATCTTCATCATGACTTCTCTGCCCATACCTATGTCCTGAATGGTATTGCCTAGGTTTTCTTCTAGGGTTTTTATGGTTTTGGGTTTTACATTTAAGTCTTTAATCTATTTTAAGTTGATTTCTGTATATAGTGTAAGGAAGGGGTCTAGTTTCAATTTTCTGCATATGGCTAGCCAGTTCTCCCAGAACCATTTGTTAAATAGAGAATCCTTTCTCCATTGCTTGTATCAGGTTTGTCAAAGTTCAGATAGTTGTAGGTGTGCAGTCTTATTTCTGGGTTCTCTGTTCTGTTCCATTGGTTTGCATGTCTGTTCTTATACCAGTACCATGCTGTTTTAGTTACTATAGCCCTGTAGTATAGTTTGAAGTCTGGTCGCATGATGCCTCCAGCTTTGTTCTTTTTGCTTAGGATTGCCTTGGCTACCCAGGCTCTTTTTTTGGTTCCATATGAATTAAAATAGTTTTTTTCTAGCTCTGTGAAGAATGTCAGTGGTACCTTAATGGGAATAGCATTGTATCTATAAATTTATTTGGGCAGTGTGTCCATTTTCATGATATTGATTCTTCCTTTCTATGAGCACGAAATGTTTTTCCATTTGTCTGTGTCACATCTGATTTCATTGAGCAGTGGTTTGTAGTTCTTCTTGTAAAGGTCCTTCACTTCCATTATTAGCTGTATTCCTAGATATTTTATTCATTTTGTGGCAGTTGTGAATGGAAGCATTCTTGATTTGGCTCTTGGCTTTACTGTTGGTGTATAGAAATACTAGCAATTTTTACACACTGATTTTGTATCCTAAGACTTTGCCGAAGTTGCTTATTAGCTTAAGAAGTGAAAAACACACTATTTTTTAAAAAACTCCCCCATAAAAAGCTGACAATTATGTTGCTTGAAATATATAATTTGTAGTATTTTACTCTAAGATTTTGCTTTGCTAATATTTCCTAAAATAATCAAGCTTCTAAATTACAAAATGGCACTCTGAAATATCATGAGACTTTTAATCAAATAATAAAATATCTTTTAAAATATTACAAATTAATTTTTGTGTGCATAATAATTTCTATATTACTATAATTAACAAGATTCCATGAATATATGGTTTCTAATTTAAAGTGACAAGAGTTCTATTGGAGATTAAGAACTAGGTCAATCAATTGATTAGTAAATTTAGTCACTTTATCCTTATGGTATTTGAAGTAGCTAGTAAAATTCAGTACAAGACAATACGACAGCAGCCATGTAGTCTAATAGTCTTTGTTTAAAATGATGGGTTTTTGAGCAGGTTGGGTAAATACACTGCTGTACTCCATAAGAACCAGAACTAAAAGTAGTACAATGTGATACCTTTGATAACTCCAAGCTTCTTTAAAGCAACATCGTGTTATACATATCAGAAGATGGACATAATTATTTTTGATAAGTAATTGTAGGATTCACTTGTAAGAGAACATGGTTAAATATTCATAACTATAATTGTACTTCCTGTAGTTAGTGGCTATCTCAACATAGTCAAAAGGTTTATCTCAATTGATTTTACAATCTATTCTCCATAACTCTATCAGTAGGAGACCATTTCTCTTACAGGACCATGCCTGTGAGTTTCAAAGATTACATGAGAGTAACTCTCAGCTTTGTTAGATATTATCCTTTGCACGTAGCTGCTTTGTCTGACAAGCACTTAGACTATAAAGTTTAAGGGAAGTGCCATGTTTTCTGTTCTAATTGATCACTGATTGGCCAAACACTGTTTACTGGACTGTTTATGTAAAAAGCACTGTGCCAGCTTAAGGAGGAATATAAAAATCTACAGTACAGCCTTGCCTACCTAGCTGGAAAGGCAAGTTAAATGCATGTGTACCAAGATGTCCTGGTTGATCCAACCTGAGAGTGGACAGAACAATTCTTCCCAATACTACACTATTTGGCTTCAGGGTTTAATTTGCATGAGTATTTGTATTGGAAGAGCAGGGGACCGAAAGCTCTGGCTGGGTACAAAATCTAGATCTACTCAGTATTTATCAGATATGTGTATCAGTGGGTAAGTAATAATTATCTTCAATGCCAATGTCCTTATGTTTAACATGAGAGTAACAATAGTATATCTTTTATAAGATTATAGAGAGAATCAAATTAGATAACACATATAAAATGCTTAGCATAGTGCCTGATAACTAATAAGTGAACGGCAAATGTTGGTTACTTGAGGAAGTAGATTCCCTAGTGTGAGTTTTCTCTTTAGGAGAGTGGTTAAGCCTGAAGCTAAATAAATTGTTTTCGGATAAACTTTGTGAGATTTGAGTTCCAAACAGTACGGCTTGGGAGCTAAGGAAACAAAATCAGATTCTGGGCTTGGGAGGGAGCAAGCTTTGCCTTTCTGCTTGGAATACAGTGAGGCCTGAGGAGTTGTGATGACCTTTGGCACCACATGGCTTTAGAGTTTGGAGAGCACCAGGAGAGAAGCAATATTCTTACAAGAGACACTGCTCCTAAGTGCCTTTTGGGAACCAAACATCAAGGTGGATGGGAGAGAATACCGGGCACAGGTCCTGAGCAGATGCGAGATAACAAAAATTACCAGAAATGACTGGAGCTATTTACACAAGGAAAGACTATGAAGCTCATTTGTATACTAACAGGCTGGTAGGGCCTAATGACATTAGCCTCATTCATATATAAACACAATAAAAATACAAGGCAGTGCATGCTAAGCGCAAATAAAGTAGCCAAGATGAAAGTTCAGTATGAAGTTCAGGGGAGGAAGAGATCAGTGTAAGATGGAGCATTCAAAGCTCTGAAACATCAGCTGGCCTTTGCAGACTGGTAGAAGCTAAGTAGTTTATGGCAGGTCTTTAAGTAGGAAAGACAGGTGAGCCAAGGTGTGGAGTGAACGCATGCTTGGGGCTTTGGGGACAACAACTGTTACAGGAGTAAGTGGGTGGTGTGTGCAAGGAAATAGTGGGGAAAAGGTTAGAAAACTATTCTGGATCATATTTGAATGGTGAAGAGACTTGGGTCCTGCAGGTGATAGGGAATTAGAGAAGAAAGATTTTGATTTGGGAAACCTACAATGAAACTAGTAATTGATAAAGTAATCAGGCTTCACTTGTGGTACGGAATAGGAGAGATGCACAGGAGTATGAGAAAATGGTGAAAAGCTCTTCCTAGATGAAGTGGGACTACAGTGAGATGTAATATTATACTGATATAACATTACTTACCATTTTCTTAAAAAGCATTTACAGGGGAAAAAAAGAAACTAATTAAGAGAAGCACGGTCTTATATTACTCCTCAATTTCCATTCAGAATTTTCTGGTGATTACTACTCTATGTTCCAACGGATATAGCTGTAGGCCACAGCTTGCTTGTTCGTAAGTTGCACAAGCACTCTTCATGATACACTGAAATTCCCAGTGTTAATCTAATACTCTTTCTCTCTCTCTCTCTCTCTCTAGGTCTAATTCAGATTGTGCTTTGGAAACATAACTGCATTCCTACATTTTTTTTAGGCATTTCAAACCCTGCATATTGATACATTTCTATATAATGGTAATTGTGATAGAACAGTGTCATATAAAAATATAGTTTTCTCTCATTCAGAGTCTTTGAAATAAATTCTTTCAAATAGGTTGGTAAAGCGATTTAATGCTTTTGTTTGCTGCTAACCCAACTGAATGTTGATACATGCCACTGGTTTACATCCTTCTTCTAATGTTTGCCTAGGAAAAAAACTGTTATTCAACTCGAGTAATGACTAGGTTTTTCGAGGACATTCTTATAACTACCCATACTCACTTGAGCTCTTCAGCAAGATTCTCAGTAAAAGTCCATCATGATGCAGAAGGGTTTCCAGAAGCAAGTTCCAGTTACAACCTGGCTGGGATAAGAGCAGTTTCAATTGACCCTCAGCTTTCAGTCCTCCAGTTGATGGAGTCCTTTCAAAATGCAAGATAAAGATAGAGTAATGAAGTTAATTTATCTATGAAATTAATAGCCTTAAAGTACAGATGTAATGCTAGCTCCTTTAAATGTCAATTCCTCCCAGATTACTCTGAAAATGCTTTCATGCTTACTTACTTTAGGGTTGCCTGGGGAAGGAATTACATTTAATCTCAACTAGCTAAAAGCAAATTAACATTTGGTACCCTGCCAAATTTAAAACTGATACAAAATACCCATGCCTATATTTCATGGAACTATGTCTGTTTTTGTTTCGTGGAGGGAAGAAAAACTATTTATGCATTTTTTGGAATGCATTCATTTGTTTATTCACCTAATATATGAATGCCTACTATGTGCTATTAACTCCTTTCATTATTAATTGAGAGTTCTGATGGGTTTCGCTAGTTTGTAATTTGCTATATACTGTGCTCTATACTGTGATTGCAGATGAAAAAAATTCAAAGCTTCTGTCAAGGATCAACTGTAATCTAATTATTTAATATGTAAAGCCTTACATCAACATTCAATTATCAGAACTACTGCTGTTACACTGTTACCTACTTGCGTAATCATTTCATCAAAGGGAAAGAATTCCAAGGCAGATATGCTTCTGCTTGAAAAATTATCATCAGTGTTGAACAGAAAATAGAAATCAGGTCTCTCACATCACCACTTTCATTTACCAGTGAATCAGCAGGAGAGCAAAGGAACTGATAACATTATTTACTTTTCCCTTCTAAAATCTAGAAATCTAAAATTTAGATTGTCTAACAGTCAAAAAATGGGAAATCAACTTACAAGGAGAACAACAACAAAAAAGGCAGGAAATAGTTAAACTCAATCTGGTGACAGCCTTAAGGACATGGGAATAGGGCGGCATGGGGAAGGGAAGGTGGACTGAGCAATCTAGAGGTGAGAATGGGAGCATCATATGCTTCAGGGTGGAAAGTAATTCAGAGCAAAGGGTATCACTGAGAGAGGCAATTGGCAGCACTATCATTAGCAGATGCAATTTACTGTGTTTTAAGCCATCCAGTTATCAACACAGTCTAGACCAGTGGTTTTCAAAGCTTGGGCCCCAAACAAGCAGCATCAACATCACCTGAGAACTTGTTTAAAATCCTAATTCTCCAGCCTCATCTCATCAGAAATTCTGGGGTGGGGAGTGGAGGCGGGGAGCAGGGGACAGGGCAGAAATCTGTGTTTCGACAATCTTTCTCCAGGAGATTCTGTTGCATGCATGGTAAGGCTTGATGCATGTAGGCAGTGCTTTCTGAAGCACAGGCAGTAGGGTTAGGACCAGTTAGCATCCTCTTTCCTGCCTCTGCCTTTGCGCAGGTCCACCTTGGCTGCACCCACAATGGGCTAAATGTTTGTGCTGCCCCTCCTCAAAATTCATATGTTGAAACTCTAATCCCAATGTATCTGGTGTTGGGGGCTTTGGGAGATAACTGGGTTCATGAAAGTGGAGACCCCATGAATGGGATTACAGTCCTTCTAAAAGAGGCTAGAGAATTAGCCTGACCTCTTTCTGCATAAGGATACAAGAAGTTCACTCTGGGAAACCTGGAAGAAGGCCTTCACTAGTATGCAACTGTGCTGTATCTCATCTTAGACTTTCACCCTCCAGAACCATGAGAAATAAATGTGTGTTAAGCCACCCAGTCTATGGTATATTTGTTATAGCAGCCAGAGCTAAGATACCATCCGTGCAATAATTCCCTATAACCTTTTATCTTTATCTTAATCCTACTCTTCCTTTAATTTGCCACAAAAAATTCACTATCCCAGTGAAGTCTTCACTAGAAATTTATCTTCACAGTGGCAAGCTTACACATTTTAGCACTTCATTATTTCATCAACTAAAGTTTTATCTGTTCAATTCACCCAGATTCAAACTTTGTGAAGACACTTGCTTTATATCCAAAAGCTTCTACTAGTGAACTAAGCACATTTAAAGGCTTTCTAAATGTTAAGTGATTGATTTTTCTGCTCATAAATGAGTAGGCAAACTTATAGAAAAAAAAAATGATGAGGACGCATTGCCAAAAGGTTGGCTGAAACAAAAGTGAGAAGATTCAAAGACACAAAATGAAAAAGTCCCGGATCACCTCCCCCTTGGCTTGGAATGGTGTTTGGAACATCTCATAACCTTATGATACACAAAATCCATCAGCTTGTGCTTAAACTTTGGGCCAACTCAGGTTTCCCATGTAAAACTCTGATAACATGTCTCAAATTGGAATAACTCCTTAGGCAATTGGTGGGGCACTGTTAGCTAGGAAACCTCCCTCCTTGGGTGAGTGGTAAAGAGAGAAGAAGGGTGTTACTAAACTCAAGGGCCAGAGGAATCAAGTCTATCAGTTCTGAACATCCCAGGAGTTCTGAATTATTTTGCAGATTAGTCTGGGTCTGACTTCTGCAGTAGTTCCAAATGTGGTGCCAAAGGAAGAATTCACTAGCTGAGACTTTGGACTAAAAATCTAAAACAGATCCTCACAATGGCTGTCCCTAGTTCCATCCTAAACCCTAAACACTGACTTCTAGATGCTCCTTTGGGGTTCAATGGATGAAAAATGCTACTTGGTAGTAAGTTGTATATTACATTGATTTGGGTTTGGAACATTTCCTACCTGTATATTATGCTTGAGTTGAGTGCTAACTTAAGGCATTTAATGAACTGAAAGATCCCATTTGGCTGGAGTGTAGAAAGGAAAGGGAATCTTTGAGAGCTAGTCTGAAGGAGGAGCCGAGAGCTAGATTGTGGAGGGCCTTAATATCCCAAGGTGTGGATTTTAGGCCCATTGGAAAGTTTAAGGCAGAGGAGTTTCCTGATCTGGTTGCAGTGTGGTGAATGGATTGGACATGGTTAGTGTTTTCCTTAGCCCTTCAGTCATGGAATAAAATCATTTGAATGTCACTTTATACCACTGTATCTGAATACCTGGTTATAAATAAAATCTCTCATTTACCAGATGGAAAGCTGTTTGTTGACATGTACCTCAATTCTTGGATCTTTCAACTTATCACAGATTTTTAAATGTACAGTAGAATGACTCACTATGAGGAAAAATAAAATAGTACAAACATTCTTCAATCACCAAGCTCTGAGTAATAAATGCATTGAGGAATCTGTGTTGGGCATATGGAGAAGCATATGTTCCCTCAGCCTTTGAGCTGGTGGAGCTGTGAAAGTGAGATTAGCCTTACAAAAAATGACAGAAAGGGAAATTTTATATATATATACACACACACACACACACACACATACACACACACACACACGTATGTATGTATCAAATATGTACATGTTGAATTCCACCATAATACAAAGAGGGGAAAATGTTATAAATCCCATAGAACTCATAAATCTTGTATTAGGAGACAGGATGAATTTATGACGGGGTTGTACTCAGCTGATACTCCAATAAGTGCTGTATTTCTGGGGCACAAACTGGCCTAAAGAATTTTTAAATTCCAAGTAGTAATGGGGTCCAAGCATTACTGGTTTATGAAACTATCAAACTATTTTTATAAAATCATTGTGAAAAATCTTAGCTACATTCAGGTATGTTTATAAAAATTCATCAATTAGTTCCCAAACTTTCTTCAAGTTTTTGGTATGTACTCATGCTGCAATAGAATGTTTAAACAAAATCTTAGCTGTATCAGTCATACTGTCCTAATTTCCAACTTGATGTGAGGTAAGGCTCAGGCCAAGAGAAGGCTCTGCAGTAGGTTCAAACTAGGATATGAGTAGCCTTATTGCTCAGGCCACATGACCATGGGGTACATTGTTCCTACCATTTATATATCATGCAGAAGCTGCAAGACTAGCAGAAAATTGGAATGGACTCCAAAATTCATAGCTTGGGAATGACATTCAGTGGTGCTAGAACACTGTCCCTCAAGACTTGATACTTACTTTTAGCCAACAGCCATTGTATGGTACTGTGGCCTCAACAGACAAACTACATAGGTCTGAGAGACAAGGGGTGAAAGTAGGAGCAGCCCCTCCCACCAAAGATTCTGATAATCCACTTGACAAATTTGTGCTTCCTATCCCAATAACTATAAGCTCTGGAGGAGCAGAGGTTCTGGTTTCCATGGTGGGGTGGGATGGGGTATACACACCTCTACAAGGGGACCATTTAGGATCCCACTAAACCTAAAGTTATAGCTACCATCTGATCATTTTTGGCTCCCCATGCCAGCAGTCTATCAGGCAAAGAAAGGAATTACTATGCTGGTCAGGGTGATTAACCCTATTTATCATGAGGAGCTGGGCTTGCTACTGCATAAAGGGAGTAGGGAGGTGTATCTGTAACTCTAGAGATTCACCAGGGCATCTCTCAATGCTTTCATGACTGACAACTATCACATTCAGAAGACTTCAGTAACCAAGTCTGATAAGGGAATGGTAACCAGGAGTTCAGCACCTCAAGGATGAAGGTCTCAGCGACCCCACTGGGCAAATAACATAAATCAGCAGAGATGATGGCCAATGATGAGAGGAAGATGGAATAGGTGGTAAAGAATCTAATAATAAATATCACTTGCAGATTCAGAAATATCTGCAGCAGGGGGTACTGTATCCTGTCCTACTAAGTCCATTGTCATCAAGCTTAAATACATAAATAAATTGTAACCAGCAATGAACCTGAAGAATCAATGATAGAATTCAGGGAACCTAACATAGGGAATAAGTAGATCTCAGTGGTATAAAGGGTAGGGCCATAGAAGACACTGTCAATGATCCCATGCATTAGTCCGTTTTCACACTGCTCTAAAGAACTACCTGAGACTGGGTAATTTATAAAGAGGTTTAATTGACTCACAGTTCCCATGGCTGGGGAGGCCTCAGGAAACTTAAAATCATGGCAAAAGGCGAAGGGAAAGCAAGGTACATCTTACATGGCAGCAGGAGAGAGAGAGCAGGGGCAGAACTGCCAAACACTTTTAAACCATCAGATCTTGTGAGAACTCACTATCACAAGAACAGCGTCAGGGAAACTGCCACCATGATCCAATCACCTCTCACCAGGTCCCTCCCTTGACATGTGGGGATTACAATTCAAGATGAGATTTGGGTGGGGACACAGAGCCAAATTATATCACCCCATATCCTCTTGTCCTTATTTATCAGTTCACACTGGCCTGGCTCACCTCCGTTAGAGCCTGAATTTCTTGTACTTTTCAGCAAGACAGGCTGCAAGTGGCAGGAATTAACACTATCAGAGTGACCCTCAACCAATGACTGAGGAGAGTTGGGGTATAAATACCTCAGCATCCTTGCTCCTTTGTTGGGATAACTCTGAAACATGTATTTTATACTGGTTCTCAGAATTTCCCCCCAGAGGTTTAAGTTTAAGTTCTGGTCACTCCTATGGTAGTTAGCTTGATTACACAATTTTTTTTTTTCTTTTTTTTTTTTTGAGATGGAGTCTCACTCTGTTGCCAGGCTGGAGTGCAGTGGCATGATCTCGGCTCATTGCAACCCCCACCTCCTGGGTTCAAGCGATTCTCCTGCCTCAGCCTCCTATGCACCACCACACCCAGCTAATTTTTGTATTTTTAGTAGAGATGGGGTTTCACCATGTTGGCCAGGATGGTCTCGATCTCTTGACCTTGTGATCGGCCCACTTCGGCCTCCCAAAGTGCTGGGATCACAGGTGGGAGACACTGCACCTGGCTGATTACACAAATTTTTATTTGCTCTCTTTCTCTCTTTGTCTCCCCACTCCCCTTCCGGTGTTTCTTCCACTAAGAAAATAAACTACATTCATTTGAATCCTTGTCTCAGGGTTTGCTGCTTGGAGAAATCCAAAATAGGGCATGTATGCGGGCACTTAGTGTTCCTCTCACTTAATTCTTGTTTCAGGAGTATTGAGAAACTAGTCCAAGCTAATAAGCGTGTCTGCTGAACTTTGAATCCAGATCTCTCTGACTTCAAAACCTATGCTCATTCCATTACTCCATGTTTTCTCCCATTCAACCTGATTGATATTTGGTGCCTATGTTATATTTTCCAGCTTTGAGAATGTCTGGCTTTATTCAACCTCCTGACTGACAATACGACATTTTTGACCCAAAATCAAGTTTGTGGTCTCAAACCTTATTCCCAAATTGAAGCCATGTTATTTAAGGTATCTAGAAATTGATTTCAACCAGGTGATTCTTGGCATGGGTTACTGGGCCAAGTTTATACCAGAGACCATAAGTTACATGATTCAGAGAACAAAGGCAAGGGCATAACTAAAGAGAAACTGAGGATGAAAGCCCTAATGTGGGGAAACAAAAGGAGAAAGGAAGTCCCCATATTACTGTTATACTACTCTTGGTTTTCCATAATGTATCCTTCAAACTCTTCTGGGAAAAGAAGTAAAGACAAATATTTAAAGCAATTGTGTCATCTTTCTCCAGGAAGATAATTTTAGTGCCTGAGAAAAAAAGTTGAGAGGAACCCAAAATATTTTCCTCTTCACTTTAACCAAAAGTGTGTAAACTATACACAGTTATAGCACTGAAAATATCTGCATATATTTTAATCTCTATAATGGGTATAGCCAAGTCTCTATGATATTTATATTTAAAGATCATTTAATAACTAGAAATCAGATAGAGTTCACCTGCATATTTATATACAGAATTTGCCTTGATTTTTAAAAGAACTTTGTCCACTAATGTGGATTGACATTTTTAAAGAGTATCATTTTTTTCAAGGTTGGTTGTATCTACACTCCCTGGTGTACAACTGAAATTATATTCCAGCCATTAGTTTTGGGCTCCCTCCAAGCAATACTAATCTAGCACCTGAATCACCAAGACATTGGACAACACTGAATAACTCAACCATCCTTTTGAGGAGCAGAAGTTACCTCCCTGGAGCCATTGACTATTATTGGTTCCTGTCTATCAGATATTGATCTGTTAAGGGAAGTTCAGAAAAAGTCTCCCCTAGCATCACATTCCTGACCCAGTGAGAAAGAGGTTCAATATTTCTTCCACTTTATCATACTTGAAGTAAGTCCTTTCAACACGTTTAGATAATTGATAAAACTTGCCACTCTCTGAAATATATAGCTCTTTACTAACAGCAGCTATGAATGATAGTTTAGTATTCACGTGATGAATGCCACTGAGGCACTTGAGCTCATGGAGTCCTTGTGACCCTCCCATGAGAATATCTCAGAAGTCAAGGGAAGAAGATGTTTCAAGATGGAGGAAGTAGGCCATAGGATTGCATGCTGTCTTCAAGAAGATTAATAAGATTGTTTTGTATTTATGTCTCAACATCCTCACCAAAATATAAACTGTTTCATATATGGGGAAACTGAACTGAAGCACGCCTAGGCTAACTTTCCAAAATCACAGAACTAAACAAGTATGCAAACCAATGTGAAAACCTATAGCTGCTTCCTATTATCACATTGCTGGCTTCATTTCTATATTCTGAATTATGTAATATAATTATGTAATATATTTAAGCCATGATAGAAAAGATATACACCTTAAGATATCTAGGTCCATATGCTAAATACTTAGTTCGGTTGACATTTTCACTTTTTAAAATAACTGTTCCATAGACACTGACTTCCCTCTGAAAATCTTTTCATACTGCTTGTCCATCCACACTCTGGAACAGCCATTTAAGATCTCTGGTGTTTAAATCTCTCATTACTTCTCCGCTAGCTATTGGCGCTATGTCAACGCTTGGCACCTCATCAGAGGACAAGATCTCTAAGCTCTTTTCCTCAGTCCTGCAGAGCAGTTTTTCAGCAGCAGTTGGGAGACCAAAACTCTTTTTGTACTCCTCCCTAGATGTTCTCTCCTAAGGATACTAGAAGTCACCTCCTCATTAAGACAGTGCTTCCCCTGCCTGGGCCTTACCACACAGATCAAATGTCCCTACCATTTATTATAGCATTTATGCAATACAATACTTTAATATAGCACTTAGGGAGCACAATACTAGTTAGAATTTTTTATTCATTCATTCAACTAATATTTATTGTTTAACTTGTATATGCTAAACCATGGAGACATAACAGTAAGCAAAAAGCAGAAATTCCTTATTCTTACAGAATTTAGTGGAGGATACATATATAGTTTAAGAGATCATACAAATAAAGATAAAATAACAATTTAAAAAACTCATTGAATAAAAAGCAAAAATGCTATTAGAAGTTGTAGTAAAAATGAAGTTAACTAGTCTTCGGGGTTGATAAAAGGCTTCCCTGCAGAAGTCACATTTGGGCTGAAGATGAAGATAAGCTGGCATTACCGATGTGAAGGAGAAAGACATTTTAGTGAAAGGGAAAAGCACGTGCAAAGATCCTGTGGCAGAAAGGAACATGGAATAGGAAGAAAATGTAAAGGGGCAAATGTGTGGAAAGCAGAATTCACAGAGTAGCGGGTATCAGAAGAGGGTTGAGAAGTGGGTAAGAGTCACATCTATGTAGATATTATACGCTATGCTAGTTTTTTATACATACTTAAGGATAATGGTAAATTCATGGAAGGTAAGCCATAAGTATGCCATGATAAAATGTCAGTTTTGAAAATAGATTTGGGTTTGAGAAAACTCTTGCTACAGTTGGAGAATATTAGAAATGGAAGGCAAAATATACACAGGAAGAATGCTAGTGGTCACTGGAGTAGTTAAGAGAGAGATGATGGTAGTTGGGACTAAGGTGAAACTGGTACTATGGAGAGTAGATATTAGAAGTTAAAATTAATGAGACTTAGTAATGGATTTGGTATGTAGGAGATAAAAAAGGTGTCCAATTGCCTCCTAAGTCTAAGTCTCTGGCTTCTACAATTGGATGGATGTACCATTAGCTGAGATAGGGAATAGTAGAAGAGGATCTGTTTGGAGGGGAACATCCTAAGTCTAGTTTTGGTCATGGTGAGTTTGAAATGTCTTTATGATTTCCAGGTGTAAATTTCAAGAAGGTAGTCATGTATGGTTGGTACCCATATATTATGGATCTGTAGTCTTAGGAGAGATTAAAATTAATGATATGGATTTGGGGGCACACAAGGAGTGCAAGAAATCATAGAAATGATAACATCATCTAAGAAAAAAGGTTATAGTATAGAATACTAACAACGTTCAATATTTAATTGCCAGGTTAAAGCAGAGGAACCTGCAAAGGAAACAGAAAAGCAGCAACAGGAAAGAAAGAAGACAAAAGTGGGTAAATATCTCAGGAGGAAATCAAGAGAATATCTCAAGTTGGAGGGAGTAGACAATGGTATCACATACTGTGGTCAAGTAGGCAAATACAATTGATTTATTCACCAACATGTGATAATATGAGGAAAGGGACTTTGTCTCAAATGTCATTGCCTGCCTCTTCCTTCACCATTGACACCTAGCACAATGCCTTACATGGAGAACATTTTTTTGAATGCATTTACTGAAGGAATGATTAAACACATCTTGCTAAACTAAATAAAAGGAAAGACCCACATAGCATGTAATATGAATATAATGAAACCAAAGATAGCTTAATATGTTTAGGGAGGAAAATATATAGATAAATACGAAACAGGATTACATTGAATAGAAGCATAGTAGAAAGAAAAAGCCCAGTGGAAAGAAATATATACAGCTCAAAATGGACTGGCCATGAATCAAAGCATCATGTTGTCACCATAAAAGAAAATTAGTAGTTAAAATGAATGGACTGTTTACTCACACTGATTATACTTCTTGGACTCAGTGTACAGTTATGACCTGCTTAGCTAAGGAAGACCTGAAAATACTTTTTTAAACCACATGAAGAGGAAAGTTTACAAAATGATAAAAGACATTATAATGCAACATATTATAATTGACTAGGACAGCATTCTTTCTTGAACATTTCTATGAATGCACAATATGGTATCTGTATTAACCTTGAGATTAATACATTGTCCACATGTCTTAGTTTAATCCAGTATGAAACTGATTATCCTTTCTAAATCAACTCACATTGTTAGCCTATGCCACTGCTATGGACAATGAATGTAGTACATTTTACTCACTGCTTTGAAAATATATTTATTTTCCCTAAAATAAACTCTTCTAAACTCTATTCCCAGGGTTCTAGGACAACATGAAAAATTGTGTTTTTATCCATTTCATAGTTTTCTCTAGTAAGATTATAGACAAATTTATGGTCCATACTACATTTTTAACTCTATTTGTATTCTGAATTTCATGTCCTTCTTGTTTCTTTCATTCTCTCCCACTTTTAATTAATTATCTTAGTTTATTTAATATTGCTAAACGTTGACTTAAATTCTTTCTGAAACAATATGCAGGTACAAATAAGTAAGTAAATAGATGAATAACTTACTAACTTCCTTCATGATATTAACTATTTCAGTCACTTCTCCTCTCAGCCTTCCCCTTTACCAAAAGATAGGCCTAATACATTTTTTGTTTGTCATCATCCAACGCCCGTATTTCCTTGAACAGTTCATTTTAGTTGCTAAAGTGAAGAATAGAGTTTTGAAGGATAATTTGGGGGTGAAAGACTCACACAGACAGCTGATACAGATGAGGGAAATTAATGGAAAGGTGAGATTTTTAAGTTCATATAATGGTGGTCTAGGAATCCCCATTGTAATGTCTGATAAATGCAAATCAATAACTTTAGTTATTTTAAAAGTGCTTTTATTGCTGCCCTGGGTTCCTCTGATTGTACAGTGCTCTGAGCACACTGGATTACAAATCACATGGATCACATCTTTCTAGGCAGATTATATGGACTTAGTTGAAAATATGACACCTAATGGGCAGGTGGGATATCAGTGAGAGTCCTCCTACTATACCTTGCATGGAGAATTTAGAAAGACAAAGGAGAGAACCAAAGGTATTCCAAGAAAGGAAACTGCATAAACAAGGGCCTGAAGCTGAGAATAAGCAACAAATTAAATATCAAAAATATGGAATAACTAAGTCTTAAAGACACAAGAGGAGACTGACTTAACTGGAGCAGAGAAAACTCTCCAGGAAATAAGCCAGAAAACTCTCCAACAAGTAAGCCAGGAGTGACAGTGTGGTGAAGCAGAAGCTACTACAGGTTTCTGAATGAGAGAGAAACATAATGAAGACAGTCTTTTAAACATGTTAAATAATAGTAAAATGGACTAACGTTGTTATAAGGGGGTGGAGACACAAGGGTGATTCTAAGAGAAGTTTGGAAGAAGAATGAACTGAACACAATAATAAACTAGGACTAGAGGAAGAAATGGCTCAGCATGGAAATCATAATCAAGATTCTATTTTGGAAGCATGTAGCAATACTGTTACTCCTAATAGAAAAGACTCCCTGCATGAAGGACAAGGGAAGAGGGGAAAGAAGGATCATCTGAAGACATGGCATTGAAAGAAAGCAGGTGTTCAAGAAATAAGAACAGCTGGACATACACCGTTGGGGTATAGGTAATCACTCAGAGCTATAGATGTAGAACTGGAAATCATCTGTATAGAGGTTACAGGTTAAGCCATGTGAATAAAAGAGAAATCAAAGAAAACAGATTTTCTTTTTGCTTTTAAAAAAATGTATTCACGGGTTGGGCGCAGTGGATCATGCCTGTAATCCCAGCACTTTGGGAGGCCAAGGTGGGCGGATCGCTTGAGGTCAGGAGTTCAAGACCAGCCTGGCCAACATGGTGAAACTCCATCTCTACTGAAAATACAAAAAATTAGCCGGGAGTGGTGGCACGTGCCTGTAATCCCAGCTACTTGGGAGGCTGAGGCAGGAGAATCACTTGAACCTGGGAGGCAGAGGTTGCAGTGATCCAAGATCGTGCCATTGGACTCCAGCCTGGGTGACAGAGTGAAACTCCATCTCAAAAAAAAAAAAGTATTCATAATTAATAAAATTAAATTATTATCACTATAAAAAATTTGGAAAATATAGACAACTATGTAGATGAAAATTAAAATTGGTTGCAATCCTACCACCCACAGATAAAAACTATAAACCCACCACCATACATCCTTTCAATATTTATTTTTCTATATGTACTTTTTTTGTGCTCTAAATATGATAGTATAGCATAGTTCAACACTTCCCAATGATGTTCCACCTTCCAACAATTGCTAATTCTCTGCAAAACAAGAGTTCTCTCGCCCAGCAAGTTTGGGGAATCTGCATACTAGATCATTCCTTTGAGACTGTCTTAGTCCATTTTGTGCTGCCATAAAAGAATAACACAGACTGGGTAATTTACAAAGAAGAAAAAGTTATTTCTCACAGTTCTTGAGGCAGGGAAGTCCAAGATCAAGGCACTAGCATCTGGTGAGGCGATCTTGCTGCATCCTCACGTGGCAGAAAAAGGGCAAGATAAAATGAACCCATTCCTGTAAGCCCTTTTTATGGTAATATTAATCCATTTAAGACAGAAAAATCCACATGATATAAATAACTTCCATTAGACCCCACCACCCAACACAGTTGCATTGGGGATTATATTTCCAACAAATGAATTTTGGAGGATACGTTCAGACCATAGCAGAGCTAAACACTACATACTAGCACGTCAGAGTCCCTACAAAGTTAAATCACAAAAAAGACCTTACATAATTAATAACTGACAATCTTATTTGTGCAGTAGAATGATTTTTCATGTACACCTGTTAACATCACCCTTAACTGCTCTTTCCTTTGAAAGGTGGGGGTATGGTTGTCAAGAGCTTAAGCTTTAGAATAGAACAGGCCTGAGTTCAGAGCCTGGCCTCCAATTTTCTTCTCTCCAGAACATTGCTGCCTATACAGCACTTTGCTCTCCATAAAAGAAGCACCTGAGTACTTACTTTACAGAACTAGTGTGAGGTTTTAAAAAGATAATGTATGTAAAGCACTAAGCACTGTGTCTGGTACACACTTATCACTCTATAAACTGGGTTGGCTTTGGTAATTTCATAATTACTAACCTGAATTTTCCCCCTCACTTACCTACCACAATTATTTCCCCATATAATTATGTTTCAAAACCCAGCCCTTTAATCACTCCACAATAGTCTATTATGCCACTATCCCATACTAAATTGTTTAATGCTACAATGTAGAATATTTATTTCCATTTTTTTCTCTTATAAATAATGCTCCGATGGATATCTTCATATATAAAACTTTGTCAACCTCTCTGATTAATTGCTTATAGTTGATTCCTAGAAACAGAATTGTTAGATAAAAGGGCAAAAATATTTTTAAGTTTTTAATACGTATTACTAAAGTGTCCTCATGAATTTGCATAAAATTTCATTTCCACTCTTAGCTGAATAGTCGTCTCCATGTCCTAGTCTTCGTGTTAGGACAATAGTGGAGATCGGTTGCTAAACAGAACAGAAAGAAAAGAAATGTGCATTTTTGCTCACTGTAGATATAGAAAAGAGAAAGAAGTTAATATAAGAATTAGTGTTTGAAAGATAAGCCCATTTCCATGCTGATTTCCAGGACTCTAGCTGGGTTAATCTGAGCAAGCTTGGAAGTGGAAGTCTTACAGACTTATAACTAAAAGAAAATAACTCCAGTGGTTCCAGATATAAAATAAAAGCAGGCAGTAAAATAGGTTAAAGCAAATGTGATAATAACATGGAGAACAGATATGTTTATAAATGTAGGAACTCATCAAATGACAGAGCTTGTTGGCTTGACTCACACTGTAAGAGATCCAGTCATTTGTTACTTTTGCAACAATGAGTATTAAGGAGTTGGCTATTTAATTCCAAATGAAATAAAATATATTTATGTGCAAGATGGCAAGATATATTTACACACAAGATGACAGAGCATTGAGACTATTCCATTTCTAGGACTCAATCATAAGGAATTAATCAGAAATGTAGACAAAGTTTTATATGTAAATGAAGTAATGACAATACATTGAGGTCCTTGAAGATGGGGTCTATGTCTCATTAATGTTGGATTTTTCATTACCCACATGGAAATAGGCACACATTAGGCAAACAGTGTAAGTTTGTTGTGTGTATGGAAACTTTCGTATATGATGTTTTCACACCTTCTATTTATGGGTGACAATCTTGTTCCTCAAGAGACAGAGTCAGCTTAGATGGTAAAATAGCTGATAGTGTATTTCCAAGATGAATCAAGAATGTATGGGGATTAACAATATCTCCTTTAGCTGTACATGATATTTTTATTCTCAGATACCAAGGAAAGGTACTTTCCAATGTTATATTCAGCAAGAAATCAAACTGCCATTTCACATAATGCCACAAAATGCCATCAGATTACTCTGGAAGCACATTTCATACTTTAAATGATTTTTCTTGTTTTTAAGTGCTGTTAATTAAATAATAAAAGTGAAAGATCCTACTCATAATTTTAAAAGTTACTTCTCTCTCAACTTCTACCTAAGGCTCTGAGTTAGTTATATGTCTATGTTTGATAATTAGCTTGAGAACTGTCAAATCCCCAGTCATATATCAAGAAAGACAAATTTTAAAATAAAACTAAATTCCAAAACTTTACAGTTTTCCATTACATCACTAAAGCTATAAGCTAGTAGCATTATGAGGCCTATGCCTTTGATTCTTGAGCTAAGAAAAGAGAAATAATACTCTTTACTTACCTGCCAATTGTGAAAAGTTGTAAGTTCTTTTTGTAAGATATAAGTTAATTTATATCCACAGATAAAAATTTCTATTAAATTTTAAAAGGAATCATAGAATTACAGATAGTATAGCATTTAGAGGCTCTCACCTGAGTAAAGAAGGGTAGAAATGTGATATGCAAGAAACCCAATATAATGGTTGCTTAAAACATGATTTTAAGGAATCTGAAGTAGACTCATCCAGGCCATGCTGAAAAGTCCTAGGGAAATACAAATCATTAGTTTAGAATATACAGGAAACATTAACTATGACGATTGAAATAACTTGTGATTTTTACTTAGGATTCAGTTAATGATTTTTTTTTGTTTGTTTCTTTCTTTGGAGACAGAGTCTTGCTCTGTTGCCCAGTCTGGAGTGTAGTGGCGCAATTCCAGCTCACTGCAACCTCTGCCTCCCAGAGTCAAGTGATTCTCCTGCTTCAGCCTCCCAAGTACCTGGGGTTACAGGCACATGCTGCCATGCCTGGCTAATTTTTCTTTTTTCTTTTTTTTTTGTATTTTAGTAGAGACGGAGTTTCAACATGTTGCCCAGGTTGATCTTGAACTCCTGAGCTCAGGCAATCCGCCCATCTCAGCCTCCCAAAGTGCTGGGATTACAGGCATGAGCCACTGTGCCTGGCTCAGTTAATGATTTTTACACAAAACGGTACTGTGCTAGAATGGACAATGCCCCCACTTCATCCGCTTGGGATTTATGTTAATAGGTGACTCGGGGCCAGGTGGGCAAGTCAGCACAGCCATGAAAAACCACAAGTTAAGACTTAGAATTTTTATGAACCTCTATAAAACCAATCCTTACACTTGGCGAAGGTGTAACAATACCATTATCATTTAATTTTTTAAAATCTCATGTTATACAATTTGTCATGACAAAAGGATAAAGAATAGTACAATGAATATTACTTATGTTTCCCATGAGTAGTATTTTTATATACCATTGTTATCTTCTTCAACCTGGATCCAATAAATGCCAGTGTTTGCTTCACTAATGTAAAAATTTTAGCATCATGGTACCTCTTTTTAATCTTTAAAGTGATTTATAAGTATTAAATAATTAATTAGAATTTATAATTAATTTTGTATACTCCTAAGGGTCTAGAGAGGGTTTATAAAGAAGAATTTAGTTGTAAAATACATAATTATAATTTCAAAATTAAAACAATGCAACCCGAATATCTGATGTACAACTATCAACGGTTACTGCAACATTTTTCTAGGCTGGCTCAAATTCAACTCTAAATCTTGACACAATAGAAAAGAATTTGTTACATAAAATCTTTAGCAGATAACTTGGCTAGTAAAAAATGTATAACAACAGGAGGTTATATTTTCCTACACAGAGTTAAGAGCAGTGACTGAGAATGCTCTAGAAATGGAATTTTTGAGGTGGTACCAGCTCTCTTTATATACAGTACAGGAGCAATAGTGTCTTTTGATATCCAGAACAGAATTCCATTTTGAAAATCCACCTTTATCTTTTCACTCCACATCTTGCTTCTTGTGTCTTCATGTTTTTTTCAAATTTGACCCTTCTTTCCCCCTGATTGTCTTGCTAAATAGAACATCTTCTAATTAAATAGACTTGGATGTTTTTTAGACTTTAATATATCATCTCTTCTTTAAAAGGCTTTTTTTTCCTCAGTAAATCTCAGATCAAAATAGAAATTCCTTAAATAGGCTTCAAAGTCAGGCTGTAATATTTCCATCCCACGTATTCCACTATGTGAGCTAGAGAAGTAGGCAGAAGCCAGACCAGGTACCAGGATATGTTTTTCTAAGGAGTTTGGACTTAGTACTGGCAATAACGAATCATTGAAGAGTTTATGGCATGGGATTAACCCTAGCAGTTTTACATCCTAGAAAAATCACTTTAGCAGTAGTGAGGGGAGCAGATTGGAAAGAGTCAGGCAGGAGGGAGGGAGATAATGAAGGCGATATTGTAGTAGACAGGTCAGAGAGGATAAGATACTGAACCAAGGTAAGAGACAGGAGATAGTAAGTAGGAGACAAATATAAAACTTGTTAAATTCATAGAAAAAACAATATTCATCTCCTAATGACATGGAGTTGGTGATGGTATGAGTGGGAAGATAGAAGGAGGAAATTAAGGAAAATGAAGAAGCCTAGGATACATTTCAAGTATTTTACTTAGTTTTAGATATGTTAAGGGGGCTACAGACATCTGAAGTACATGCAAGGCATTGAATAGTAATTTGGATTTACTGATACAGCACATACAAGAGCTGTCTGGTTTGAAGACACCAATGTGGAAGTCATCAGCATAATGGTATAGCCATAGCAATGGATGAATTCACACCCCCTCACCCCATCCCCCACCAAAAAAAAAAAAGGAACGTAATATGTAAAGATGATCAAAGATAAAACTCTGAAACATACCCACACTTAAAGGGCAAGGCCAGAAAAAGAAACATTCTAGCAAAACCAAGAAGGAATAATCAGAGAAGTAGGCCAAGACACGGGAGAAAGTGGTATTAGAGAAGCCAAGAGAAGAGAAAATGACCGAATCCACTGGAGTTGGCAATCGGGAGTGTATGGAGGACCCTGCCCATGTTGCTAGCTTAGCATGCTGAGGGTAGAAGTCCAATTGCAGTGCACTGAGTGAGTGGTAGGTATAAAAGTAGACAATGAATGAAAACTGTTTTGGGAGGAAAACATAATAGTAATGGAGGAACATTTTTTAATATAGGACATGTTTGGGGGAAGGAGCCACAAGACAAGATAGAAAGAATATTTAAAAGGCCATGAGTAGGAGGTAAATGCAATTAAGAGGTCAGGTAAAAAGATTTACTCTAATTGGGAAAATAGACATATCGATCAGAGAGTAATCAAAGGATGTAGAGGTGAGTGGGGAGAATAATTATTAAGAACAGAAATGAGAAGTTAAAGTGCATTCATGATGGTGTGGATTTTCTTAGAGAAGCACAGGAACAAGGCTATCTGCTAACAAACACATGGGGCAAGGATCAGGGGCTTGACCCAAGTGGGGAAGGATGAAAAAAGGAGTTACCCAAGATTTGGCAAAGAGTGGAATTGTCGAAAGGTATAAAAGGAGAGGTGGGTGATATTCTCTAAAAGTGTACCAGAGTCTGGATAGAGCCCAAGAAAGTGAGGGTATGAGGAGGACCACGCCACTGCAAGAGAGCTAGGAAAAGGAGGGTGCTGGTACAATGTGACAGGAGATGCAGCAAGTGGCCTGGAGAGAAAGGCAGTCTCAAAGGAAGAGAAAGACTCAAAGACTCAGAGAAAAGGATGGGTGATGAGAGAGCAGGAGGGACTGGAGAATATGGACAAAGATACTACATATCTTTGTAGCCTTTTTCATAGCCTATGCCTACTTTCCCTCACACTTCCTTGATCTCTTTGCATAAAATCCCTATTTGTCTAGTTGTCTGAGGGTTACCTCATTTCTCTAAGAATGAATACCTTATCTAGATGACTTCTCTATCATGTTCAGGTAGCTCCATAGATTGCTCTACCTCTGAAGCTTCTCTACTAAGTCTTCCCTGACTACCCTTTCACAACCTTATCCCCTCTCTATGCTCTAATTTTGGTTTGTTTCTTTATAGGATTTAACTCTACCTCCAATCCCTTTGCATTTACGTTTTTATCTGCTCCATACCCTAAGGGTAAGGTCATCGAAGGTTATATAGAGGTAGTGTATGGGCACATGCAGGAACCGGAGCCAGAGAGCCTGGGCTTATATCCTGAATATGCTTTTATTAACAGGCAATGCTGGTGGTAGTATATTTAGCCTTAGTTTTCTCATTTGTAAAATGGGGATTAAAATAGTAAATCCCCTCAGAGTCAGTGTGAACATTAAGTAGAATAATGTATTTAAAGCATTTAGGAAAGTGCCTTGTACACAATAAGTACTCAATATAAGTAAGTTATCATTATAAGATAACAATCGGTAGAAATTGTCCTTAAAAAAGTCTATGGCCATTTCAAAACTGACGTGAAATTTCTGATGGTCTAAGTGGTTGCCTAGCTGCAGTTTTATTCTCACAACTAGACAAGATAAAGGAGGATCTAAAAATAATGGCATGGTTATTTAGTACATAAATTTCTTAGATGACAAACCATTGGCAATATGGTATTTATCTGAGCATTTCTGCCAGTACCTAAACTCTTTCACTCCACTGACAGTTTCTCAGTCATACTGGTTATAGTAAGGTTATTTGGCTATAAGAGATATTATGGCAGATGTTTATGGTCTCAAAGGGAGTGAGATCTGTATGAGCATTTAATTCCACAGCAAGATCCCAAATTAGTTTCATTATTCTAGAGAGTATAACAGGGTGAAAATTGGCCCACAAGCCTCAATGGGAGAATGAAATTATGAGCTAGCTATTAGATAACCTCTAATGATGTTTTGGTGTACAGTTAAAAGAGAGGATGCTCTAAATAATTCATAGTGGAGAGTAAAATACAATACAATTGTATGAGCCATAGAATTATATTTTTCACAAGACATAAGAGAATTTTGATACAGCACATTTAAATACTTTCTTAAAAATAAATGTCATAAGTTTGAAGCAGGTACATTTCTTCACATTCCCAAATGACACACTGTAAAGATGACTTTACTTAAGGGCAAAAGAGTGATTTTGGGAAAATTCCTTGCCTTTGCCCTTCCTCCCACCCCAACTAGCCATGCCCCTTCCTTGCCTTAGCATTATACTGCCTCTTTGCTGACCACACCAGCACTCTGTCCTAGATTCACTCTCTCTGGGTTCTCTGATCTACACCTATGTTGCCAGAATTCCTTTTTTCTTTAACAAAACTGATCAGGTCTTTGGACTTATTTAGCCAGATGCTGAAAGGAGATAAAAACCAATGCACATCAAAAGTGAGAAGAACTGATGAGCTAAAAAGAGTTAGCTGGGTTTTATGCTTCTCTTGTGTCATGTTGTTTTGGCTGCCCCCGCAGGAGAAACAGGTCTCATAATATGATGTTAATGGAATAAACCTCCATGACTGAATTAAGGTAGCCCAAGGATGTAAGCTCTATGTGAGTGGAGGGTCAGGTTAGATTTCTTGAGTCATCTGTGCCTGCCATGGTGCCTGGGCCACTGGAGGCGTGCAATAAATCATACCAAGAGAAGACCACAACCTTAGACAAGGCAGAATTAATGTGAAACTGAATAACTAAGATAGCCCTGGAAAGCTCGAGATAACTGAGGACATGTGAACCTTTCTGATGGCCCTAGAATCACAGACAACTACCTATGAATACTGAATTCAAGATTTTAAACAGAATGCTAAGTCGCTGCTTCGCTTTCAAAAACCGGCATTATACCCGAGACTATAAGTTGTTGCCTAAATGTCATTAAGTGACATTTAAGTGCCTTGAATTTCTCATGATGAAAATAACTCTTTGAGGTTAGCAAATGATAACCGGAGGTTAGAGAATAACTGGCCCATAGTAGATACATGGTAAATACATGGCAAAAGAAAGAAAGAATGAATAAAAGGTATTACCAGACCTTGCTTAGTTAAAAGGAGGATGAGTTTTAAGGGCCATCTGTGAAGAGCAATTGTGGGTGGTAGACAGCCAACGGGCAGGTTGAGGACAGGAGGTGGAGAGAAAGAAAGACTGGACCTCGGGGTACACCAGGAGTCAGCCAGTCGAATATTCTGGGAGCAGCCCTCTCTAAATTTAATGACTGGCTCTTTTGGAGTATTTTAACCTTATTAGGATGACACATAAAGCTGTTTAATTTTGTGTTTTTAAAAAAATGAGACTTCCCTTTTAAAATAATGTTTACAGGAAGGTGGATAAAGGGAGTCATTGAACCTAAACAAAATGACTAAGACAAGAAACTTCACTTTCTGGAAAATTTTGCATTCTGCCAGATACCTTTTTTTTTAAAAAAAAAAATCATTTTAAGTATGTTTAAATTTCCATTCAGTCTATATTCATTTTCACAACTTTATTGAGATGTATAATTCATATACCACAAGATTTACCCATTTAAAGTATATAATTAGATGGTTTATACTATATATATACTATATAGATGGTTATACTATGCAGCTGCATAACCTTCATCAGTATCTAATTTTAGAATATTTTATTCCCAAATGAAACTCTGTATCCATTAGCAGTTACTCCCCATTCCCTCCTCCCCTCACCTTCTGGTAACCACTGATCTACTCTCTGTCTCTACGGATAAGCCTATTCTGGACATTTCTAATAAATAGAATCAAACAATGTGTGGGCTCTTGTGTCTGGCTGTTTTCACTTAGCATGTTTTTGAGGTTCATCCCTGTGGCAGCACATATTAGCACTTTATTCCTCTTTATTGCGGAATAATATTCTACTGTATGGATATGCCACATTTTATGTATCCATTCACTAGTTGATGGACATTTGGCTGCTTTCTCATTGTGTTATTTTAAAAAATTCTGCTACATAAATTTTTGTACGGACATAACATTTTGAACACTCCTACACAAATTTTTGTGTGGACATAATACTTTCATTGTTGGGCCATATGACCATATGCTCAACATTTCACATAAGCATATTCTATGCTTAACTTGAGGACCTGCCTATTTTCCAAGGTGTGCCAGTCATTCCTGAGGTAGGAAAAGCAAAGGCCTATTTTATTTTCTGAGAGACAGTGAAATAGTTTCTTTTTAAACAAAGGGTAAGGCCATAACCTCGAAAGCCCTAACATTAGTTTGAAACAGAACTATAGACAGAGCATTGGAATTTGGTGACTAAAAAAGCCTTATGAGTGACAACAAATGGACCCCAAGATGAGGCTGCTATTCCTTGGCTTAGTGATCTACCTTTGGGTATATTTCTGATGACCCTATCTTTTGCATGACTTGTTGGCAGTTGTATTGAAATCCCACACTTCCATCTTATTAAATGTTGAAATAGCCAGCTTTCAGAAAGTTTCTACTATTAGGAGTTTTGGTATAACACATCAAAACATTTGGATAAATATAGATATAGACATTAGATATACATATGAAATTCATTATCTAATTCTACCTTTTATTATAGATTTAGGGAGGACAATATTATTTTAATTTAAAATAAAAAATATCATCATCTTTTCTTAAATTACTTGTGGCAGATATTAAATCTGGTTCATTGTTGCATCCCTTATCTTTAATCATAGGGGCTAGAGAGGCAACAACATTTGTCGAATTGAAACTGAATTGCATTTACCCAAAAATTCTAGTAATTAATTTTTAACCTGCTACACATGAACTAAAACTAAAGTCTACGCATCCAAAATGCAACATATGAAATCACTGGGTGGGGATGTGTATGAACATGTATGTGAATATGCTTCGGAACCTGCAGTTTAACTGCCTTTATGAAAGAAATATAAGTGATAAGCACTTTGGAAAATACATGGTGAATATTTTCTGTTTCAGCATGTTCCTTTCCCTGGAGAACAAAGCTGAAGTACTCCTTTTACAACATTCTAACAGAAATCTATAAAGGCGAGTTAAAAAAGAACACATATTTTTGCAAACAGGTTTCCTTCTTCCTGAAAAGACTTTAAAATCATGTATTCCTGTCCAGGGATTTCGTGGTCCTACGCTAAGTTCAGAAAGGAAAACACATTCAGTTCATCTGTCAGAACTACTTGAAATAAAGGCAGTCATCTTCTAAAAGGGCATATCACGTAGAGTGACAAATGTCAGGTACCGTTTATAAAAATTCAATACGATTAACATCTGATTGCTACTTTTCACCAATTCCTCAAAGAATGTGGTTTAATTTTTTAATGTGAGATTCACAATTTTTTCTAATATGCTAATAGTATGATGGATTCATATCTTGGATGTGTAAAAAAGCCCAATAAGTCTATAGAGTTCTTGCAACACACAAATATATTTTTCCCTAATTGGCAAAGAACATGCTGCCCTGTAGATTTCATTTGTCAATACAAAACAAAAGTATATTTCAAAGATTAGATATGTAGTCTAGGAAAACAATCATGACATTTAAGTAAACATAAATGGATAAAACTTTTGAAATTTTTTGAACTGAGAAATATTTTAAAAGAATTAAAGTATATCTAGATTTTTGTTCATGCTTCAAAGCAATATAGCTATCTATGTTTTATATTAAGAAAAACCAGAGGCAGTGCTTAGCGTAAAATGTTCTGTAATCCTGGTTGAAATTAGCAATTTAAATTTGCTGAATGAGGTTACAGTGCAATATCTAATGCACAAATCATAGAGATTTGAGTACTTGCATAGTTGTTAAAAATGTATCAAAAAGCCATAGGTTAACAATAATGAATGTATGTTACATTATTATTAAAATATGCAATCTTTGGTAATAATTTATTTGTTTTACAAATGCATTGGGGGGCTAAAATTGATCAATTCATCTGTGACAAAGCATGAAATTCAATATTGCTCACCATGACCAATCCATGAAATTTGTCAACTTTGTTCCCGATTTTCACAGGGCCTTCCTCTTAGATGAAATGACCCATTGAACTGAGAGCATAGCAATTTTTTCATCTATGGTAAATCAGTTTAGTTTCCTAGGATTTATTATGGGCTTCAGACTTGAGCTTTTTATGATTATGAACCATTATGTACATAATATCAACCGTATGGTGATTTATCTCACTGTTTCTTCCCCTTTCTGAAAGAATTCTCCATTTCTAAAAGTAGTTCTCAACGTGTGTTGCTAGAAGGAACACTCTGGAAACAATGGGTTTATTGAAAGTCAGAGTAGGCGAAGCCGAAATAAAAGCTGTTAATTCTTTTAGAATATCTAATACAAATGTGTCAAAATTTATTAAAAATTAAGATTTGTATATCGCTTTTACCAGAATGTTATGCAAAGAAACACTTGACCTGATTTATCCTTAGAAATAGACATGTGAAATTTTTACTACCCATGAAGATACAATTATTTGGTTAAAAAATAAAAGTGACAATTTTGGAGGAGGATATAAACAAAATGGTATTAATGTTTTATGATAAGACATATTCTAACCTCCTCTATAACATTACAGATTTGAATTGCATTAACCAGAAATCAAAGTAATTCCACATTTCTAGATTTTTCTAAATCTTATTTGTTGAGCTAAGTAAAATATTTCCACATTTTAAAAATGTAATTATTATTTCTATTTCCATTTGCCATTGCTAGCTAAGGTATATCTCAAATATAGTTTTCTTTTTCATAAAGTATCAAAAAATCACTGTGATAATCAGGCCATCAATATAATTTGATCATTTAAACAACCCAAATAGTGAAGCTAAAAATGTTCCTGATTATATTAGAGCTTTATCAGCTGAATGGGGTTGACCAATAGAGACATAACACATTTTCGGGCACTGAATTGCATTGAGAATTATGAAACTCTATTGGTTGGTGTTGGTTTTATAAAATGGCCCAGTTCACAGTATCAAAAATGCACTTCAAAAGATTTCTACTTGTAACTTCACATAATTCAATAAGTGTTATGGAAATAACTTGTTAATCACATTATTGTATATCATAATAGCTAAAAGGAAAATACATTTGATACTTACTTATACAATTCTGTTAACGGTGAAGTCAAAATGACTAATGTTGTAAACAGATTATTACAATGGGTATGAATTTTAAAAATTTTATCATCTGTATGCTGATGAGGATTCAAAAGTTTCTGTACAGATGTACAAATGGACCATAACATGTTCTCAGTGCATATCAAAATGGTTGTGACATCAAGTCTGTTGGAAAGAAAGAAGAGAAAATCATGTTAAACAAAATAATGTTTCTGCTTGGTAGGCACTTTAATTCATATCTCTTGTACTAAGCATATGTAAGAATAGAAGAATTCAGTTAGATACCAGAGCTTCAGAGATCTAAACCAAATAGAAAGTATGAAAGATAGATACTCTTTGAATTTCTAGGTGTTAGATGACCCACAATACCATTATCTTTAGGGATGGTGAGCTCTGTAATAGCGTTTTAGGAGTGCTTTTAAAAAATGTTTATTTTACATTATTAGGATTCTGTTCAAGAAACTCAAGAGATCATCCCGGAAATTACACTGAGTCAAAGAGAAGCTAGATGAAAAGAAAAATTTGCTATTTTCCATATGTATGTATGATAGGTTAAAATTTCATGGCAGAACAATTCTCCTCACTCATGAGCAAACTGTCAAAAAAAAGTTACAAGATTGGTAGCACGTTCTCCCAGCAAGTGGGAGATAAGAAGAAATGACAAACGAAGCTCAAATCGAGAAGCCTATAGTTTCAGAAATGTTTAATATTAAATAAATTTGTGGAAAATATGCTGTATTATTTATCTCATTCATAGACTTATTTCTTTGTTTCCATCTTTCTTGAGTTTTAATAGGGACCCAAAGATCTCTTTAATTATTATTTTGGCACATAACTAAATTGAACAGACCTAAGTTAGTTTCCTTTTTTTGGTTGTTTTGTTTTAAATTCAGGGTTGAAGAAACAGAAGATGAAAATTTTGAAGTGATAAGAAAAATACAAGTTTGAGGATCTTTTAAAATGACATTTTGGCTTCAAATTTATTATATAATAAATATTACATATTAATAATATATGACACATATGTAAATCATATATATGGCTTAGTTATGTGACATTTGAAGGCTACTGGAATATTAAAAGAATCAATAATAGCCTTTATAAAGATTTAATTTTAGTTTGTATATGCTTTTTCTAATTGCTAGATAAACAATTTCTAATCCAATATATATGTAGAAACACACATACACAATCTGATTTCCATAATAATGGTGGTTTAGGAGTAGCCAGTCAAATAAAAATATTTATATATTTTACTTACAAAAACTAGAAGCAATAATTCTAACATTGCATGGCATTTTTATGCAACCACCCAGAAAATAAAAACCGAAAGTCTCTATTCTACAGTTAATTAATTAAATATACTACCCATTTCTACTTATTTCATGAGCTAACAGTAAAGCTGATTTCACATAATGACTTGCCATTTCATAATCAAAAGTGATTTATGCTATATAAGGAAAAGAACGAAGGTATTCTTTGCTTTCAAAAGGAATTTTCCATCTATTCTTAGTTCAATTTTTAAAAAAAATCTAGTCAGTAATTCAAAACAGCCTGTGCAAAATACCGTATTTATGAAACACTGCAGCAGGACCTAAATGCCCTTCAAATTGCAGCACGCTTTACAAGAACATGATCAGGAAATGATTCCTCCTGCCAAAAAAAAAAAAAAAAAAAAGACTCCCATGTCCGTAGGTTCCTCCTAAAATACATCTGAAAAAAGATTATTCTGCCTAAAAGGTCTGAATCACATTATACAGAATATTTACAAAACAAAAGCCTTTTCTTCATATACATACAAGACCATTGTAGTGATGTAAGCACAATTCATACATTCATTGCCTAGAGAACTCATAGAATTGTACTATAATTCAGTCTTATTTAATACTCAGTGACTGTTGCTCCTCATTTTCTGTGATTTCACATTTTGTTGAACTGGCTGTTAGTAACAAATAGTGAAAATAAAAGGAAAAAATAATTAGAATATATTAGGAAGAAAATAATTAGGTTTTCTTAATGAAGATAAGTTTCTATATTTAAAGGGTTAACAAAAAACAACTAAAATCCCCTGGTTGCCTAGAAGTTCAAAATCAAATGTGTCAAACTGACTGCTCCATCACAGCATGGATGCTTTGGTATCAATTTCAGGGCCTTAATTTTCTATTTTTATCTTATTAACATTTGTGTATCTATATCCTCGATTATAAGACACCTTGAATCATTTTTTTAGAAACAAGTGGATTCTATAGACAATTTTAAGGAATAAAAAGAACAAATTTATTTCGATTCAGGTTTCATATTTCCACCTAAATAACTCAGGAGAATAGAATATGATTTCTTTTCAGATGTTAGAAGCATGTTAAATATATAAGGAGTATGTCATGAGATTCAGAATTCTGCTTTATACCCAACTAATGAAAAGTTTTCTTGAAAAGCAATGTTTTTCAGAACTTCAGTTACCTTAACTGTGGAGTTCTTTTGCGGCTGGGGTGGGCCCGAGTGTATCTGGAGGCCAGTAGACCCAAAGATTTCTCCAGCACTTCTGCTAGAATCTCCTGGGCTAACTTAGGAGGCAGAATGGTCCAGAGATCGTAACGAAGAGCCCAGCAGAAATAATGCCACATCTGGATCGAGAAGGAACATCTTTCACCCTGGCAAAGCCACCAAACGTTAAACCATAGAATTACATCTTCTAAAATGTCAGTTTGCTTCCTATGAACCTAATTAGTTCAGGCTGAAAGGAAATAGCTAAAGAGTTTGACACACTAGAAGACCAACAAAGATTTTTTATAAGATGTAAAACATCCTTATTGACAAAGGAACAGATGTTTTATTTCAATTATGAGACTAGACATTCTAGTGCAAATCCAGATCACAAACATTTAGCCTAGCATAGCCTTGATTTACCTATACCTAGCCTAGGGTTTAAAATTTATTTTTAAACAACTAGCTTTGTAGTTTGTGAAAAAACCATGGTAGCTTGTTTAAGATAGTGGACTGATTCTTCTAAAATTAAAATCTATTTGAATCATTTCAGTAGTTATATTTTTCTGAGCCTATTAGTATCATTGAGGTAATTTTATAAATGTTTCAGATTTCACATTATAATGAAGTGACAGGAGTAAAAATAAACTTGCATACTGCATTCTTAGGAACATTCTTGAAACCAAGGGGAATGGGTAGCTATCGAAGATCATTACATTAGGCTATTTTGCCTATGGTATTTAAATAACAATACTAGAAGCAGATATCACAATAGTCTGAGTTTACAAGATTTTTTAAAGCCTAGGCACATATTATCATCATTTCTTAGTATTTTTATGGCACCTTGTACTTTTAAAGAGTCATATTTTCATTCCTTTCCACCCCTGTACAGATCTCTTCTGTGTGCCAAATTTTCTGACTGCAGAGGAAGAACTAACAATGGCCAAGGCCAAGGGGAACAGGCAGAAAGAAGAGGGTGGCCTCAAGTGATTTACAAGCATTAATCAGGTAACACGTACTCTCAGGGAGGTATGCCAGTAGTTTCACCCCATTTTCTTTAAATCAGATCAAATGGTTATTTGAAATAGGAAGATTAGAACACATTCTTCCAGCATTATCTTGATTATGTTAATATATCAGAAGTTAAACTAGTGAAATTTCCTATTATATTCCAAGTGATTATCTTTTACTTAAAATTTCTGCTTTGCCCACTATCTGTATTTGTCAGGCAAATGTCATGTAAAAAAAAAAAAAATCTGCTGTTCTCTTATACCAAAAGTGATCATTTCTTATGCAGACACTCCCATTAGTATTTTCTTTATGTATTACTCTTCTGGTAGTTTCTTTGATTACTAATATCTTCTGCAGCCATCGAAACAATAATAATTTATAGTCATTATCTACTGACTTTCAAATGGCATTTATAAATTAGTAGAATTTGTATTCTTTGGGTAAGAAACTTGGGCATTAAAATGTCAGAGTCGAGCTCAAACTGGAGGGGACTTTGGCCACTGGCTTCTGATTTCCTAATAAGGTGTGCATCTAAACTTTTTAAGAAAAAAGAAATTACAAAATTAATGATGAAGCAGCAAAATTATAGTTTTTTATGCTTTCTTTGTTGTGTGTTTCGATGAATACTTTTTAAACTAAGGAAGGAGTTTGAATGCCTGATTCTCTTATACCTTTTGTGTTGCATGTAAATTTAAGCAAAACTGACTCCAGTTGCTAGTGACTAGCATGAATGATTTACACTAACTTTGCCTACGGAAATGGGTGAGTTCTTACTACAACATGATCAAAATGATTTCTCATATTCTTCAAAATATGAAAAACCAATTTCTTCAATAGCTACCCTTTAGAGATAAATTAGAAAATAAAAGTAACTTTAGGCACACAGATTTCTTCTCTTAAAAGTAAAAAAATACTCATTTTAAGACTTTTTAAATTATAAACTTCATGTTTACTTTAAAATATTTCAAATAGGTCTTTGTTCTAACAATTCTTTTTAAATTCATACAACTTCAATGTACGCAAGGGTTTTCATTAAACTAAATGTGATTCATTTATTTTTCTGACCTGTTTCCTTATTTGTTGTCATTTCAGAAGTATTCTGCTAGTAAACATCTGTTATTTTTGCAGACCCACTGTAATGTAAACACATGTGAGCTTTTATTTAGATTATATATCAGGAAACAAGCAGCTGGGCTTTATTATAGAAGCCACTCAATATTATCTTTGAACAGACAATTCTTTATTCTTTGACTATTGGAAAACACAAGTTCCTAAAACTGAACAGATGTCAACTACCCTAAAAGCTTAATTTTAAACATGTAATCTGAACACCCACTGTGCCATCGTGACCAGCACCTCATCAGAGAGATACAGAACTCTGACTCTCTCAAGTTGACAGTTTAGAAAATGGAAATAATGTATCTAGATCTCACTTGCTATCACAAAACATGAGCAAATATTGCTGCATATCTTGTAAATTATTTTACTATTTCTTTACTATGCTCTGCACATGGCGATAGGTTCCCTTGAGATCTCTATCCTACCCTTCACCCCCAGTCAGGCAGATATCATCTTTTTCCCTCTCAAAGCAGGCCTGCCAAAAACATACCAATTCTGTTTCACAAATCAGTTGGAATAATGGGGAGAGCAGAAGAAAGGGGTGCAGTAAGCAAGATAAAACCATGTCAGATACGCCAGTTGTCAAAACAGTTTAAAATCAGTGCTATTTTTAGAAGGTTCTTATTTTTGATAGATTAAAAAAAGTATCACTTTATTTTTCTGAGAACAAATAACCACCACTAACTCTGCAATTAAATTGTAACTACTGACCATGTAAGTATATGGAAGCTACAGTACCATGTAATCACAGGGTAACTATCTCGTTATTTCTGTCTTTGAAGCTAAAGCCTTGTCATAAGATCTAAGAGCTGCATGTTACATGGTAATTTGTTGGTTTTTAAAATACTTGGTAACTTCAATAACAGGTTCTCAATGCATCCACTTATTTACACTGTACGACTCTTCTAGCTCCCAATTTGCATAAGAGGAAACATAATACCCCTATGTTGAACATATAGTGAGATGATACCTGTCCTTCATGTAAAACATCATATAAAATTGCTCATTAGTAGTACACTGACATATTGAAATAGTTTGAAACATGAGTAGGATTCATTTTCAACCACTCAGTTTACTTCAAGGCAAATAAGGAAAATATGATGCTGCCAGGAGAGGGGAAGACCAATACTTTCATTCTTATCTCAGGCTACCAGCTGCACCATACCACTTTCTCTTTCTCATTCTGCTCGCTGCTTCCATGACTGTTTGAAGTATGTCAGGTTTGGAAAACTCTATATGGATGCTCTTGCAAAGAGAAAAACTCTCTGGGAAGGGCCTCTGAATGAGAGATGAAATGGCCTTAGAAAAAGTGGAAAGTCCTTTAAGAGAGCTTCTTATTAGCCGCTCCTCTCTGTTGTAGTAACATTTATTATGATAATAACTCAGGCATAAATCAAACCACAGGAACCTTCAGTGCATGCGAGGTGACAGGAGCGATTCTGTTGAATAAAACTCCACTCTGTTTTCTCAATACTCTATAGTGATTAGGACAATCAAGAAAATGAAAGTCACAAACTTCAATCTAGAGGAAAGGGTAAAATGGAAAAGTTAATGAAACTGGGCATGGCTGTTGAAAATTTTTTAAACCTTGTTTACCTTTTATTAAGATATTATAAATGTTTCACCCTGCCCTGGAATGAAGTTCGAGGAATTTCAAATATTGTGGTCTGTGCATAATCAATGAGATTTAGGTGAAGGGAAACTAATGAAGCTTGACGATGAATAATTTTAATTGATCCTGGGTTTGGTTGCACTGGGAATCATTAGGCTTCAATTTGGGATTTCAAAACATGGGCTAAATGAAAATAGGTAAGCTATAACTGATCAGATGGGTCTTTTTTTTTTTTTTTTTTTTTTTTTGAGATAGAGTCTAGCTCTGTCACCCAGGCTGGAGTGCAGTGGCTAGATCTCAGCTCATTGCAACCTCCGCCTCCCGGGTTCAAGTCATTCTCCTGCCTCAGCCTCCTGAGTAGCTGTAATTACAGACAGGCATGTATCACCACACCCAGCTAATTTTTTGTGTTTTTACTAGAGATGGGGTTTCACCATGTTAGCCAGGCTGGTCTCAAACCCCTGACCTCAAGTGATCCGCCCGCCTCACCCTCCCAAAGTGCTGGGATTACAGGCGTGAGCACTGCGCCCGGCCTCAGATGGGTCTTAAAGCATACTCATAAGAACATACAATGAGAAGGAAAAAAATACGTACGAAGAATAAAGCTGCTTAATAAAAGGTATTTATCAAATACATATGGAAGTGTATAACAAGAAAAAAAATGCAAGGATATCCATAACTAACTGGTCCCTTTGGAAAAAATACAAGGTTGTAGCATTTTGGCATTGTTATCTCTTTGAGTTTTCATCGTGTCCCATTATATTCCGACTATACGGCACAATATTGCAGCTCAAATTAAGTTATTTTTACTTTTAAGCAGAAGGAGAGTTCTGATGTCTAATTTATTTCAGGTTTTTAAAAACAGTGTTTTTCCTAAGTATGAATTCAATATTTTAAAAATATTATCCTAACAGTCTTCGTGTATCAGTAATGCCAAGCTCATGTTTCTAATTAGCCAGAAAGCAGGTAGGCAGTAAAACATATTTGTGTAAAAAGGAGGGATAGTAAACTTAACTTCACACCTCATAAAAAGCTTTGTAGTCATCCCAGTGGTGGCTCTCAGCATCCTGTAAAATGCTTGTAGCACAAACTCTGACGCAGTAGTTCGTAACTTGAAACTGTAGAGTGTTGATGAATTCCTGATATCGTTGGACAGGCACCAGGAATATGGGTCTGTTCAGAGAGAATGATCAAAGAGACAGAGATTTAAGGCCTGTGCAGTAGGAGATAACAATCTCCAGTACTACAAGTGGTTTTGATTATTAGATATCAATCATTCATTTCCTCTTAATGCTGAAGTCTGCATCCACATTCACTTTCCAAAAAGGAAAAAAAAAAAAAAAAAAAAAAAAGGCTGGTCTTTGTTTCGCAAGCCCTTTGAAAACGTACATCTGCTGTTCTACAAATATGCACTTCAACTTGAGACAAACTGTATTGTCAATACATCATTCAAAAATGAAAGTATTCTTTGTAAGCCTATTATTAGAGATCAGTGCATTATTTAGGCATTAGGTTATTGTTATTACTAGAGAACAACATGCACTTGTCAGAACCAACTTTTATAAAGCTATCAAATGTACCACAAACACAGTCTTTATTTTTAAAAATTGTAATTTTGTAGATATCAATTATCTCATAAACTGTTTTTTTAAAATTCTACAGAAATATTAAATAAAATTATTTCTGGCACATTTTGTTTATAAATTCAAGCCTGAATCACAACATCTGACTACTTATGAGAATTAAAGAAATATCAGTTATACCCTACATCAAGCCAAATTTATTCTACTTTTATCTTTAGCTATGAATATTACACTGCTTTCTTTCATAAGTAATGGACTGTAAAGGCTGGATAAAGAATATAGAATAGATTCTTGGGGTCACACAGGACTGCTACGTCTACATATTTCTTTTGCAAGCAGCCATGTTATATCTAGACAGTGTAAGGGCAACAAGAAAGGCCATGTGATAATTAATACCTGTGGTCATTTTTCTCTCTATACAGAAAACATACTGTAGTTTTAGACTACAAATACATGAAAATCAGACTGCCAGATGCTTCCTCTTCAAATATTGTACTTTATTACTAACTGGCTGTCCTGAAATATGTTTACATTGATCATTAGAATAGATTACAATGAATTTATTTTCTAAGTCCACTCCATGAGACAACAAGTTTATTTTTCCTTTTCAGTGTGGTCAGTATAATGCACCTTACAAAACAAAAGGGTGTGTTCATTCATGTAATAACAACATGCAGAAAATAGTTGCGCTGGGTTAGGGTGCAGAAAATGCATGGGTCTTTTGAGTGTGGCTTTAGAGAGAATACCTTTCTTACTATCTACGTATCTAGTTTAATATCTCCCATGCTTCACCTTTTTGATATTTCCTAGTTAAGACAAATGAAAATAATTCACCATGTTAATTATTACTTTCTCTTTCTCAAATCTTATTACCAAAATTTCATTCCTGTGATATCCAAAGATTACATGTTTCTTCAAGCATGGCCATCAACTTAATTTAAACAACACTCACTTTTTAGTAATTTCCTTCATCAAATTATCATATCGCTTGAAATGCTGGAAGACATACACTGCCGTGGAGAGGTATGTGTGCAGGTTTTTCAGGGGTGCTTTGGAAGGAACCTCCTTGGCTCTCTCTTGCAGTCTCTGCAGGACAGCTGTTGCCACTTTACAACAGGCCTCCACCAAGTTTGCTCTAATTTCCGGAAAAGAATCATCTCTGCATGCCAGAGCCAGTGGAAGCACGGTGTCAAGTTTTTCCATGATGTCAGAACAAAACTAGGGAGAAATAAATGTGGCACCGAGTTATTTGTATTCTGACAGCACCAAGTAATTTATGGACAGTGGAGCCAAATTCCTAAATAATGAATTTGGCATCAAACATAAATATAATGACACAGCTTTGTAACAATCGATTTCTCAGTTGTAGAAAGTTAAATGTTTTATGTCAAATAAGGAAATACCAAAACAATGCTTCTCTCTATATAACCTTCAAACCTTATGCTTACCAGACAGATATTATGAAAAACTCATGAACCAGCTATACATGACAGTACCTTTATCTGTAGTTAGTAGTACTCAGAAAATATGTATCCTTGATATTAACGTTTGCATTATTTTTTAAACTTATTCTAATTTTCTTTTGCTAAATTGCCATAAAGGGTTTTTTTTCAAATTAAATGCCACATATAAATGTCAGTGTAATTTAAATACTCTAGAATAATCAGAAACAGTTTCATGTAGCATCTTCTTATTGGTAGGGTGTCAGCAACTTTTAGAAGTGATGAGTCTAGCCTTTCACTATTTATTATGTATCTTCTCTTTCTTAATGGCAGAAGGGAGGTGTGATGAATGGAAAAGTAAAGCCTGTCTCCACATGGGATCAGTCAACAGAGTTCCCTAGGGACTCTAGGGAACTCCTTGTTTTGGAGCCTTAGGGTGAAGTGGCAGAATCAGGAGGTCATCTTCAAAAATTCTTTTAAGAATATCCCAATCGGCCGGGCGCGGAGGCTCACGCCTGTAATCCCAGCACCTTGGGAGGCCCAGGTGGGCCGATCACAAAGTCAGGAGATAGAGACCATCCTGGCTAACACGGTGAAACCCCGTCTCTACTAAAAATACAAAAAAAATTAGCTGGGTGTGGTG